>NC_137024.1:8551709-8645191 GCF_032717465.1 Coenobita brevimanus | reverse complement strand
AACAAGAGGACATGGAATGAAATTGAAAAAGTCAAGCTGCTTGAAGGATATCAAGAAATATAGCTTTCCTTACAGAAGTATAGACTTATGGAATAGCCTGGGCAAAGAGGATCGTCCAGTCAAAAAACTTAAACGAGTTTAAAGGATTAAATTCGACTTATTGAGAAACAGCGACGGAAATCACTGAGCATAGTACATTCCGTGTATATCACAATTAGGTATATTCTTAAATATTTGGAACGACTTAGACAAAGAGGTGGTGCATAGAGAAAAACATTCATATGTGGTAAAGGTAGACTTGATAAATGTGGATATGGATACAGGACAACACGAGCATTGCTCAATTCCTGTATACTACACATAGGTAAATACACACACACACACACACACACACACACACACACACACACACACACACACACACACACACAGATGCGGGCAAAAACATTATTGCTCCGCCTTGCTAAAGGCAGAGCGATGATAAGCCTTATGTCACCATGCACTGCTGTTACCCGCTCTGAATTTTCAGCTCCTAATATTTATCTCAACGTTCCTGCACAAATTTTCTTGTTTTTACTTGAAGGATTTGAGCATCCTTATAATTAGTAACTCTGACTTTCCCTTAATCATATTTAACCCCCGACACGCTCTTTATAATTGGCCAATATTTTGCTGTATATTAAAAATACTTCTACACCTGCATTAGCCTGTTGTCGTAACTACTGCAGAATTTCAACAGGGTTATTCTTTTCCCACAGGACTAAAAAGTCTCCTTTGCTGAGCAGGGAATGGTCTCCTTTCACTCCAAACATCAAGCAGCATAAGAGTCATGTTTTAGTTCTTTCCATTATACAACAGAACTCCACAGCTCCCGCTAAATTATGTAAACACTTCACTCCGCCAACAAGGTTTCTTGGCTTTTACGTGCGCTGCTACAACAACAATGGCAAAATTTAGCTGCGGTAATCCCCTCACTTCCTGCACGCCATGAGGCACCCAAAGGAGCTCCTCAGCTTTACACTGAATCCAGACTCAAGCACACTCAGGCGGGTCTGGTGCTGGCATGGGGTGGGTTAGGTTCAGATGTGGCGACTGGAGTGGAACGAAAGAGAAAGAAGGATCGAACTAAATCTGTTTCAACTGAGTTAGACTGGATTTGGGAGATGTTATGGGATATTGTGGGGGTTAAACCTCTGGGTTTGGCTAAGGTAATTTGGTTTCAACAGGGATTATTTATTTTTTTATGCATTTATCTCATAACTAAAACTCTGACCAACTGATAAGGTTAAGTTAAATGTAAGGCTTTAAGGGGGCTGGATTGGGCTGGCACAGGAAGAGACGGGATGCTGAAAGTTAATGGAATGGGACGATATAAAAAAAGGTTAAGTCAGGTTTGGTTAGGATTAGGATTGGACTGAGACATGACAGGTTGCGTTAAGATAACTTGGGTTAGATGGTTTGCTAGGTTAAGTGAGAGAGTAGAGAGAGAGAGAGAGAGAGAGAGAGAGAGAGAGAGAGAGAGAGAGAGAAATGGATGATGGAAGAAGTGGTACTGAAAATCTAAAGGTGAAATAACATATAGATTTAATACATACAGACACATCTTCACCAGTCACTTCTTACTTCTCACCAAATATTTATTCTCTCTCTCTCTTTCTAATCCTGCCACTTCACTTTCGTCTTTTCCTCCCTCTCCGTCTCCTCCCTACCACTCCCCATTCCTTTTCCATTGTCCCACAATATATAATCTCATATATTTCCTCCTGTCTATATCTGACCAAGGTCCATGTTGGTCCAAAAACTGTTGCATCTCCTCAGTATAATAATCTTCCCAGATAATGGGTATCATCCTTGCAATGAGTGGAGAAAACTAATGATAAGTGAAAAAAGTGCGAGTTACGGTTGGGTGACATATGAAAAGCAATACAACACAACGCAATGCAACGCAACACAACTTAGTGCAACGTAGTGTAATGCAGCGGAACGATGCGAAGCACAGCGCAACGCAACGCAACACAACACAACACGGCACAACACAACACGGCACAACACAACCGAAAGTAACACAATACAACACAACACAACACCGTGCTGAGCTACCTGGCCTCGTCCCTCATTAAAACACAACACAGCCTATATTTACCCCGCAGCTACAGGTATAAAACACTGCCCCACCGCGGGAAACCAACCCAGCCACAAATCCACGACTACCCATTTACATATAACGAATACCACTGAAAAACTTAGGTATGGGTTTATAAACACTGTCATCTGCAAATAAAAACTAAATAAAATGAACGGCTTTGAGTGGATTCCTACGGTATGTATTTTTACCTGACTAATGACTGATGAACATTCTGAAAACTTTAATAAATATCGCTTCATTGCAAGTAGAAAACCCTATCCCTTCACCACGATGACGTCTCTTTACCTGTGTCGTGAGAGTCTGGGTATACTTGTGGCGCGTGTTTATTATTTCCTTCTTGTTTTGCATAGGTGAAAACTCTGAATTATACCATCACCACATCCATACTAGACAACATGCAACCCCAATTCTTCACAAGGTGTATTTTCCCCTGGCCTGACTTATAATCTGTCATTAGTCAAGCCTATCCTGCCCAATCCTATCCCACAACTCTGCCATTATCCAAGCCTACTCATGTCTACCTCCTATCCACACTCTACCATTGTCCAAGCCTATCCTGCCCACTCCTATCAACAATCTACCATTATCCAAGTCTATCCTGCCCACTCCTATCCCACAATCTACCATTATCCAAGCCTATCCTGCCCACTCCTATCCCCAATCTACCATTAATCAATGCCTATCCTGCCCACTTCTATCACACAATCTACCATTATCCAAGCCTATCCCGCCCACTTCTCCGTACATCACATCCATTTCTGCTCTGATGTGGTGCATACATGCTACAAGCAGACATACTCGTACACCGCCTATGTTCACAAGATAAACTTTCCTCACCACCCATCACAATATCATTCCATCCAACCCTTTTCATCACTGTCCTTAAAAATATATTGGCTAAATCATCTCCAAACACTGCTGTGAAAGAACTTGCTTGTGACACACATCTTCACAGGCATCACCTGAGACGAAATGTACTCGTACTGACCTGGATCACCATCTCGGTTCATCTTTCCTGCCAATCTTTTCACTCATCTGTATACCATCATACTTTTTTTTCAGTCTCCATTCCATTACTATACACTTATTTTGTTGGTCATCAAAAGCAGTCCTTCCAATCAACCAACCATTTATCATTATACCTTTCCAAACAATCCCAGTCTTCCGTGCTGTTAACATATATGCACATTCAGGTGATAGCGGACTAATCACCTGGGAACACCACCAGCTACGTGGTTATTTCGGATACCATCCAGCGAACTCCTCGTGCGCGATACTTTTTGACGGACTGTACACTCGAAAGCAATAATCGACCACCTCCCCCACCAGACACTGTCAGAGTCAGTGAAAGGCTCATTCATCTAAGAAGGGACAAACGCTGGAAGAGGATGAGGGTGAAGTGAAATGGATGGGGAAGACGGTGGAAGGTGACATGAAAGCATATGGCCATGGTTTTGTCTGCTTGGGTAGGTCACTGATTCTTCCTTTCCCTGCAGTATGGGCTGGGGCACTGTAGAAAATTTCTTTTATGTGAGAAGTCATGTTCATATTTCTTTATGTTAAGCTACGATTAGCCGAACACACATCTGATGTTAACGTTAAGTTTCGAAGAACTGCCCACGCAGAAATAATGAAAGAAGCAAAGTGAAGAGGAAGGCTAAATTTACCCCAAAATTCTGTTCTAGCATGGATGTGGCTACTAAGAACTGTGGTAAACGGTAAATTCTCTTAATGCAGCAACAGACAGGGCAAATTTCTGTACTTACATATGCAAGTCCTGATTCCAAACAGACAGGATTTACCGAAAAAAAAAAACATAAACTGAGTACAACAAGCATTCACAATAATTCTAAATATGTAACATTCATGCCAAGCAATAATAATGGCAGTCTAAATAAGTGAAAGTCAATTGTATCACATATCTAAATAAATGTTATATTATTTCCTTTCACCGATCGTAACGTTACTCCATTCCCTACTTTTTCGAGCCTCTGTTCACGAAGTTGTTTATGGTCATCAGTAAGACAAGGACTTAGGCTTAGGCTAAGTTAAATGACTATCGACAGCATATGGGTCGTTAAGGTGGTCAGTCTATTGTTGTCATGCTTATTTTATTTTATCTTTTTATGCAAGGAAGAAGGAACCAAAGGCCAGAAGCCAGCAACTGTTCCCTCCAAGAAAAAAAAAAAGCCAAATTCCAAAATTCATTCCTTTTGAGATGCCCTAAACATTTTGTGTTTAAAAGACTTGGAGGTCATGGACAATAAGGAAATACAGACAGTGGAAGACAGTTCCAGAAGGTGACCTGTGAATACACGAAGGACTTGGAGCAACACGGTAAACTCTTGCAGTAGAGGAAGAGCTGGACAGAGAAGGGATGAGAGCTTGCTGCATGACGAGTGCTACACTCCTGCCGTAGTGCTGGAGGAATGCAAAGCAGCACGAGATAATGATGCAACGGCGCGGCAAAAGAGACAAAGATTGAAGGGAGCCAGTAATTGGAGGCGGGTTAATGAGACGAAAAGCCTTTGATTCCATGTGTTGGTGATAAAGGCTGTATGTGGGGGGAGCCACCCCACACGTAAGAGATGCACTCTCACACAGGGGCGAATAAATCCCTTTGTTAAGTCAACAATCTGTGCAGCGGTATAGATGACACAAAGGGTCAGCTTAGCACACTTAATCTCTTCGAAGCAAATTTTACAAGACAGGTAATAATGATCTTTCCCAAATAAAAAGACAGAATGAAACCCCCAAGTGTGTGTTCAAAGATGATGCAAGATTAAGATGATATTGTTAAAAATTAAAGGCTACTCCTGCGTTAGATTTTGGAGGGTTAAAATGGTGTAACCAATAAGTTTTAGATACATTAAAAACAAGATTACTTTTACTTCAATCATTCCCCCCCCTTATGTTGACAAAGGCACGCAGCAGTAGTAAAAATTTATAGAAAGCGTCTTCATACCGAAATTAGTTTAAAGTACATTACTCGTAGGGGAAAAAAAAAAAAAAAAAAAGGACTAGAAAGGTGATAAAATTCAATCCAAGCTGACGAGAATACAAGCCCCTGTCCGAGAACAACCGCACCTTTCGTTGTTTAATAAACTACAGGCACTATAGCCGAAAAAACAGCTCCTTTAGGTCAGAATCGACATATTCTGACACTATCTGTCTGATGTGTGAGACCGGGGGTAAAATGTGGAGGAGAAAAAGAACATACCGTTTCACTGGGGCACTCATTCTTGTGCAAACATTTTTTCGCTGCCACCTGCATCGATGCGTGGTACTGAGGAACGGAATGCCCAGAACATCCCTAATGAAATAGGGGTTTTCTCGTTTCCATTTTTATCCCAACTTGCACAGTTTACAACTTTCGTCAGAAAACTTAGGAAGTCATGTATGGTCCCAAAGAGGTCTTACTAGGCAAAGCATTGGGTTGTAACATCCACCTATAAGGCCTGAACATAATGAGATATCGCTGAACAAATCTATAATGATCCAGCTGGTTTGAATATCGTTCCATTAGTTTGTAACCCCAGAGGCATAAACAGAGCTCAAATTTTAATGAGGTCTTGTCACACTACTACAGTTATCTCACTCCATCAGTCCCGAACTCCAAAAGTATCAAGGACGTGTGTACCATCTTTTGTGCGTTGGTGGACCATTACGCCTCAGTTAACCTCCTAGTGGATCCCCAGAGTTGACCATATATGAAATAAATCATTACAACATCATCCTAAAAATTAATAATAATTTTAAGTATTACAATCATCCAAACTGAATTCCTCATACAGGATGGAAAAGACTTTAATGTCGGGATTACGTGACTGATAGAGTGGGGACGACAGCCCATAAGAAAAGGAGCACTCTGGTTGTGAGAATGAATAAAAGACCTTTCGGTGCAGTTGTGATGATACAGGAAACGTGCCTGGTTGTGAAAGTGAGGGCCAGAGATATGAAGGAGGAATGCTTAATTGGTGAGAGCAAAGAGGAAACCTTATTACAATGGGGGGATGAGACAATAAAGCGGTACTCTCCATCAGATACTCGCGTGTAATACTGGTTCTTTTCACTAATGAGTACTGGGAAATACTTGGTGACGTGGCGAACTTCTCATTTTGACAGCGCTTTTTATATGCTTCTTTTTTTCTTGTGCTGATCCCAAGTAGCACCTGACTGACTCATTTGAGAACTGCGTGTCTCGTAAGTTTAGATCCGTCCAGTCCAGGAACGCCAGCAGACATGGAGATAGGGGTAAGGAGCGTGGGGGAGTGTGCACTCCCAAGTTTAGGTAGAGCAATGATTACTGTTAATAAATGAACAATGCTATTTACCAAAAATATATGCAGTGAATATTCTTACATAAATGTTATCACGGAATGACTTTACTGGAGAGAGTGATTTTAATAATAAAATATAAGCAAAAAAAAGTATTTTTTAATAATAAAATATGATTCAATTGCTTAAATTCATTACGTAATATTCAACTAGGAATCACTCTTTTTATAAAGTTCTGGATCCGGCTCCTGTGCACCAAAGGCATTCCAGGGTTCATCACCGCTAACCTCCCCACCCACATACTTATTCCCCCCTCCCTTGTGTATATCATATGGTCCTGACCCACGGGACTGATAAGAGAGAAGAGAGAGAGAGAGAAATGGATTCCCCGAGCTAGGCAACTTAAGGCCATATAACCCCGCTGGGGTTACAGGAGGAGTGCTACCCCCTCCCGGCAGCTTGTGTAGCCCGGGCAGAAGGCTCACGAACTTGCGACCTCCCGATCACAAGCTCAGCGCGCTACCACCTGTGCTACCGCGCCCCCAGAGAAAGAGAGAGAGAGAGAGACAGATGAGAAATTAACGATTGTGGATGAGGAAGTATACAAGAAAAACCTAATATGATCATAAAGAAATGTTTAACCTCTTCACTAAGCCAGTGATGGTTTGCCCCTTCATCGCGACAGATCGACCTGAGCTGAATATACTCGTTTGGCGTACCAGGATCAAAGCAAAAAAATCGTCATGTCAGTGCAAAGGTTAAGGAAAGATACTTGAAAATACCTTCACTGAGAGTCGTCCTTCTTAACATTAAAAAAACACACCCCCAGGTAACAGAAGAAGAGATTAAAAGAAGTCACCACCATTATGAAGTGGTTAAATTGAAGAGGCTGAGGTGAGAAAAAGAAGAATATGGTGGAAATACCATATGAAAATCAACCGAGGAACCCCAGTAGTGGAGTTAGTGACGCTGTGTTCAATCCTTCAGTTGAAAAACTCGCCTTAACTGCATAAAACCGTTTGCAAGAATAAAATGGGAAAGTCGGCTCGTGCTGAAGGGATTAAAGGAGGCAATCATCCACCTTTTGTTATAAACCATCCATCCTATACCTACCCCATCAATCACTCCATCCCCGCCAGCTCTTGAAACTGTCAAAAATCCTCCTTGTTAACCAATCATCAGTCTTTATTTATCATACCACCAAAGAATTATTATTAAAAATAATCAAGGAGAGCCACTAAATTTCATGAAATACTTGGCTAAATATTTCTTCTGCGTGGGGAAAAAAAAACACACACATACACAACCGGGTTCATGAATTAATAGTTTAAAGAAGAGCTTCTGAAAAAATACAACAGATTTTATCCGACAGCTCGTTTTAAAAAGTAGCCGGCATTTTTTAAAAGCTATCAAAGAGAAATTCATGTCCACGGCCAAATATTGTTTTCAAAAATGCTCTTTTAATATAAATTAGTTTTTTTAATACCTGAATCCTAGCAAATGCCGTGGTTATAGTTATTGTTCTTCCTTTTTCCCACTACAGCTTCTGCCACATAAGTGATTAAATACATGTAAAGCTTCAATATGGAGTTATGATTGATGAAACATTTACAACTTAGTGTGAATTGAAAGCTTGTGTTTTTCCCATCCCCCTTCCATTCATTATCCCTAAGACATTCCTTTATATTATCATTATTAACATTCCAGCCTCCTGTACCTCACTCATATCTGAATAGTAATATATGTAATTAGTTGTAATAATATACTAGTTATCCCGACAATGAAAGAGTTAATGGTATCAGTACTGGTAATGATGGTATTAACACTCCCAGGGTCCAATACTTACTCTCACCTGTATAATATCGTCTAAGGTCAGCTGAACATAGAGTTTTGTCAACCGTGAGAGGGTTCCTTTACCACTCTTGGGTTCCCATGACTTACTCTCAGCTCTATAAAATCGTCTGGTGTTCGGCTGGAATAGAGTACTAGAGTCGTCCACACCATGAGATAGTTAATTCCAACTCGGATGGCTTCTTTCTTCCCATTTTCATTCATTGCCCTCAAGAGTTTTTCCCTAAATTATCAGCATTAGGCAATTCACTCTCAATGAGCTGCCATGTACCTTAATTCTTGCCATCTCTCGCCCATTTTACTGAGGAAATAAGACACGGTTCAAGCTAGACATTTAGATACAGCTAACCCTCAGGTATAAAAGTCTAAATAACCTAATTAAAATCGCCTGGACATGGCACAAATATGGTGCCAGAACCACCTCCACCATGGAAAGGTTATTGGTGGCAGTATTAACACTCAGGGTTTTGTGAAGCGCTGCTGCCTAAATAAGATAATCTGGCATCTGATGAATAAATACTGGAGTTTTCACTTTTTCCGACAAGGAGAGGGTATAGCCTACCTTTAGTCCATCCCCTTCCTCCTCTTACTCACTGAGAAGACTCTTAACGGCTAAATTATTAAATATTACATATGCTTTGCACTTACTCTTGCTTTCTCTATTATTGTTTCAAACATTTTCATTTATCATTTCGAGAAGCTTTGCCTAAATTACAAACATTAACCTTTCCATTATCCTGCTCTTAATCCTGCTCACTACCAACACCTTCACCAACATTATATTTCTCTAGTCATTTCCTCTGATTCCCACTCATCTTTTCCTTCCCTTTCATTATTATGACCCCTTCTCTTATCTCTTGTTGGCCTGAATTCTCTCCCCTTCCTCCCCCTGTGTGTGTGTGTGTGTGTGTGTGTGTGTGTGTGTGTGTGTGTGTGTGTGCTCCGATTATATCTCATGAACGGCTTGAGCTATCATCATGAAACCTACAGGGTAACAAGATATGGCCAAAATCTTGATCGAGTTCGAAAATGGGCACTTGGGGTCAAGGCCACCAAAATGGCTGCCAAAGGTCAACTAGCTTTTATCGCTCGCCTTTAGCGCCTTTGTATCTCATGAACGGCTTGAGTTATCAACATGAAAACTTCAGGGTATCAGGATATCGCCAAAATCTTGGCCGAATTCGAAAATGGGCACTTGGGGTCAAGGTCAAGGTCACCAAAATGGCTGCCAAAGGTTAACTAGCTTTTATAGCCCGCATTTAACACCATTATATCGCATGAACGGCTTGAGCTATCAACATGAAACCTTCAGGGTATAAAGATATGGCCAAAATCTTTGACTTGGCCAACAGCATATTCTGGCGGGCGATTAGCATTGGGCTGCCGAATGCTTTTCTTTCATTTATACAATATTGTCTTTTTTCCACGAGAAAATTTTCTTTTCCTTAAGAGACATTTCGAACTCGAAGGTTAGCGGTTGCTTGCACAGATCTCTTTAGTAATTAAGATTCATCCTGTGTAGGGTAATAATAACATGAATAAAACTGAAAATATGTTATCTTCCTACCTGAAATTATTTGTACTCAATTGACGATAAATTTTCAAAGCACGAGGGCTGGATATTTTCACTGACCCCATCCTACAGCAGAAAGTCACCAATGTGATGAAAAAAAAATATATATATATATATATATATATATATATATATATATATATATATATATATATATATATATATATATATATATGTGTACGATGGTGCGAAGGCTGCAGTGCGTGTGGATGGTGAACTAAGTGAATTTTTCTCTTTGAAAGCTGGTTTGAAACAGGGATGTGTCATGTCTCCATGGTTGTTCAATCTGTACATGGATGGGGTAATAAAAGAGGTACAAGGTAGGGTAGTGGATGTTGGAGTGGCCCTGGTGAGAGAAGATAGTGTTTGGAAACTCCCTGTACTGTTGTTTGCAGATGATACTGTGTTGTTGAGTGAAGACGAAGGGGAGCTGCAAGGCTTGGTGGATGAGTTTGAGAGAGTGTGTAAGAAACGGAATCTAAAGGTGAATGTAGGGAAGAGTAAAGTGATGGTCTTTGAGAGAGGTGAAGTTAGTGAATGTACAGAGAGGTTAGATGGTGAGGAATTGGAAAATGTGAGAACGTCTAAGTATTTGGGTAGTGTGATGAGTAAGGATGGAGGTTTGGAGGGTGAAGTGCTTGAAAGGGTACAGCAGGGAAGAAAGGTTGCTGGTTCCTTGAAAGCAGTGATAAGAAACAGGGAAGTGAGCATGGAAGTGAAAAAGTTACTACATGACAGTATTGTGATACCACCTCTAACGTACGGAAGTGAAGCTTGGACATTGTTGGAAGGACACAAGTCAAGAGTAAGAGCAGTGGAAATGAGTTATTTAAGAGGAGCCTGTGGAGTCACGTGGAGAGACAGGCTGACGAATGAGGATAAAAAAGGAGCGTTGTGGTGTGGATGTGGATGTGATAGGAAGCGTTATGAGGAACACACTGAGGTGGTTTGGCCATGTGGAGAGGATGGAGGGTGAAAGACTGACGAAGAGAGTGTATGTGAGTGAGGTGGAGGGGGGAAGAGGGAGGGGGAGGCCGAGGATGAGATGGAGGGATGGGGTGGAGAGGTATATGAGAGAGGGGTGTGTGAGTTGGGAGCAGGGCAGTGAAATGGCTGGGGACAGGGCGACTTGGAGGCGATTTGTTTGTGGCTACCCCAAACGGGATTGAGGCGTCTGGCAATATATATATATATATATATATATCTCCAGGCAGCAAGAACAAAATGAAAACTATAACATGGCTGGGGAGTTAATGTATAAAGTGTAAAACTTTATTAATACAGAGAGTTGGAAAAGAACATCTGAACCCCCGCGAATACTAGACGAAGACACAAGGGTGGCACGGTGTAAGGAAAATCCAAAATGAAAGTGACATGACCTGGGAGCGACCACACAGCGATGTACAGTGTCGTTCCCTAACACACACAGCGACGGGTTAAAGCTCTGGCGTGTCCAGTTTATTAAAAGCTTTCACCCAGGCACGCAAAAATTTCACAACCTTTAGACAACGAATGGCCTCCTATTTCTGCACTGGCTGCGTTGGCTACGGGCGTGTTGTGACAAAACGCAAAACACTATGAACACAATAACACAAACTGGTCACAAAATACTCTGGACATAAAACACTTACACATCCAGGACATCACACTTCATCCCTCCCCGACCCCCTTGTACTTAATCCTGGTGTCAACCTCCTCCCCGTCCAGTACACACACGGTTTATTAGCTCTATGTACAAACTGAAGTTCCTATAACCCCTTCTCCTCTAACCCCTCCCGTCCACAGACACCTACTTCATTCTGCCGCCAGACAATCTGGCTCAGCTGAGGGAAAGCCCTGCCCATCAGAGGATTAAGATTATGAGAGGCAGAGTATGTAGAGTTCATAATGCCACTGCTTTGAATCAGTATGTCACAGCCCAAATCCAAGAAAGTGTCCCGCCAGTGTCTACAAACTGACGAACATGACACTTTAAAACTGATCAAACCCTCGCCCATCTAAGCAAGAGGCATGAGGGAACAGCAGATGAGGGTGAGGGTGAGGGCAGGGGAGGGAGGTGGTAACCCTGCCTCACCGATATTGCCCCCAGTGTTCATCTCCTCGTGAATGCTAATGGCCCGGCCTTGCATACACTGTCATACCCTGTCTCTTACCCTGCATACATGAAGGTGAGTGACAGAAAAGAGAAAAATGGGAGAGGAAGGAGTTAGAAAAGAAGAAATGAAGAGAGTAAGAGAAGAGAAAAATGAAGGAGAAAGAGAATCAGAGAAGATAAAGTCAAGTGCGGTGGTAAGGAGATATGAGGAGATGTATTATCCCCTTCAGGTCAAGGACGTCTTTTTGATGATGTTATGGCAGATGTCAGTCTATTCACTCAACTCTGGATACCCACCTCTAGTGATGGGCTTATGCAATACATCTAATAATACAGTGCCTCGTGCTGGAAAAGCCTCGCCCAAGATAAACAAACTCTTCCAGTGGTAAGGCGAATTAATATAAAACACGTAATCGCTGTGAAGTAATTAACCTCTTCACTACGTTGACCTCTGTAATTGCTATTTCCAGGCGAGTTCATTAAACTTGGATAAATCTTTTGCAAAGAAGTCGTAAAAAAAACTACATAAAACTCTTACAGCGTTAGATATCCCCAAAACTATATATAAACCGATGGGTGTATCTAGAATACAGTGAAAAATAAGTCATCGTAGTAAAGGAATTACCACTCTCACGCTCCTGTTCCAAACTTTTTACTAAATAAAGTCGTCTGGCGTTGACTGAACTGGCATAAAAGAGAAGCATTAATCATAAGAGGGTTAATGGTAACAGAATTTATTCTCAGAGGCCTCTGTGACTTGCTCTAAGGTGATTAAATCGTCTAGCATTATTTAAAACAGAACTAAAAGGGTACTCAATGGAGCGCATATCTCCGACAAGGGCAACGCAATTTCCCAACCACTTCATAATGGGTTAGGTTTTCTCATCATTGATTAGGTTTCACAAAAAAAAGATTTTCCGGATCCAGAATCTGTATTACAGTCCGAATCAGTTCCAAAAATTAATGAACTGTTCCTTGAAACATGGGCTACTTACCCACTAAATTTTGTCCAAATCTCTCTTTTATTGAGTAATCATGCTAATGGGCAAACAAACTAACAAACAAACAAACAGGGGTGAATGCATATTCTCCTTATCGGAAAGGATAAGAGAGTTGTCCCAATCATGAGAGACTTAAACATGAATAAAAAGGAAATCTCTCCCAAATAAATAAAACCGTCTGGTGGTAGGAAGAAAATACGACCTCAAGTTGAATGGACTAACCCCTTCAGCTGGATAGCATATGATATTATTAATTTCATTCGTGCTGCCATCAAGCCATGTTACTGAACATAAGAGGCTTTTGCAACTGGAGAGGGTAGCTATAAGCCCTTAAACAATTCCTTCACCACAGGATGTTTTCCATAATAGTAGTAGTAGTAGTAGTAGTAGTAATAGTAGCAGTAGTACTGCAATCCCGGATGTCTGGTTGAGCAGACCCACCAACCGCAGGCAAATAATCAACCAAGCAGTGCTGGTTCATGCAGTGAACCGATGTTCCCTTGCGGTGTGACGAGGCGCAGGGAAGAATTAGGATATTTGGTTGTTGGATGGACCCCATACTTTCGTCTCTCATCCACTTAACATGGACACCATAGTAGGGTTCATATCATCCAGTTATTTGGATATATGGCTGCCACCCAGCGTTGTAAACGGTTTTCTGGGTTACAAAAAACCATAAGGCCTGCCATTCACAGTAGAATTACCTAAAGAAGTAGTAGGCAGTACTGCATCAAATGAGTGGATGATGGTCGCCACCACCTACCACTTTTATGGTAGTAAATTCATTAATCAGTTCAATAAAACTGTTAATAAAGTTCGGTGTACCAGGGGTCGAGTCTGGCGTTGTTATAGCGCTAATGATTAAACTTACAATACACGGCATGTTCACCGTGGGGTTTTTACTATACTCTCTCTCTCTCTCTCTCTCTCTCTCTCTCTCTCTCTCTCTCTAATAACAACATATGCCAAATCTATCAGTAACAACTCATCATAACACCAGTGCACACAACCACCCCCAGTATCAACATCTACTACCACCACCACCAACATCCACTGCCAACACACCACTACAACATTACTGTTTACTCCAGTGCCCCACTCATTACCTAGTTTATACACCATAACTTTACTCTTGTTTATATTAACTTTCAGATTTCTCTTCCTACACACTGTCCCAAATTCATTCACCAAACCTTGCAACTCCCATTCAACAATACTGTATCATCAGCAAACAGCAACACCGGAGTCTTCCACATCTCATCCTCATTCATTAGAGCCACCCCCACATCCGCTGCCATACTTTGCACCTCCTTTACAACTCCATCCATGTCTATATTAAACAGCCATGGAGACATCACACATCCCTGTTTCAGTCCCACATTGAGATCAATGAACTCACTCAGCTCATCATCCACACGCACCGTAGCCCTAGTTCCTTCGTACTTACTATGCACAGCATTCAGCACTTTTCCCTCCACTTCATATATTCTTAATACCTTCCACATACCTTGCCTATTTATTCTGTCATAAGCTTTCTCCAAGTCCATGAAGGCAGCATACACTTTCTTTCCCTTCTCTAGATACTTCTCCACTAAACATCTTAGAACAAATATCTGATCTACACACCCTTTTCCCTTCCTAAATCCCCCTTGTTCTTCTTCAACTAGCTCCTCTGTTATATGCCAAACCCTATCAATGAGTATTCTACCATACTATATTTTTTTCCAGTCACACTAAGAAGGCAAATACCCCTATGGTTACCACATACTTCTCTTCATATCCACTCCACAACAATCTCACCCCCATACTTCAGCATTTCACGACACACTCCATCAATTCCTGGGCCTTTCCCATCTTGATCTTCTTCATTGCTTCCACTACTTTCTCCCTACTGATCACTTTCTCCCTCATCTCTTCTTCTCCTAGCCATTCCCAAACCACTTATACTCGCATTGCTCTCACTTTCTACATTCAACAAATCCTCAAAGTGCTCCTTCCATCTCCTCAATTTCTCCCCTTCTCCACCAATAATCAATTATTCCCATCTTTCACTCCACTAGCATTTCCCCTTTCACACAGTCTTACTTTTCTTTACCTCCTTCCAAAACAATTTCTTATTCTCCCTCCATTTTACACTCAGATTCCTCCCAAACTCTTCATCCACTTTCTTCTTACTCTCCTTCACCAATCTCTTCACCTCCCTTCTCCTGCTCACATATACCTCTCTCTTCTCTCTCTCATCTTCTCCCCTAATTCTACTCGCTAGCCATTCACTATATGCTTTCTTCTTTTGTTCTACAGCTCGTTTCACCTCATCATTCCACCATGCTGTCCCTTGCACACCCCTGCATCTCCTCCACACTCCACAGACCACCTCACACGCAGCGCCAATCTCTTTCGTGAATATCTTACATACATCTTCCACCCCTTCCATCTGCTCTAACTCATATCTTCCCAATTTTTTCCCCACTATGCTCTTATACTCTGCCATTTTCTCACTATTTTGCAACTCCTCAACTCTTCTCGCAGGAGCTATTTCCTCCTGTCTTCCCCTTCGCCACTTCACCCATTTTCTTTGCAGCCTTACCTTGGCCATCACTAAGTGATGGTCCGAGACTCCATTCCCCCACCCTCTCCACACTCTTGCATCCAACACTTGTCTTCTCGTTCGCTCATCCACACACACACGTAATCAATCATTGCCTTTCATTCAACAAGTTCACCATCCACCCTCCTCATAACTCTCCATGTACACCTGTGGATCATCTTATGCCGAAAGAAGATGTTGGCTGTTGCCAACCCCTTACCAGCACAGGACAATTATAGGAGGTAATGAGTTACTCAACAGTACACACACACACACACACACACACACACACACACACACACACACACACTATAAAAAGGGAAAGTATCATGACATAAAGAAGTACTTCTTAGAAATTGCTTGGGAAAAGGAGCTTAGAGGACAAGATTTAAATGTTAAATATGAAAAATTTTGTGAATTTTATGAAATAGGAGTCCAGAAGTACATCCCACAGCACAAAAAAGCAGAAAAGAAAATAAAGTAATGGTTCAATACAGAATGTAAAAAATCAAAAGAAAAAAAAAGATTTGTTGTGGAATAGATACAGAAGACATAATAGTGAAAGGGCATATAATAATTACAAACAGGCAAGAAACGATTATACAAGAATAAGGAGAGAAGCCCAAAAACAGCTTGAGGAGGATATCATAAATAAAAAAGTAGTGATCAACCAAAGCTATTTTACAGCTTATATCAGAAGCAAAACCAAAGTAAAAGATAAAATACAATCCATTACGGACGATGGAATCACCTATACACAAGAGAAGGATGTTTTTGAAGCACTAAACAAGAATTTCCAATCAGTTTTTACAGAGGAAAATAATTTTGAGGGGGATTATGTGGAACATGCATGCCCACAAATAGTACCAGATATACAAACATCAGAAAAAGAAATACAGGAGGAGCTAAATGAATTAGACAAAGGAAAAGCAAATGGTCCTGATGAAATTTCATGTTGGGTGCTACGAGAATGTGCAAAGGAGTTAAGTAAACCATTATTTTTAATTTTCAAGAAATCCTTGAGTCAAGGTAAACTACCTGATATTTGAAAGAAAGCAAAGATTGTCCCCTTAAGGCCGGTTCACACAAGCTAAATCGCGGCCTTTTTTTTCGCCGATTTGCGGGAAAAAAATGCCGATTTTCGGCAATTCTACCGGAAAGGTGTTCACACGTACGGGGACTGAGTGGGCAGGAACGCGGCAACAGTGTTTACAAACAAAGATGGACCGCCGTACTCGTACCAGGTGTGCAGCCCTTGCACTTGCACTTTCTCTACTTCAAGATGAGCCGTCACGCATCTGGACTCGTCCGTGGCTGTCTAGGAGAAAAGAAGAGAGTGTGTATTACAGGCTGGTGAGGGAGCTCAGCTTGGAGGATCCCCAAACTTTAAATGAGTGGATCGGTCTTAACAAGACCCAGTACCACCACTTGCTGGGGCTTGTGACACCCTTCACTGAAAAACAAAATACGCAGATGGGGGATACTGTGATTGCTGGAGAACGGCAGGCATGATTGATAAACTTGTGTTGGCCACGCGTGATGAAGTCGAAATGGTGGTACTGTAATCACACAACGATGTCGAATTCGTCTTCGTTCCCAGAGCTTTGCCTTGTTCGGTGCTTCCATTTTAATCGGCCCGGCAACTTTCTCCCTGATTCCGACAAAAAAAGACCGACATGTCAGTCTCTCCATACCGGCGAAAAAAGTTGCCGGAATTTCTACCGGGAAGCAAATTCCGGCAAAAAACTGCCGCGATTTTGCTCGTGGGAACCGGCCTTTATTCAAGAAAGGGAATAAACAAAATCCACTCAACTACCGACCAGTATCACTAACCAGTGTTGTAAGCAAGGTATTAGAAAAGCCTATAAGAAAAGCTTGGGTAAATCGCCTAGAAGAACACAGCATGATAACAGAAAGACAGTTTGGTTTCAGAAAAGGAAAATCATGTGTTACTAATCTGTTGAGCTACTATGACAGAGTAACAGGCACATTACAGGAAAGAGAAGGATGGGTGGACAGTATCTATTTAGATTTCATGAAAGCATTTGACACAGTACCACACCAAAGACTTTTATGGAAACTGTACCATCAAGGAGGAATTCGAGGCAATCTGTATTGTTGGATGCAAGATTTTCTCATGAAAAGAGAAATGAGAACAGTACTAAGGGGAAATTACTCATCATGGAAAGAAGTGACTAGTGGAGTATCACAGGGCTCAGTGCTGGCACCAATCATGTTTTTAGTGTATATACATGATATAGACAGTAACACTGGAAATGAAAGTTATCTGAATATGTTTGCAGATGATGCAAAAATACAAAGGAGAATTACTAACACAGACTCTTGTAAAGAGCTACAAGAAGAATTAAATAAACTTCATGAATGGAGTAATACATGGCAAATGGAATTCAATGTGGACAAGTGTCATGTAATCAAGTTTGGTAAAAGTGGAAAAAGACATGATTGGGATTATACATAAGGAAATAAAACCCTACACACATCAGAAAGAGAGAAGGACCTAGGTGTGATTATCAATAACAGACTATCTCCGGCTGACCACATAAGTGAGAAGGTACGGAACATGTATACGCTGCTTGCCAATATGAGAATAGCGTTCATATACATAAATGAAGACACGCTAAGAAAGATAATAACATCATTCATCAGACCAACCCTGGAGTATTCATCAGTAGTCTGGAGTCCACATCTCAAAAAACACATAGACAAGATTGAAAAAGTTCAAAGGGCCGCTACAAGATGGGTACCAAGCTTAAGGGATCTAAGCTACAAAGAAAGACTAAATAAACTGAATCTACCAACACTACAGGAGAGAAGGAAAAAAGGTGACATGATAATGTTATATAAACGCATATCAGGGAAGGAGAAAACAGACAAATGATTACTTAACCTATGGGGAAGCATAAGCAAGAGGACACTGCAAAAAACTGCATAAGAAGAGAGGTGACGTAAGGAAATTCAGTTTCCCAAACAGAGCAATTGATCAGTGGAATGCACTACCGAATGAAATAGTGTGTGCCAAAACAATTCACAAATTTAAGGATATGTACGATAAATATGGTTTAAGACACGGGACAGTACGAGCTTGACTCATTCCTGTAAAGATACAATTAGGTAAGCACACACACACACACACACACACACACACACACACACACACACACACACACACACACACACACACAAGGCCTGAAATAGTACTCCTGGCTACTGAGGTGGAATCCCCTGCGGTTCCTCTCCTCTATGTCCATCACTAAATCCTGTGGTCAGAGGTTTTTGAAATTTTTGGTTTAAAAAGCAAAAAGAAAGTAAAAAAAGATCAAAGGCACCAACCCCTACCCAAAGCGATAGCCCTGAACACACACACACACACACACACACACACACACACACAATCTTTCCGATTTTCATCCATATACCTCACTTTGAACCAGTCTAAAAATGAGGGTAAAACATAAAAAGGAGAGAGAGGATGAGCAGAGAAAATGGAGAGGAAATGGAAGGGAAGTAAGGACGGGAGTAGTAGAGGCAGATACTAGGAACAGTGAAAGGTGGACTAAAGGAGGCTTAATGCAATCAGAATGGGTGACATAAATGAGGCCGTCTATTATTTAGGAAAATATTAAATTTTGTTATTAGACATATCTACCTGGCAAGAAACCTGGAAAGTATATATAAAGAAAAATGTCAAAAATGTGCGGATATCTTTGAGGAAACTTCCTCGAGTGAAGGTCTTGTGTGCTGGAGGGAGGGTAGCATATTATCAGTGGACAAGGTAGCATGGAGGCGGTTTGTCCGTGGCCACCCTTTCCCGGATTAAGGTTCCTGACTATAAAGAGACAAATGTTTGAAGTGAAGCCAGGATTCCGGAGGCACATTTTCCACATCCATTCTACTACTATCTCTCCCCCATACTTCAGCATTTCACCTCACACTCCATCAATTCCTGGGGCTTTCCCCAATTTAACTTTCTTCATTGCTTCCACAACTTCTATCCTACTGATTTCTTCCTGTCTTCTGACCTCCCTCCTTCTCCCAGCCATTCCCCAGCCACTTATACTCGCATTACTTCCATCCTCTATGTTCAACAATTCCTTAAAGTGTTCTCTCCATCTGATCCTTTTTCTCCCTTCTCCACTAGTAAACTACCATTTTTATCTTTCACTCCCCTGCTAAATTCACTTCCACCCTGTCTTACTCTTTTCACCTCTTTCCAGAACATTTTCTTTCAGTCCCTCCACTTTACAGTCAAGTTCCTTCCAAATTCCTCATCTGCTCTCTTCTTACGCTCTCTTACTAATCTTTTCACCTCTCTCTTTCTTTCTACATATAACTCTCTCTTCCACCTCTCAACTTCTTCCACGCCCCTATTTCTCATCCATTCATTGTATGCTTTCTTCTTTTGTGCCACAGCCTGTCTCACCTCTTCATTCCACCACGGTGTTCCTTGCACACCCCTCCGTCTTCTCTTCATTCCACACACCACATCACATGCTGCACAAATTTCTTCTGTAAATATCCTGCACACACCTTCCACGTCTCCCATCTGCTCCAATTCATAATTGCCCAATCGTTCCTCCACTTCTCTCTTATACTCTGCTTTTTTTCTCATCCTCTTGTAACCTTTCCACTCTCCTTACAAATACTCCTTCTTCCCGTCCTTCCCTTCTTCAATTTCTCCATCCTAAATGGACCTTGATTCTGGCCACCACCAAGTAGTGGTCAGAAAGTCCACTCCCCTAACCTCTATAAGCTCTTGCATCCATTACACGTTTTTGCATTCTTTCATCCACACACACATAATCAATCATTGCCTTCCTTTCATTCAGTTCACCACCCACCCTTCTCATCACTGGCCATGTATACCTGTGGATCATTTTGTGCCTGAAGAGGGTATTGGCTATCACCAACCCCCTCCCAGCACAAATGTCCACTAACGCACTGCCATTCTCATCTATCTCAGCAGGCACACCCCACTCACCAACTATTCCATCCACCTTCACATTCCCTACTTTACCATTCATATCACCGATCAAAAACACTCTCTCATTCCTTCCAAACTTTTCCATGCACACTTCCACATTTGTCCAGAACTCTTCTCTCACTCTGCTTGCAAGATCTTGCGCTGGCGCATACACACACACAATCGCCCACATTTGTATTCCAACTTTCAATCTTACCCACAATCCTTGACCCAACTGATCCATACTCTTTCATGCTCTTCTTCCATCTTTTACTCACAACTATACATACTCCTTCTTTCGCCCTCTCATTCTCACCTACTCCTGCACATATACCCAATCCATACTCCCATTCTCTCACACTCTCACCTCTCCATTTGGTTTCAGTTATTCCGCATACATCAACTTTAGCACCCTCAAGCACCTGGACAATCTCTCTCTCTTTCACCTCATCATTCGCTCCTCTTACATTCCACGTTCCAATTACCATGTCCTTTGTCCGGTCCTTGGTCGTCATCTTTTGATCAGTCCTTGTCCGAGGCTTATTGTTTGTCTTTTTAGTTAGTTCTTTTCCGGGGAGGGGCACTAACCTTATATTATGGTCCTGGGTGAATGTTCCTGTGATTTCATTTTTTATATTGGGAAAGGAGGTCAGGATGATGATGAGGATGATAAATGATTTTTACACCTGCCCAGGCTTGGCTGTCATGCATATTACAGTGTCTTGAAAAGAGCGACAAATGGCTGTATTAAACCTTTCACTGTTAGTTACCTACTTTGCATTTCATTTCGGCTGAGGTCAGACAATTTTTGTATGCTAGAGACATAAGTAACCAAGACTGAAAAAAAAAAAAAAAATTACGATCACCGTTTTGATATGAAAATAACGATAATTTTAAATCAGTCCAGCTTACGACTGGTCATTACATTTAACTCACTGAAACTGTCTACAGTCAAGTTTAAAGTTTCGTATTAGCGGACCCGAGGCATGGGTTAGAATGCACGATTACAATATTGCAGTCTTTCTTTATGTAAGGAAAGCATCAGCGTGAGCGAACACGTACCGTCGAAAACATGAAAAGCTCTCTAGATAGCTATATTATTTTTTTAATGCCTGTCATATACAATATTTATGTTAGCTTTACTAATCATGGCAAATATTTAAATGTTAGTTCTTATTTACAAAGATGAAGGAAAGTTTGCCGACATTTTTCTGCCAGCCTTGGCAATGGAAGGTGTTAAATAAACTACTAATGTGTCAGCACTGTGAAGCACACAACAAAAGGGTGTGAGATGGAGGGACCACTCCTGTCGTATGTCAAAACAAAACAAAAAAAGAAGAATGAGAAATATGGATGGAATGACACAATGATGGCGAAGAAATGTCGGCTAGCTTTTGTTCATGGCTGTACACACAGTGCATTATTAACAATAATACAGATGTATTTCCGGTACACCACACCTACATTAACCAAACAAAAATACAAATGAGTCATTGGGTTATTGAATAATGTCCAATATAAACCGTTAAAAAAATTATTCTACAGATCCATCTAAGCCAGGGGTAGGAGTGAGCGGTGATGTGGAGTGACAGGTGGTGTAGTGGTGTGCATACGGTATTAGTGGTGTTAAGACAACATAAACTCTAAGTCAGTGCAGGTGGTTATCAGTGCCGTCGTTTCATGTGAGTATCTGGTGTTGGGTCCTGGTGGTATGGGTGCTGTTGCGGTGGCTCCGGTGATGGTGTGATGGTATTAGTGCAATATTAGTGGTGTTCAAGCGGCAGTAATTCCAAATTAAAGGAGGTGGTTTATAAGTGTGGATGTGAAGATTGAGTGTCCGGTGTAGTGGTGTGGGTCCTGGTATAATGTTGTGGGTGTTGTATAAGTGGTATTACAAGCACATACTGTAAGTTTCAGGTCACTGCGTGTGGCATATGATGTGGTTGTGGTGATGTGGTGTGAGTGTCTGGTGGTGGTGGAGTAAACACATCTGTTTCTTCTTGTAAACACTGCTCGAGCTGCGTCATCCTTGGCTATTAACGTCATAATAACACAGCACCACCTCTGTAGCAATGAGCCGTCTGTGAACACCGACGTTTACGGTATATCTTCAGTCATCAGTATTATCATGATCATCCTAACCATGTCTACCATTAAGACTGAAGGTGAAAAGGATCCAGAAATATGAAATAACACACACACACACACAAACACCCACACACCCACACACACACATACACACACACACATACACACACACACACACACACAAAGAAACTATCTCCAGAGTGCTATGTAAAATGGGTCGTACATTCACTCCAGCATGAATCAAACCTTCATTTTCTTGGCTCCACTTTATATGAGAAACGATTCTCATGAAATGTGTTTCATAAATCCTCTACAGGTTTCATATCCTCTACAGAAGCTTTCATTCCGTCTACTACTGAGTTTGAAATAATAAAATGAATACATTTAAAAAAAAGTGCAACCCGCCATATGCACCTCTGCATAATTCCATATAGTGAGAAATTCGGCCTCTTTATACAACCATTTACACTTTTCATTTTACTCCCCATTTTCGTTTATTTCCTTGTTCTTTCACTTATCTTTTCCTAATAATTTGTTTTCACACCCTCACGCTCTTTCTCCCCCCCCCTCTCTCTCTCTCTCTCTCTCTTAATACTGATCTCAACTGTTTCTTCTTTACTTCCTCTCTCTCTCTCTCTCTCTCTCTCTCTCTCTCTCTCTCTCTCTCTCTCTCTCTCTCTCTCCTTCCATCTTCTTTCCTCATCTCCCACTTTTGTTCCTCTTACTACTATGCTTTTAGTCTCAGCTCTTTTACTTACACAATCTCGTACAATCTCCTCCGTCCATTTCTTTCATTTTAATCTCTCCGTTTCTACCGTCTCCTTTCTCTGTCTCCTTTCCTCTTACTCCGTCATCTCTCTCACCGACAGTTTTAACTTCATTGATTTTAGTCTTGGCTCTTTCATATATCAAACACCCTCATCCCTCTTCATATTCTCACTTTTTGGTATCTCCATTTCTTCCTTACCTGCACCTACTCTTTCCTGTGTTCTCTCTCGTTTCCTGTTCTCCCCCCCCCCTTTTTTTTTTTTGATCTCAGCTCTATCCTTGCTTCACCGCCACGTCCTCATCCATTTCGCTTTTATTAACTGTTGGTCTTCTTGTTCCATCTTTTACTCTGCCGTTCTGCCTTCCTCTTTCGTTCTTTTAATTTCCTTGCCTCTAGTCTCAGTAAATGTTTTTTCTCTGTCCCTTCTCCATTTTCTTCCTTTATTTGCTGCGTCTCCTCTCTCGTCTCTTTCCTCTCTGCACTGCTCTGTTTTTCATTCGCTTGAATTTTTTGCTTTTCTTCCTCTTCATATACTTCCTAGTCTCCATTTTTTTCTTTGCTGGTCAGTTTATTTCTTTTTTGTCTTCTTTCTCTTTTCTCGTTTTTCTTCTTCGCTTTTAGTCTCAGCTGTTCTTCCTTCCTCACCCTCATACACTCTCTCCCTTCTACATTCCCTTCCATGCTGGTTTCTGTATCTTCATTGCCTCCATTCTCTCTCGTCTTTCCTCCCTTCACATTTTCCTCTATCGCTTTCTGACTTACTTTCTTATTTGTCACATAATTTTTCCCAAGCCCTCTTTCACACTCTCCCTCTTCCATTTTCTTCCGTTGGTTTCTTTGTTTTTTCTTTGTCTCTCTCCTTTCCATACTTCCGCCTCTCTCCCCTTCGCCATTTCCCCTTCCAATTTTCCCCTCCTCTGCGGTATTGATTGGATTCACATATTTTTCTTCAGCGCTAAAGGGCTATAGAATGCCCCAGCCAAATTTTTTCCTCTCTCTCTCTCTCTCTCTCTCTCTCTCTCTCTCTCCTCACTATCACCTCTACCATCCTCCTCGTCAGGCCCTATTCCCCCTTTCACCGCTCCTTCCCATGGTCCTCTCTCGTTTCCCTCTCCCTTTCACCTCCTCTTCTTATCCTCCTCTTCCGTTCCCCCTCCCCCTTTCACATCCCCTTCCCATTCTCCTTTCCCGTTTCCTTCTTCCTTTCACCTCCCCTGCCCATCCTCCTCTCCCGTGTCTCTATCCCTTTCACTTCCCCTTCCCATCCTCCTCTCTCGTTCCCCTCTCCTTTTCACTTCCTTTTCCCATTCTCCTATCCCGTTTCCAGTCTCTTTCACCTCCCCTTCCCATCCTCCTCTCCCGTTCTCCCTCCCCCTTTCACCTCCCCCTCCTTCCTTTATCCACATCTCCCTCCAGCCAGCATTTATGCTCCATTCTTAACACTTCCCCCATGATGGATAAACTTGTGTGATGGTTGCAAGATGATAAAAAAGGCGTCCTCAAACTGAAAGGCTTAAACACTTTTATCCTAACTATTTCTCGTGAAATTATCCCCCCCCCCCTTCACCTTTTTATTTCATTCAATACCTACCATTCAGAGGGTAGAGAAGGATGGATAGCGACGAAGCTTAGAACGTGCCCAAATATTTTATCTTCATTATCGCTCGTGTACGAATGAAATCTTATAACCCTTGTATGTCAGTGCCTGTTATACGATTAAGTTATTTTTCCACTCGTTCTATCCACTTGTTGCCTATAATCACTTCTTTTAGAGTTGGTTTCAACAAAGACACCTCCAGGTATTCCTTAATCCAAACTCAGTAAGGACTTTTCCCATAACACACCACCCTCCCTCATATACTCTCCCATCTTGTTGGTACTCCACCCAAAGCACTGATGCACAATACATTCATTACATCAGTCCCTTAACCTCCACTCGTATTAATTTATTCAGATTAGAAAAGTGCCCTAGTACTGGACAGCATAATGACGGCTTTACCTAACCCTTCCAGCAGAAAATTCTCTCATAAATTTAATAAATTGGTCTGGCAGTTGGAATAATAAAACGCCATCGTAGTGAAAGGGTTAATTACTCAATAATTTGAGGGCTGTATTTTATTCCATGTATTTACTTCTTTATTTGTTATTTGTCTTTACTGGCGCCAAGTAGTAACGTTATGGTCTAGAAAATTCTACGAGTAAATGAGGGCAACCTTTTAATTCCTTCATTGCATCTTTAAAAATTCTTGTTTCTCACATATGACAAACAGTTTGGGGAAGGCCTTTCGTAGTGTAATGACTGGAAACATTCTAAGTTTACCCAATCAATACGATTATATCTTCTAGGCCGACTAAATTCACATGGAGGCAAAAAACATAAGTGAAAAAAAAAAAGTTTCATACCATCGCAAGGATTAAAACGAGGGTCATAAAGGATAAATTTCCGCAATCCCTGTCGTACCTGATTCATGGGGTAACTGAAATGACTATATTATTAATCTTTCACGCTACCTCGTATTCTCCTCTTCCACCCCGATTCATTCCAGTATTATAATTTGAAGCTTAACTTCATCTCCCGTTCCTGTTCCCATGTTCTTTCCTTCTTTCCTGATTCAACAAAGGCCCCTATGACTCACTTTCAGCTGAAAAAACAATTTGGCGTCAGCTGAAATATCCTACAGTTGTGCCGATTAAGAGAGGGTTAAGCGTGACAATATTAACACTCAGGCTTCTACACTGTACTCACACTCAGATTAATATTATCTCATCCGGCGTTAAAAGTACGGAAAACCAGAATTATCTCTGGATGGTTACTTCAGTATATTGTAACTGAAATCTAATTATCCGAATTTAATCATCAGTTGTCAAGGGCATCTCCAAGACTGCGGGGAGGGGGATCCACAACCCCCTCGCTACAGGGAAGGACAGAGAAGGAAAGAAAATTGAAATTTATGATTTTGCGAGGACCCTTTTTGGAGTAACCTGCCAAAAATCAGGCCAAATATCGCTCACGTCCAGTTTCACAAAACGCTGTTGCCTATTGTGCCACACAAACACTTTCTCCTTAAAATTTTTCAACCTCCGTGATCCAGCACCAACGTTCGGTCTGTGGCGGTACTGTAGCAGATCACACACCGCCTTCTATACTTCACTCAGAGTCCATGACCCAGAAATATGCAGTGACAGAAGCACTAAACCAGACTGCAAGCAATAAAAAAAAATAAAATAAAAATCAGCCTTCATGAACCCGAACCAACAAGCAGCAAGTAGCAGAGATGCACTACGGCAGATCACACATGGATTTCTATTTGTATATCTCCAAATCTACGACCCAATAGGGAGTAACAAGAGTTTGCCAAACCACTGACTCTGCTCAATATATATATATATATTTTTTTTATGCAAGAAAGAAGGAACCGAAGTCCAGAAACCTGCAAGATCGTTCTTTCAAAAAAAAAAAAATAATAATAATAAAAACGAGATAACAGAGAGCCAAATTCAAGATCCGTTCATTTCGAGATGACTGGACACACTTGGATAACAAGGCTAGTGGTCATAGGAAGTAGGCAATACAGAGAGAGGAAGTTATTTCCAGAGCTGACCTGTTGCATACATGAAGGACTGGAAGTAACGCTTAACTCTTTCATATAAAGCTGGACAGACAAGGGATGTGAATTTGCCGCTAGACGGGTGCCATGTGCCTGATGCAAGCAGACAGTTCAGAGGAGCACTGACTATTCAAGTTGCAATAGAAAAGAGATAAAGATGCAACAGTGCGGCAAAGAGACAGAGGTGGATGGAAGCCAAAATGAGGAGGAGAGTTAATAAGACGAAAAGTCTTTGATTCCACATTGTTGAGAACTGTATGTGGGGCATCTCCCCATATGAGAGTTGTACCCAACACTGAAACGAAGCTAGAGATGAAGGCACAAAAAGAAAACAGAAACCGTAAGAAGGCAGTTTGGAAATTAAAAGATTTATGCCAGACTCGATCGAAAACCATCGAAATGTCAAGCGCAATGGCAAAGCTTTCGTAAAAGTCCCGAAAGGAGGTTGACCAGGAGTCTGAGAGGAAGGTTAGAAGATCACCAGTGAAGCGTCCCTGGAGAAACCCATACAGACGATCAGAAAGAACGCTGTGCTAGGAAAGGTTCTCATAACCTAGAAGCAACACTTCCAAATCATACAAACTAATCTGAACCTTATATATCTTTAATGACCCAGATGTAACACTGTGTGAGTAATAGAGCAACACACACCCGGCTGTATAAAACCAGTTATAATATACCTCAGTGAGTCGCCATGATACTGACACAATACACCATACTACTCGGCCCATGCATATTCACGGTAACATTATCAGGCAGGGACACGTACAAAGCAGGAACTCTTCCGCATCGTTCAGCCATTATCGAAAATCCCACTTTAGCTGAGTAAAACTGTCCGGCGGTACCACTACTACGACAAACAGGCTCCATCGAACTAGGATGGTTAACGAAGACTTGCGTCAATAGCAAGAACATGACATAAAAAAAGCTTCGTTGATTTATATCCTTTCGCTACCAGTGGGTTACCCTAATCCAAACAGCAGCAGCAACTGTGTTCATTAACCATGGTACAAAACACCTTAACAATCAGTGTTTCAATCCTTCAGTACAAGAAGTCTTCCCTTTACTAAATAAAAGTCCCATGGTAGACACAATGTCTCCGTTAAGCTGAATAAAATCGTCTGGATGCAGCAACAATTACCCCTACACAACACCATCGTACTGTACGAGTAAAAAAGGAAAAAGGAAAAGAAAAAACAAAAAGAAAGCACTTCACAGAAGGCACTGACTACCAGACGAGAATAATTGCTGCAGGAAATTTTTGTTGCCACCAGACGATTTTATACAGCTTACAAGCTTCCCTAGTCGTGAAGAAACTAATTAATGGACGCCAGATCTAAACCCCCCCCCCCTTCAAAAAAGTCCCTCGTAACCTTAAGAATATCGTCATGATATGAGAAGAAATAACAAATTTCGTCACTGTCAGAAAGCACAAATAAACGTTTATTCTAATTTGGTAAAGAAGAACACGAACATGCATGAATTAGGCTGACCTGATTAAAGTAGTTTGAAAAAAAAAAAAAAAAAAAAAAAAAAAATTATCGAACTGAAGACCTGAAAGAGCAAACACAGCAGAAATCGCATACAAAAGTTGCTTCAAATTCTGTTAAAGGAGGAGGCATATGTGCGACTTAACCTGACCTTAATATATTATGTACCGGAAGTCTGGGGGTAAGAGGAATGTATAGAGAAGGCACTATCGACTCAAGTGGTTGAACCACGTTCATGGCGACAACAACAACAACAACATCAAAAGTTCTAATACAATTAGAATAATCATAAAACGAATGACCCAACCTTACACAATTAAAGTAGTTTGGCGATGAACATATAAAGATGTCAGTGTACTGGAAGTCTTATAAAAGCACAATTAACAACATGCGTAAGAAAAGTATGCCCTAATTTGGTAAAAAGCAGCAGCTAATGAGTGAAGCAAGCTGGGCACAAAACTGCTCGGCTTTTAATAGCGAGAAAAGTGGACGCAAAGTTTTCTTTATTGACACACTTTGATGGCGATGAAAACAAGAGCAGTGACAAAGGAGTCCTCTGGCGAGTAAACAAGTCGATAAAATGTTTGTTTTCTTTTTCATGCAGAGGAAAACAAACATACTTCGAGGCTTGAAAGGTTGTTTCTTCCTACGATTGGACAAAGGGTAGCCATAATGAAAATCTGTTTAATATGCTGAACACATCGCGTGTAAAAAAAAATAAAAATAAAAATGAAAGTTAAAATCAGTGAGAGAAATAAGTGGGTAAAGACTTGCTGAGTAAGCTATAGTCTTTTTACTCTAACTTCTCCCAGATTTTCATTTTTGTGGCTTATTTCACACACTTCAGTTGCAGAAAATGACAATACTACAGTTGTGCAAAGCATTTGTTCATGACAACCATCACATTCAGTGCTAATGCATTTTGAAAACTTAGCATTCACTATGGAGATGGCAATATTGGACCAAGTTAGTGTGAAAATGAGTATAATTGTGTACACGAAGGGCTTAGTGATTAATTCCTGCATTAGCAGGCTGTAAAGAAACGGGATGGGTAGCTATAAGGATGTTGTGTGCCCTGGGTAACGGAAAAGGGATACAAAAAATACATAAAAATTGTGCTATTTGAAACACTGTAGGCAGAGAAAGATATAGGTGATAGAGACTAGAGGGTAAGTGAAAGGAGGGGAGCTGACGAGACGAAAATCCTGAAATGTCTTTTTCATTTTCTCATTGCTACTGCCAGAGGATTTTATCAAGCTACTGGACAGGGTAGAGAAATATGTACCCTATCAGTGTGGTGTGAACTGGGTGACCGGCAGTTGATGCTGAAAGACAGGGTGACATGGAGGCGATTTATTTGCTGCCACTTCCTCTGGTATTAAAGGTGTCTGACTAAACACAGAATAGAAAGCCTGTTATGGTGATGGAAATAATTTTTATTATCTCCTTTATTGCAACAGGTCATCCCTAAGTCAAATAAAATCGTTTGACGGTAGCAAATATAAAATGAAAAGACGTCCTCGTATTAAATGCTTTGACCGCCGGGTTTTAAATGCTCTCTCTCTCTCTCTCTCTCTCTCTCTCTCTCTCTCTCTCTCTCTCTCTCTCTCTCTCTCTCTCTCTCTCTCGTCTCCCTGCACGCATGTTGCTTTAATCCAACAAACACTTTGCTAGGGAAATGCAATTAAACTTTGCTACTCTCTCTAAGACGGAGGAACGTACTGCTTTCTGATGCTGGGGAACTAAATGGAATAATGGAGCTTGTCTTGTCTCTCTCTTCCCCATAAACAGAATAAAGTCGTCTGGTGGCTACAAGAACTAAATAAAAACTGCGTCTTGACACTGCAGGGGGATGACACGAGGCATGTGTGACGAGTTGTATATCAGGCAAGAGAAAAGGAAAAGCTATGAATTACTTCATGAAATGACCCTCTTTTGTTAGTACATATGTTCCAAGTTTAATACTAGCAATAAATAAAAGTGTGTGTGTGTGTGTGTGTGTGTGTGTGTGTGTGTGTGTTTGAGAGAGAGAGAGAGAGAGAGGTGGGGGGAGTGATAATAGTAACATACTCGTATAGACAAGTGTGAGCGACAATGAGGAGCAAATGTCAAAGTGTGAGAGAGTGTGAGAATTCAGCAGGAGTGAGGCAGCAGCAGCAGTGGGAAGCTTAGTGTTCATTTCGTCACGGTAGTAATGCTGTTCCCACGTGTCAACAGAAACAGGTGATGCACATGAACATTCAATTTCTCACTTGCTTGCTTTCTCTCATTTGCCACCAAGTGTTCACTTCCAGTGACTTCTTCCAGGAACCGTTTAAATTCTCCTCTCTCTCTCTCTCTCTCTCTCTCTCTCTCTCTCTCTCTCTCTCTCTCTCTCTCTCTCTCTCTCTCTCTCTCTCTCTCTCTCTCTCTCTCTCTCTCGATAAACTTCACATCTTAAGAGGGACCAAATACAATCAGCGGTATATAATCAATACATCGTGTGACAATGTCAAGAGGAACAAGTGTTCTTTGTTTCATGAACTCACCACTTCACCCTGCCCTCATACTGTCTTCATACTGCTATCATACTGATCTAGCATTGTCCTCACACTGCCCAAACACTATCTTCGTGCTGTCTTTACACTGTTCTCATACAGCTATTATACCGATTTTATATACTCCTCATACTGCCCATACACTGCCCTCGTGCTGTCTTTATGCTGCTCTCATATTGGTATAATACTGATCTGATACTCTCCTCACGCCGGCCATACACTGTCCTCATACTGTCCTTGCACTGTCCTCATACTGATACTATATTGATCTGATACTGTCTTCATACTGCCCACACATTACCTTCACTCCACTCAGTCGAGAATTGTGCTTTGGGACTTGTTATACCCTCACCACTTAACAGTGCCCTCATACTGCTCACATCTCACTTCACACTGCCTGCACACTACCCTCGTCTTTACTCACACCACCTTACACTGCCCTCATCCTCGCTCACAACACTTTACACTACACTGCCCTCACCTCTGTGCCGACAGACATAATGGGGACAGATATTTGCCAAAATTTGTGAGCCAACTATATGTCTACTATATTCCTCCATCTTACTCAATCCTCATCTATTCATTTCACAGAGTCTTTCTCTATCCCATATTCTCCATCCTCTATCCTTGGCAAAGCCTTGTACTTCTCTCCCTCTCTCTTTTCCTCAATGGTCCTCCATTCCACCCACCACTCATATGCTCCTACACCTGTCTCTTGCTCCCATTCCATAACTAACACCTGGTAGGGTCCTGTCCCCTGTAAAAGGCAGGTTACACAGGCCAACAAGTGCCGGCATAAGAAACAAAAGAAGAGGGGATCGTGAATGGAATGGCAGTGTCAGGGAATGTGAATAATATTTAGTGGAAAATAGACAAAGGGGAGAAGAATAGGGCGGAGGTGGGCAGGGTAGGTGAAAGGATGAAGATGGTACGTGACTGGAATAGAATGCAGTGCAAAGGTAGAAGGGACATTTTTTTTTTCGAGAAAGGTAGGAGGTAAAGTGTGTGTGTGTGTGTGTGTGTGTGTGTGTGTGTGTGTGTGTGTGTGTGTGTGTGTGTGTGTGTGTGTGTGTGTGTGTGTGTGTGTGTGTGTGTGTGTGTGTGTGTGTGTGTGTGTGTGTGTGTGTGTGTGTGTGTGTGTGTGTGTGTGTGTGTGTGTGTGTGTGTGTGTGTGTGTGTGTGTGTGTGTGTGTGTGTGTGTGTGTGTGAGAGAGCAAACATGTGCTACTGAAATCACTAATATGCATGCAAAAATCTATTGAAAATAATATTATCCAAATCCCTTCAACGCTGGCACAAAGACAAGTTCATCTCTCAGCAAACACGTGCTTCCTGGCTTGGGGTAGATGCACACGTTATACTGATCCAACACCCATAGAGTCAAGGTTGTAGTCATAGTACATACCTAAACTAACCCGACCAAATCCGAATAATACTAATGGGCAACATAGTAAGAGTGAAGGTGACAAACAGGGAGAACTAAGAGGAAACCATATGCTGAGAAAAAGAGGAAACTGAAGACATGATTGGCTTCCAGCAGGGTGACACCGAGGTGGAAGTGAGGCGTGAGGAGCAGGATATGAGAGAGAGAGAGAGAGAGAGAGAGAGAGAGAGAGAGAGAGCATAACCACCAGCCGGCATAACCACCAACCCGCACAACCACCAATTGGTATAGATTCCAGCTGGCATACCTTTCAGAACAACGAAATGAACTAATATTTTGTGCGTGGCCAAACAATTGAAATATTAATCCAGTAGCATCTGTTCCTTTCAGGCCCTGCACATCCACTCCCACCCAATCAGCTCAACTCATTTCCATTTAAGTAACATCAGAAACTACTGCATCCATTAGTTTGGATTATTTCAGCCAAGTTAAAACCCAGTCAGAACCACTGAGGCACATTTCAGCTAATATATATAAATATAGTCAAATTATATAAGTCGAGTTAATCTAAGTTATGGATCGTTCACATTAAAGAAAAAAAGACCGTTGTTACCAACTAACAGCTGTAAATGTCCTTCACATCTAATCCAGGCCAGAGTTACCCATGTCTATTTACGTACACGTAGGCCAGTCTTAGCCATTCACGCCATTTTCATTCGATCACTGAAATTTACATTCATTCGCGCCAATTCAGATCAGTTCCGGCACAGTAAAACCCAGTTTAGTCGACCCTAGGCCTGTGCAACAAGTCGTGACCAGCCACATCACTTCAGTTCCATTCAAGTCAGTTCTGGTAGTGTCAGGCCCAGGCACAGCAGATATACTACCACCATCCATCCAAGTCAGGTTATTCGACTTCACTACAGCAATTTTCAGATCCAAATACATCAATTTATGTCTCTTACGGTCAAACTAATCATATTATAACTCTCAAATCGTTTCAATCCATCCCGTCAACTCGGTCTATATATGTTTATATATTCAGGCCATGCTCATTGAAGCGTGTGCCAAAAATCATTACTATCGGCGCAATGGTTGTTAAAGAACAATGATGGATGCAGTGCGTCGCAAGACCTGTACAGGATGGTATGAACCAATATACTGTGAGACAAGGTTGCCCTGTGAAAGTGTATGATACATTATAGCTGGTGCTGGCGGTGGGGTGGGGTGACACAAATTTCTCCGGAGTTTGATGTGCGAATAGACAAAGGGTGCAGTGGGTAGAGAGGAGTGGGCGGAATGGGGTGTAATGGTGTTGTTGATGTGGAAGGGGGGGGGGTATTCACACTTTGCAGATGGGTGCTGTAAGCTGACCGATATGGAGGTGACCATGATTTATTTGCTAAAAACAGAACAAGAACAATGAAAACAACATGAACAGCAATCCATACAGAGCCTGAACAACCATGGAGACATGACACATCCCTGTTTCATGCTAGCATTCAGTTTGAAAAATTCAATCAGTTCACTCTCCACATGGATTGCAGTCTTAGCTCTCTCATGCATACTCTTCACGGCATTAAACAACTTCCCATTTACTCCATGTCTTCTTAATATTTTCCACATTCCTTGTCTCTCCACTCGGTCATATACCTCCTCTTAACCCATGAACATCGCATACAACTTCTTTCCCTTCTCTAGAAACTTTTCCACTAGACATAAGGATGAATATCTGACCTATACAACCTCTTCCCTTTCTAAAATCTCCCTTTTCTTCTCCAACTAACTCCTCTGTTATTTCCCTAACTATGTCAATAAGTATCCTTAATATATTATATTAAGTATCCTTAATATACTATTCCTATTAAGAGGACAAATGCCCCCATGATTGCCACACACTTCTTTTCCCCTCCATTCCTTTGTACAGGGGAATAGTTATACCTGACTTCCAATACACCGGGACTCTACCTTCCTCCCAAGCCAATCTGCACATCTTCCACATCCATTCTACTTCTATCTCTTCCCCATGTTTCAGCATGTCACGCACACTATATCAATTCCTGCTGCTTTCCCCATTTTTACTTTTTTCATTATTTTTACTTCCTCCATCCTACTGATCTCTTCCTCCTTCTCACTTCTCTCCTCCCAACCATTCCCCCACCCACTCATACTCGCACTACTTTCATTCTGTATTAATAACAGTTCCTTAAAGTGTTCCCTCCATCTGCTCACTTTTTCTCCCTTCTCCACTAGCAATACACCATTTTTATCTTTCATTCCTCTTCAAACTTCTTTATCACCCTGTCTATCTCTTTTGACCTCCAGCCAGAACATTTTCGTACACTCCCTCCACTTTACTCTCAAATTCCTTCCAATTCCTCATCCATTCTCTCCCTAGTCTCTGACTAATCTCACCTCTCTTTCTCTCTTTCTCTCTACATATAACTCACTCTTTCGTCTCTCAATTTCCTCCACGCCCCTGTTTCTCATAAACGCACTATACTGCATGCTTTCTTCTTTTGTGCCAGAGCTTGTCTCACCTCTTCACGCCACCATGTTGTTCCTTGCATCCTCGTTCGTCTTCTCTTCACCCCACACACCACCTCACATGATCTACAGATTTCTTCTGTGAATATCTTGCACATACCTTTCACGTCCCCCATCTGCTCTAAATCATATTTACCCAATCGCTCCTCCACTTCTGTCTTATATAGTGCCTTATTTCCATCCTCCTGCAACCTTTCTGCCCTCCTTGTATGGACTACTTCCCCCCGTCTTTTCTTCCCTATATTCCTCCATTCCACCTGAACCTTGACATTCACCACTACCAGGTGGTGGTCAGAGAATCCACTAGCCCAACCTCTGTGTGCTCTAGCATTCATTACATACAGGAAGTAGGGAAGGGAGGGAAACCAGGGCGGTACTGAGCGAGGCACTGTGAACACGAGGGATGCCGGGCTAGACCATCTCTTAATTGCCACCCACCACCAAAAGCAACACCCTTTTTTTTTTTTTTTTTTTTTCGCCAGAACTAGGCTAAAACTCGGCCAGTTTAATTAACAGTGCACCATACAGGTAATGAAACTAATTGTTTTTAGGTCTTTCAGCACCATGATATCTTATTTATTTCCTCTACTTTCAGACAATTACATTCAGCTTATGAAGGACCTCTCGTATTGAGGTAAAGTTATAAAAGATGTACGCACCCAAAATACAATACGTCGACTATTTATCTTAACCATTGCAAGTGGAGACTGTTACCCTAAGCTCATCACCTATTGCTGGTGAAGTAAAAAATATGATAGAATAGTAGTCACTGTACTGAAACTAAATCAACGACAAAACATCTGTTAGGCTCCAGAAAAATAAAAAGAAATTCTTAGTGATTGGGACAGTACATTCTTGTGTGATAAATCTTTTTAACATCGATATGTTCTGCACGAATAATATAAGAGAATATCAGTATTGTGTATGAAGAAATAAGCAATTAAGGAACAGGTGCAGCCTCCTTAACAGATGGAAATACAACCCTTGATCTAGACGTGCCTTACACAACCCTTTATCGTATCAAACACCATAACTCTTCCCCATGCAGCTACTCACTGGGTCCCGCACGCTTCTAAATTTTTTTCTCTCTCTTAAGGGTATATAAATTCACCATAACTATTTGCAGTCTTACAAACAGAAACTTAAATAAGTGAGGAGAAAAAATAAGCTGGTGTAGCCTACATATAATTCCCGATCTATAATCCCGTTCTAGATTGTAAAATACTTATATCACGCAATTTGCTTCATTTTTCTTATACTTATTTCATTGTTTATTCTGTCATTTCATTCCTCAGTGTTGAGACTTTAATTAAATACGGACCGCTGTCCCACTCGATAGCAAAGAGGGACAGTGAAAGCAGAGGAAGGGGAAAAGTGCTAGTAATTCCTTCACTATGAGAACATCATTTCAATCTTATTTACATCATTTTCTGGCGATTCTTCTTAGATCAAGGGACCAATCAAGTTGTGAATGATTCGTACCAAATCCCAGAGTTCTTACGGTATCATCCAAGCAGAATAAACTAACCTGGTGGTAAAAAGAATAAGGAAAAAAATGAGAAATGTCATCATATTCGAGAGATGAAGCTGAGGCATATGGCCAGTGTTTTAAAAAGCCTGGCAGCCCGGTGTATAAATCAGTCTCCCCTCCTCCACAGAAAATGGCCCCCAGGAACAGCACAGCTTCAACGAGGACTGGGGAAAGAGAAATTAAACTGCGACGAGGAAAGACGCGGCAAGGATTAAAATACGAAAAATATTAAACGAAGGGAGGTAAATTTGGCTATGTATGTGAAGAAGGATAATTTTAATGAAGGGAGTAATCCCAGTTAGAATTCTTGCTATGGTGAGTATAAAAGAAAAAAAAAATAAAAGGACAAAGTACAATACCTTCGCCCTCCAACTGGTCAAAGGGCAGAATATTTGACTTCGCCTTATGTCCTTCATCTTCAACCGATTACTCTCAAAACAGAATTGCTTCATTCATGCCTGACCATTAAAGCTTCTACCAAGACTGATCGAAATCAAATCAAAACTGATTCATCCTTGCCCTCTGAGTCTGATCCTGACATTTCTCCTGTGACCTTAGCATAGGAATGACTGCTCTTAATGTCAAATATCTTTATGTTCGCCTTACCCCGAGCCATTCCACAAAACTTGGTCTTAATCGGACTAAAAAAATAAAACATCAAGTTAACTTTCCCATATTTCCTTGACTTCTGACCCATTGTTCTCAACAACAACAACAACAGGCAGATTCTCAACCGCTCCACCAAGTCTGGTCCAAATGATATCAAAACTTTGTTTGTAAATGCACACAAAAAGACACATGGATCTAACTTTGACATTGCAATGCGACCTTAACCGACTGATGGTTCTGATAATCAAATCTTTTCATTAAGGCTGTACCTCAAACTCTCCTTTATGTCTAATGTAAATTGAAAAAAAAAAATGGGTTTAGAACAACTAAGAAAAAAAAATCCATTACTTATCTGATCATTCCAGTAAGGTGTACAAGATATAGTGCTAGACTGTGTCGACTACGTAGACTTAACGAGTTATCCAGTTTTGATTTTTATTACAATGAAACCAGGCAACTAGATTTTCGAGACAATTTTTCTTTCAAAGTGATGAAGTACAGTGCGAAATTCACTGTCCTTTCTCCCTCCCTAACTCATTCTCAACTTTTTCATTCCGCTCTCTCTCTCTCTCTCTCTCTCTCTCTCTCTCTCATACACTACTCCCTTTATTCATTCAGTCATCCTCTCTTTGAGTTCTGGGTTTCATCACTTTTGTCTTCCTTAATCTTCATCCTTTGAGTGACTGAATGGAGCGGCCAGTGACTGAGTATGGATATGCTTCTGGAAGCTGGTTTGAGGCGGCCGATGGGGGAGAGATGACAGTATTTGTGTGTGATATCGTGTGCTGGGTGTTGTTTTGATGTTCCTTGGTGTGTGTGGATGTGCTGCCATGTAATGTAGTGGATGGTGTGGGTTTGCGGAGGCTGCGGCAAGAATTTGTGTGCCTCTCATGCCTAGGTGATCCTTGACTTTGAGGACTGGTTACTTGGTGTAGGTGGTCTGTAGGTGTAGTAGCTGTGCAGCCTGTGATTATTTTTAGGGCCTTGTTCTGTATGGTCTGTAGGGTGTTGTAGTGTGTTTTAGTGAGGTTAGAGGCCCAAGCAGGGATTGCATAATTCATCACTGACCGTATATATTGTTTGTATACTGTGGTGGTGGTTTCTTTGTTGTGTCCGAATGTTGTATGGGCAAGTTAATATGGGTGTTGTAGGTCGATTGGTAGTCAAGGCAATCATTTTTATTACATTACCCGTCCATGCAGAGATGGGAGGAGTGAGTGGACAGGAGTGATAGGCATGGCTGGGATGGTGGTGGGTGGTGGGGCATGCCATAGGAAGTATACCCAGTGAAGACAGGTATTGTAGGTAGGCAAATAATGTGTAAGTCAAAGGTAGGTGAACAAAAGATGGGTGGGGTGAACAGAAAGGAGTGGGTGGGATGGGATATGATGGTGGTGGGAGGAGAGGCAAGGAAGGCAATCACGGTGCTATTATACAGGTAAAAGAAAGTGTCTGCACGTACTGAGGGGGTTAATTCTATTCCATAAATTTACCGATTATGGACTGTTTCATTTTTTATCTAAACCATTTTAAGTAAGTTTTGTACCAGTGCCTGTGTACCCACGGTGCGTTGGTGCCTGTCAGTAATATTCAGGGGCGGTTAACTCAATCCGTTCACCACTGCTCCCATCAAGGCAACAACTTTTCCATAATATAACTGTATTCCTTGCCACTCCCGCTCTACATTTATTGACATTCACGACCAATTCCTGGAGTAATTGAATAAGTATTTTTGTTATTCATTTATACAGGCACTACGATCATACTTTCTTCCCCCCCCCCCCCCGCACCCTACAGACACACAATAAAAGGTTTAAAAGCATACAGTATATCATTGCACTGGGGAACGAGGGTAAATACTGACTGTTTAAGCAAAATCACTAGTACAGTTCCACAACCAGATCAAGCTTTTCCAACCAAGGCAGTATTTTGTTTTGATCCCCATCTCCAGTTATAGACACTGACTCAAAACTAACTTCCTAATCTAAAAAATAAATTGTGTTTATGTTATCTTCAGTTTCTACACATACTTCTTTAGCTCACTGTTTACCTACGACGGTTCAAGCTAATCAAAGCCATAACTGTGTCTTATCCATTCTTCTCTTTCCATAGTAACTTCCCAGTCCGGTAAATGGCGTGTGATACGAGGCTGCTTGTAGCGCTCGATGGTCGAGCTGGTCATTCCTACGCCAGTACAATGAGGACTGGATTCCAGCCTCATACATCTGCCGTCCTTAGGCACCTTCTACGATATATATGAATTCATTTTTAAAACAAGATAACATAATTCAAAATGGGAATTTCACGAATAACATGTTATTACAAGGTATTATATCTTTAAATATTTATGCAACATCACAGTGATTATTGCATGGCATGTAACAACCACTCCCTTAACCTACAATCAGCTGATGTCTTATTTTTTCTACGTCCAGACGATTTTGTTCAACTTGAAAGACTCCTAATGGTGAAGGGGTAACTGAAAGTTTTACCTAACAAAAAAAACAAACAAAAATAACAATAACAACGCCTGGAGAGAGCAAGCATATCAGCATAAACACGTCACTGAACTAAAGGAGTTATAGTGTATACAGTATACTTCTATTCGTTCCAGATAACGTGACCTTTGACCAATGATTTTCATATCTGAATCAGATCTAGATTTGATCAACTTCTACTAATATACATAAGTAATGAGTTACAATACATAGACGCGACCAAAACCATTACCTACCTGTCACTACGGTGATATACATGTACCAAACTAGTCACTAAGAGTACCATGTCAACGTTATGCCATGTTCTTTGTGAAAAGCTTGACCCTATATGTTCCTGTAATATATAAGGCTTTCTCCACTAAAACTGTATTCCATCTTTCATGCTGTCGGTTAAGTGACATAATTCTATAAAACTAATTAGCCTAAAAGCCGCCAGTCAGATGTCACGGCATGTCTCGTATGTGGGCACTTTCAATACACGCCAACTTTATATACCCACCACACGTCAAACTTACAGCTAATAATGGCTAGGCATAAATCATAAAGAATATATGTTTTCAAAATCAAATTAGTTTCTGAATATTTCCTGATGCAGTAATTTTCCGAGTCAACTTTTTCCAACCGACTGCCAAGTTCCCGTCATCCCTCATCGCTTCCAATTTAAATATATTCTTGGTATGGTTCATTCACTTTAACATGGCTCAAATTTTCATCCCTTTATAGCTTTACATAGCTCAGTGGCAATGACATTACTAAGACTTTCCGATTTTTCTTATCAATTCTTCGTGACAAGCATTGCATTCAGGAGTTACTCTATTGTTGTAACTCAGCATTGAAGATGCAGGAATGGCAATTTTAGTCCAAAGAAAAGTGAACACAAGACACTTCTACTGTGCTTAGGTTCAGGGCAGATATCTATTAGTGAATGGGTCGGGGAGATTGTTTCTAACCCTTTTAGTGAGAAAGGTCTCATCAAAACTCAGTAACACTGATTGGTGTGGGTATGAATAATATTAATATGTGGCCCTGGTGCGAGGAGGCGTTGTATGAGGGGCGGCGTTGGTGCTGGCAACATAATTGTCTTAGAACCTGGATTTGGGGTAGGGTTTTGGATGGCAAAGAATATGGGGTGAGTGGGTGGGTTGGTGTGAGTGGGAGAGGGTGGGATGGTGGTGGGTAGTGAGACGGGCCTGGGTATTATACCATGCTAATGTGGGTATTGCACTGAAGGGGTTACTGAAAGTTGTATCTAACCTGATGAGCCCGAAACGTCTTTTCTAAGCTGAATAAAACTGTCTGGAGATAAGCACATAATATAAATAACACCAACGTATAGTATCAGTTACAAATGACATTAAAAAGAATAATGTAATGTTAAATTAATATGTAAATTTTATGCATTGAAAAAAAAAATGGTTGGTGCTGACTCTTCTTATCACAGTCGGACAAAGTGTTTGCCAGACGAAAAAGTATGATTTTTTCTTAAGATGGTTGTGTTTATACGTAAGACTGTTGGAATTAGAGGGTGTGAGTGTGAGCATAATTTCTCCTCGTGCTTGTAAAAGTTTTATAATTTTCTTACAGCGAGTCGTTAGAGCGTACGGGCTAAACGCCTAAAGTTTTTGTAATTATGAGGAGTGAAAATGATTGCGTCTTAGTCTCCTCTGTGCCTCTATGAGGATAGACTTTTTTTTTTCTTTTAACGAAGATTCTTCAGAGGGTTGAGGTAATGCACTAGGTTGGCATTAAAAGTTATGGGTATGACCGTGTGAAAGTATTCCCTTATCATATTATCTTTGTTGTCCTACTATTTTTATTTTCTTTCATATATCAGTCTCCTTCTTTTGCTTCCTTCTTTCTTCTGTAAATTTTTTATCAGTTTGTAGTTTCCTTATTTTCCTTGTTTTTTTTTTCTTTTTTTTCGTTATTTCATTCTTTTTGCTTTTGTCGCTTTCCTTTTGTATTTTTCTGTCGCCTTTCTCCTTTTTTTCTTTCTTTGTGTTACTGCCTTCCTTCGTTCTTCTTCCGCCTTCTTTCTTTTGCTTCCTTCCTATTTCTTGTCTTTCCTTCTAACACTTTTTAATCGATTCTTCTATATCACTACCTCCTATACCTTCATTTAAAACTTCCTTTCTTTCTGCTTGACCTGACAACATACTGTAAAACACCATCTTTAAATGTAGGAGTACTTCTCCAAGCAGCCCATTCAGTCAGTTACACCCAAAGTTCTTTGTTTTCTTAAAGTTGCTGTACTTCCGGAATTGTAGCGATGAACCACATAACATCCCTCACGGTCCCGCATCTACTGTATTTAGTGTATTTGTACTTGTTACTGTTATCTTTCTTTAGTCCTTTCATTTCTTCCAGCCACACGCTCGCCTACCTCACCATACTCGTTTCTTGTGTATGTTTGTAGGCTGACTGCAGAAACGCAGAGATGACTATCTAATTCGTAATGAAAAGGGAAGGAGGAAAGAAAAAAGTCCCCCCGCCCCACCTTCACACCAAGAAAAATAAGTAGATATCTTTGAGGAGAGTATATGCGTGAGGGTGGTGTGAGTTGGAGGGAGGGCAGCCTGACAAAAGAGGAAAGAATGACAAAAACGCTGTTTGTTTGTGGACACCCCTTCCGGAATAAAGGTATGTGACTATAGACCGACAGAGTGCTGTGTGTCTGTCTGTGAGGTGAGGCCAGGATTCCAAGGCTTGAATGGTGAATTAGCCTATTTCACCCGGTTTGTTGTTGACAATTCTCCATTTTTCATGTGTTCCCTTATTTTGTTTTCTAGAGCTTACTTCATCCCATTTGTAGTGGGAAAAACTATCATGATAATAATAATAAGGATTGATAATAATGAGATGCCACGATAAAACAAGGCCTGCCAGGTCATTACAATCCCAGTAGTTATAGGCCGAAGCAACGTTGCACAATTAATTCTCCACACGGGCCAGTATCTAATACAATATGCCATCGTTATAATTATGCTGATGATGTGTTCCATATTATTACAAGTTTTCCCACACAACTGGTGCCGTAAATTGGAGGAACTAGCCAACAAGCATCACTGGTGGAAAAGGAACCCTAAGCAGATTATCTGTAACTTACCGAGAACTTACGGCACAAATGAATGTCAAAATAAGTAATATTGAAAAAGTTTTATATAGGTTACGGAGAGAGAAAAAAAACATAACACGGGGTCTAAAGTGACTAGATGGTTCATATTGCATTTCCGATTCCCTTTGACCCTACCATATTTTGCCTAGCGCCGTTTCCTGTGAGGGATGTTTCTGATAAAACAGTCTCATGGCATTTCAGTCTTTACTCAGTGATTCCTCTACCCACGATATAATATTCACTTCGGCCCCCCTACTCTCCTTCCATCCATCGTGCTATCATGTAACCTTCCAACCAAACCTCAGTTATTCCTTTCCCTACGACGTATCTTAATCTTAAGCCAGTTCTCGTTTTCCATCTTCTCTTCCTTCATTCTATACCCTCCCAATAAATCCTACTTTGCTATCTTGCCTTCCACCCGTCCAACCAATCCTTCCATCCAATCTTAACTCTTAAGTGTCCTACACCCTTTAAACTAATCCTTCACTCTCCATACACACTTCTAACCAAGCCTGTCAACCTATTCTTTTCTCTTCACTACATTATCACACACTCTTCAAACCAATCGTTTACTCAAAACAAAGAAATTCCTACCAGTCATTTCCTATTTACCTTTATATACTCAACATTCTAATAAGTCCTTTATCATACACCATGCCAATCAATTCTTAATCATAACGCCCTTCAACTATTTCACCAAGTTATCATAAACGTTTCCAACCAATCCTTAGTCATACTCCCTTCCGATAATTCACTAAGTTATCACACACCATACCAAGCAGTCTTTCCATCCAACCTTTCACCAACAGTTCACTTAGGTCCACTATAAATATCATCTCATTAGTATTCAGGTGTGACATGATCAATTAAGACAATAAACTGGGTCGAATGTCAGTGCCTATATCAGTAGTTCTGATATATAAATCTAGATTATAATTTCCATCTAAATTCTTCAATAAATGTGTGGCTAACACTGTATGCAAAGCTTCCTCTGTTATATATAATTTCTCTGCTGAACACACTTCCATTGTGCATTCATCATCATTATGCATACTTCCCTTGTATGCATACATGTCCTGTTATGCATCAAGTTCATTTATGCACAGGTTCCATTTATGTACTCTTTACACTTATATGCATGTCCTTCATACATTATCAAGTTTTACGTATACTTCCGTTTCATCCATAATTTCCCTTCATGCATTCCATTCATTTATCCATACTTCCTTTCAATTACAGTTCATTTATGAATGCTCTGTTTATGAATACATTCCACTGATGCATATTTTCTCCTGTTAAGTATACTCTATAAGTTTGCTTTCCCTGTTAAGCACATTTCCACTCTACAATGTAATTTACTTGCTAAGCATACTTCCTCAGTTAAGTTCAATTCCCATGAAGCATACTTCCCTTGTTAAGCCTAATTTCCTTGTTAAGCATAATTATCCTCCTGGTTTAGTGGACAACCAGGTATCTGATGTAGGGAAGGGAAGGAGAAGGAGGCAGGGAAGGTGAGAGAGGTAGGGAAGGAGGGTGAGAAGAGAGGGGAAAAAGGAGAGAGAGAGAGAGAGAGAGAGAGAGAGAGGGGGGGGGGGGATAAAGAAGGAAGAAGAGGAAGGGTAGGAAGATGGAAGGGAGAGAGGGAGAGTAAAAAAGGAGAGAGAGGTAGGAATGGAAGAAGGTTAAGGAGAAGGGTTGGAAGGGAGAAAGGAGAGCGAAAGTAAAGAAAGAGGAAGTAGGGAGGGTGAGGAGTGAGAGAAAGGTTGGAACGGAAGAAAAGGGGTAGGGATAAAGAGAAGCAGGATGAAAATGAAACAGGGATGGGCAAGAAAGGAAAGAAGGAAGGACTGAGAAGGAAGATAAAGAAAAGGGAAGTAAAGAAGGAGGGAGAAAGGGAAGGTAATGAGGGAAGAAGCGAGAGAGAAGAAGGAAGGACAAGGTGGGAAGAGAGAAGGACAAGGAGGGAAGAGAGAAGGAAAAGAAGAAGACCTCTAACATCTGTGAAACTGATGTTGTAGCGGAAGTCGGGTCATCTTGGCAAGGCAGATCAAGGCAAAAAGAAACAATGCAGGTCGATTTTATTCTTCTTAGGAGGGATACCATGCAGAACATATTAAAAAAAAAAATCCATTAACTCCCTTAATACCATGTCTATGTATTACTTCATTCTTATTATTCCCAGGCAATGTTGCTCAGCTTAAGAGACGCCACCGTAGTAAATTCCTTACCCCCCAAGAGCTCATCTCAGAGCGAAATATTGCACTTCCAGGCAATATTCAAGACACCAAAGACAGATGAAACTTAAGAATGTGAGGGTGAGGTGGAGATGGGAATGAGAGGGGTGGGCGTAAGGGAGAGGATGAGGTAACAGAGGTGTGGTGAGTTGGGAGGGGTGGGGTGATACAATTGGGGAGGTGGAGGTGAAGAGGCATGAAGATAAAGTTTTACGAGGACACCAGAGTGAGAGTAACAGGGGAAGGTGTCAGAGAGCATTGAGGGGGTTGTGTGAGGGGTGGCAGAGGGTGTGAGAGGTGACAGGCGGTTTGAGGGGCGACAGGCCGTACGAGAGATGATGAGGTGTGAGGTGTGACAGGAGGTTAAAGGTGACAGAGGGTTCGAGGAGTGAACAGGGTCCGAGGAGTGACAGGGTATAAGGGGTGACAAGTGGTGTGACGGGTGACAGGGGGTGTGAGGGGTGACAGGGGATGTAATGGGTGATATTATGGTATGTACGGGGTGATAAGAGGGGGTGAGGAGTGACGGGGGACTGGGTAGCACGTGGATGAAAAAAAGGGAGAATGTAAGGGAAGAAAAGTTTGAAAGCTCTTTGCATACCGGGGCGATTTTTCTGAAACGTGTTAATCCATTCAGTGGAATGATTCTTGCTACCGGCAGGGGCGATTTTTCTGAAACGTGTTAATCCATTCAGTGGAATGATTCTTGCTACCGGCAGGAGACTGTACTGACATCAGGAAGCCCCTCTCGTTGGGTGTGTTTCACCACAGAAAGATGACGTGTTATTTCATTCCTCTTACGGCCATACGATATTATTCCAAATAGGGGTTAGAATATTATACAACATGAGGGACTGATTCCTATCATGTTCACCCCATCCAAATCACAATGATAATGTGGCTGAAACGAAATATTCACTAAAAATATATTGATTACAAATGTGCTGGTCGGTGTAAATTACTATACAATACACCTTTATAAATTTTTTTATATAAGGGCGGCACTGCATAAGTAAGGAGCAATGAACCCCGTCAGTACTATGACGCCTTTATTTTTCTTTTTTTTTGCACTATAACTTACTTTTCCCACATGATTTTACTAAACATTGATTTTTTTTTTTTTTACTGAAGAGTTTAGATATAATATTCATTAACCCTTTCAACACTAAAGGGTTCCTTTAAGCTGAACCAAGTTGTATGACAGTAACTAGAATAAAAAAGTTATCGTAATGATTTGCTAACATGAAGGGACAGTTGTTGATACCAACCCATGTAGAGGCAGACTCATTAAAAGTTTTCAGAGCAGGCAACAAACTACAGTCATCTGGTCTGTCGAGTTGTCTCCAACATATCAAAATTTAGTCGTTAAATTTTTCAGCAGTAACTGTAACAGTCATAATAATACGCAAGTTGTTTTATATGTTTAATAAGGGGGAGGGGAAAAACTAAAATCACACAGATAACACTAATAAATCAATAACAAAACATTTGCAGATGAAGGGAAATCACCCAAAACTCGGGGACTTGGGTGATATAAGTTCATTACGAATGATATGCCACCAAATTCTGTCATCTCTGAGAAGCACACAGAGGAGATGGTTTGGACAACAGCCCTCAGACTCTCAGGACACAAGGCACTGCTGGACCCTCAGGATACAGGGCAATGCTGGACCACAAGGACACAGGGCAATGCTGGACCCTTAGGACACAAGGCAGTGCTGGACCCACAGGACACAATGCACTGCAGGACCATCAGGACACAATGCACTGCTGGACCCTCAGGACACAATGCACTGCTGGACCCTCAGCACTTGATACAGACAGGCAATCATCTTGAGTATTAACAAATTTTATGGTTTGCAGCACTACTGATGCTTTGGTCAAAACGTTTCCCATAACAGCAATATACTTTAGCGAGGAAGAGCTTATCGACTGCACTGCACTAATGTTCAGTTGACTGGTGGAAGGGTTGCCAAATCTCACTAGTTGTGAAGCTGCCAGCTCCGTCGGCCACACCATGACATGCAACAAGACAAGGCTCATTTGTATCAGTCATAACGGAGTAAGGGACCTGACAGCAAGCACGCTGAGAGAAGCGTGCCACAATGTTCCCGCGACCTCACCCGCCTCCGTCACGGCAGAGAGCCATGAGGCACAGGACGACATGTACCTCAAAGGAAGGTTGGCTCGCAGAGGGAGGTGATGGAGCAAGGGATTAAAAGGAAACTTTGAAATAAGGATATCTAACACAATTGCGGCATGTTACCACGTGGTATCTTGGGCTGGGCACCTGAAAAATGAGCCTCCCCTCCAAAAAACAAAACAAAAAAAAGGCAAGAGTGTGCACAGACAGACTGTAACATGTGGCCAGTTCACTAGTCAAGACTAGTAGAAATGTTCTATGAGGAATGGTAACGACCCAGGAGCTACACTACCGTTAGAATGAAGTGTCGCCTTACTCAGGTCAGTTCTGCTTTGCTTCAAGGAAACAGATCGTCAGCGCCAAAACCATTTTTTTTTTTTTAATGCGAGGAAGAAGGAACCAAAGGCCATGAGCCCGCAATAACGGTTCCCTCCAAGAGAAAAACAAAATACAAGAGAAAGCCAAATTCAAGATCCGATCATTTCGAAATGCCTGGACACACTACGTTTGAAAGACTGGAGATCATAGGAAGCAGGAAATACGGACAGAGGGAGACAGTTCCTGAGTTGACCTGTTGCATGAATGAAGGACTTGGAGTAACGGTTAACTCTTGCATTAGAGAGTTGGACAGAAAAGGGATGAGAGTTTGCTGCTTGACGGGTGCTACGCGCCTGTCGTGGAGGTGGAGGAATGTATGCAGACAGTTCAGAGGAGCAGTGACCACTGAAGTAGCGATGGAAAAGAGATAATGATGCAACATTGCGGCGAAGAGACAGAGGTTGACGGGAGTCAGTAAGAGGAGAGTTAATGAGCCGAAAAGCCTCTGACTCCACCCTATTGAGAAGAGCTGACTATGGGGAGCCTCCCCACACATGAGAGTTGTACTCTACACAGGGGCGGATAAAGTCCCTGTATAGAGTCAACGATTGTGCAGGGGTAAAGAAGGAATGGAGTCGGCATGGTTGTAGACATGGGATACAAGACAACAACAATGACTGACATGTCAATGTGTGGCTCCATTGCATTAATTATGGTTAATTCTGACCTGCTCAATATAAAAGGCGGAGGTGGGACGGTTTACAGATTTAATAGCTATAAGAGAAAGCTAGGACTATTATAATGTGGGAAAAAAAAAAAAAAAAAAAGCCCTAGCAGCGGGCTGAAGCAATAGTAACTAAAATAAATTAATGCAGCAATATTGACATAAACCATTATCAAACACGTCTCATGAAATTACCATTAACCAGTTCTTAGAAGGGATATATTCTACTGTAATTTTCTGCTTCTTTCACATGGAAAATAACGTAGTCATATTTATCGCTGCGTAACGCTGATAGATTTGTGGATACGCTGGGAATATTGATATGCCAAGTGTAGCTATGACAGTGCCACATCCACCCTCACGCCTTATCCTGCAATCCCTCACCCTCATTCAACACTCCCTCATCCCTCACAACCTCACCCCATACATCTCACTCCTCACACCCTCACACCTCACCCATCACCCCGCACACCCTCAAACCTTCACCCCTCACACCGTACCCCTCACATCCTCACCCCACACACTTTCATCCATTACATCCCCATTCCTCACACCTCACCTCACACACCCTCACACCTCGTACCCTCACACCTTCATCCCTCACAACTTCACCCTTCCCACCTCATCTCTTACGCTCTCACCCCTCACACCCTCACCCAACACACTCTCTCGCCTCACACCCTCACCTTTTACACCCTAGCCCCTCACACCCTCACCTCAAACCCTCACCCCACACACCCACACTCCTCACACCCTCATCCCTCACACCTCACCAACACACCCGCACCCAACACGCTCTCACGTCTCACATCCCCACCACGCTCACTCTCACTCCATATACCCTCACCACTCGCACCTTCACTCCACACACCCCAACCCCACACACCTTCACCCCACACACCCTCATCCCTCACCCTTCACACCTCATCCCTCACACCTCACCCCTCACACCTCACCCCTCACATCCTTACCCCACACACCCTCACCCCTTACACCTTCATCCCTCACAACCTCACCTCATACACCTCATCCCACATATACAGTACTCACTCGACACACCTTCACCCCTCACAGTCTTACCCCTCTCACGTCACTTCATACACCCTCATCCCATACTCTTTTATCCCTCACACCCTCACCCTTCACACCGTCAACTAACACACCTTCACACTCTACCCAGAGCACTTTATCCATATATCCTATTTTACCTGCATTCTACCTGACAGGCTATGGCAAAAGTATACATTTTCTTATCCTTTAGTATTTTCTTCCAAGTTTTTTCCTTTCTTCGAATCTCCCGTTTCTGCGTTTTTCTAGTTCCCATTTTGAGTTTTGATTTGATGCGACCACGGCAGCAATGGTAAAAAAATAGCAGTAACAATAACAACAATTTTAATATTACTACTACTACTAATCATAATATTAATACCAGTACTACAACAACTACTATTAACGCTACTATTAATAATAAGTTTAATATTTCTACTGCTGTTGCCACCACCACCACCACTACTACTACTACTACTACTACTTCTATTACTACTACTACTACTACTTCTATTACTACTACTGCTACTACTTCTACCACTACTACTACTACTACTACTACAATTAATAATAATAATAATTATAATTATTATTATTATTATTGTTGCAGTTGTTGTTATTTTTATCTTTATTATTATTATCAATAGTTACCTATTTACCTATTGTGTGGCCACAATAAGGAAGCTTCGCCATAACTATTCATAGTATATAAGGTACGAAATTTTGGCATCATAAACAAGTTTGTGACCTTTAAAAGTAGATAAAGGTCATTCATATTTGGAACATGTACTTAGAGTAACCTAAGGCAGTTTCTTGTGTAATACTAACAAGATCTGAAGACACAGGTGTGGAAGAATGCATGTGTACATTTTACATTTGTCTCAATATCTGGCTAAGTGTATGCGTAACTGTAACCATATTCTTTTCAGATAATAAGAGAGACCACGGCTATATTTCTGTAGCCCTACAGCTTAACAGGTTTTGTGGTTTTCTCTAAAACGTGCGACAAAGAAAACACTGAACAGATTTGAATTAGTTACTTTCCACTAGGCTAAATGGCAAAATAGTCAGCCAAAACTCTCAGCCAGAATTTCTATCTTAGGATTATTAGCCATGTCGTTGTATCTCAATTAGCAGCTGAGATTCATTTTAAAACATGCAATTTTTGCATAAAAAATTCGTATATGACCTTCAAAAATAGGTCAAGGTCATTTATATATTTGGCACAAGTGCTTGGGTTACCTAAGGGTGCCTTCCTGCAAAATATCAAGATGTAAAGAAAAGAAGTGCAAAGAAAAATAATAATACTTACGAAAACAATGACCTTCGCCATTTATATGGCGAAGCTTAATAAATCATATGTGCTGTTACCCCCATATAAGATCAACCAAAACTTCATACTGAACCCTGAGAATATTATAAATTAGCTGTGTGTGTGTGTGTGTGTGTGTGTGTTTTCTTCCTGTCTTGTCACACACACACACACACACACACACACACACACACACACACACACACACTCTCTCTCTCTCTCTCTCTCTCTCAAAACGCGTCACAATTGTATGTATCATTCCTGGAGTCTTGGGATTCTTCCTGATACTGTACTGAGTAACTGATACATCAGTGTATCTACATTAGGTGTGCTCTTATACTTACATTATGTGTGAGTGACAGGAGATGAACGCGACTCACCTGAAAAAAATAATACAGTTAGTAATAGGAAAAGTTTTGTTTCCATGACTAGACATACACGCAATTAATGAAAATAATTATATGTATAATCATACTAGACACATACTGTAGATAGATAGACAGAGACAGACAGACAGATAAGGGTGCAAGGAGGCATACGGATATTGTTAAAAAGTTTTCTGCATACATGAGCATTCTGATAAAGCTGAAATGATAAATTTCTACCCCACAAAATATTTCTCTCTGACTTGTCACCTTGATGCTTAGTCTACTTGGGTTGTTTTGTTCTAAAGTAAGTATATGGTGATCAGATCACAAAGTTTCCATCACAATGCAGTAAAATAATCGGAATAAAAACGAAGATATCACGTGGGATTAATAAGGGAGCTGGATTAGGTAACAGACAATGAACATACATATCATTATGACATTTAATTCGAAAAAAGAAGATAACAAGTCAAGTAATGAGTTAACGAAATAACAAATAACTACGGCGGCCGTAGCAGACTAGCAGTCCAGAGATGAAGAGCAGAAGAGGTGGACGGATACATCAAGTGAAGAAAACTGGGAATGGCACCGATGATGCTACAGTACCTTCAGGGATAATCTCAGGATACAATGATGAAACAAAGGTTGAAAAAAGTGTTAAAATGTTAGATAAAGTATAGGCCTACCCCCGTTGCTGGACACAGATTCGCAAAACAAAATAGCACCCTACAAGTTTTAAAAAGATTATGATAATTAATACAGGACACATTATTGCTTTGTTACTGAGGCAAGATGGTAAGGGTTTAGATGTCATAAAAGACTTTGTGGTTTACTTGTAGTGGAGTTTTATATATATTAGACTTGTGGGCGAGCGGTTGTTATATTTGAGTAGCTTGTAAGTAGATAATCTTTCCCATTTGTCATGTAGTGACAGGAGAGGTAAAGAATAGTATGGGACTATTTTTATTTGTCTTGGAAATATTAACAAAGTCTCTCACACAGAGCGGAGTATAAAGTAGAGTCCCACTAGCTATCTCTCTGTCTCGCTCTCTCTGTCTCTCTCTCAAGTTGCTAAGCCCTTCTCCCTGCGACCTGTCTGTTCTATGGCTAGCTTCTTTCTGCCCTCTCTTTCCTAAATTCTGGTGAAACAGGAGACATATCACGTGTGTTCCTTGTGAGTGGAAAGTTCTAGAAGCCTGTGTGTGAGTATGTGTGTATGTGTGTGTATGGTCACTAAGGCTTTGTTCTCCGGTTGATTGCTGACAACTAACTGCATCATCTCCTTACTGGCCACTTCGTAATCTGTCGTCAGCTTTCCTCAGTGTAATTTGCAAGCTCATTTCCCATTCCCAGGATCGCATAGAGCTGTCTATCTATCTATTTATCTATCTATCTATTATGATTCGTAATTATAATATGGAGTCCTAACATAGATTAATGAACATATTATAAATCAATACTATTATGAAGTCATCAGTTTATGAATTTGATCCAACCACAAAATTGTCGTGGATATCTTTAAAGGGGCATGATATGAACTATATACTGGGGTACTTTGTACAGATAGCGCATAAAGAGAGAGAATGGACGGGCGTAATGTGGCTGGAACAAGTACTAAAGTACCAGACAGATTCGGTATCATTAGGATCGTCATACGGGGAGTCGCTAAAGGCTACGGATGCAAAGCACGTCGTGTCGGAAAAACGTTATTTATAGGCAGAAGGACAGGGTCGCGCCTACAGATATTCCCAGATCGAGAAATTTAGTGGATAAAGGCAATGGACAGAATGGAGCTGGAACGAAATATGATTTTAGGAAGTGTGAAAACGATGCGAAACGAAGTGAACAGAAACTGGAAGTAGATAGAAACAAGATTAGCATAAATTTGGAAGTAGACACAGTAAGTACACGGATCGAAAGTAACGATAAATGGACAACTAAGCGAATATATTTAGCAAATGATAAAAAAAGATTAACTGCCCCATACTAATGAAAGGTACCCCCATACCCAGGTCACTAATTTAATGGCAGGAGGCCTAATGACACTCTCCACCCCATTACCAGTATTGAATCACGATTTATGGGAGTCCATCACCTCCACAGCTTAAACGATGGGCAAAATGGAAATAAAATGGAATGGAATGAGTAACACTTCCCCATATCCTCATTCTTTCCTTTGACATTTCCCCTCATCTATTCATTTCCACTCTTCACCCTTTTCTTTCTCTTATTCCTTTCCTTCTCATTTCTTCTTCTTCTTTTCCGCTGGTCCTTTCCCCTTCCCCTCTCCTTCCCCCTGCTCTTTCTCCACCCATTCGGCCATCCTCTCCTCTTCACCTCACCCTCCTTCTTATGAAACGAGGGGACCCAAATAGAAAGGGGACGCGCACTAACTTCCTTTCTTCCACCTTTTGCTCCCCCACTTCCATCCTCCCTCCACTCCCTCCGTTCTTCCCTTTCCACCCTCAATCTCCTTCCCCTTCCTTTTCTCCAACCTTTTCTTTTCTTCTCTTCCTCTTGAAGTACTCCAGTCGCCTTTGTTTCCTCCTTCCCCTTCCTCTCTCTCTCTCTCTCTCTCTTCGTCTTAGGCCTTTCCTTCTTCCCCATTTTCCCTCCCATTCTTCTATCTAATCTTCTCCCTCTCTCCCTTCCTTCCTCTTCCCCTTCCCTTCACACATCCTCCCCTTACCTTCCCCCATCATTTCCCTCTCCCCTCCCGTGATCATTACCCCAAACACTTCGGTGCAACCTGAAAGTCTAATGAGGGAAAAAAAGAGTCAGATTAATTTAATATGTTATTCTGTAATACTTTCGACACCTGCAGTATTTTTGTCTTTCTGTGCTACTTAATTTTTCTTTAAATTATTGGGTTTGTCCAGCAGGTGAAAACAAAGCTCTAGTCAGATTAAATTAACGAAATTTCGTTGGGATTATGTCGTCCTTCAATGTGTTTTCAACCCCTTTTTAGAATTCTGTTTTTTACATTTATTTACATTCTTATTATATTTATTTACCACAGTAAAGAATGAAAAAAATAGCACTGGTCACACTGAATTAATACAGTATATTCTCTTTTCTATCCTACTTAATACTTTTCAGTAATTCATTCAGCTGACTCATTCGCCAGTTCATTTATAGAGGCCAGCAGTAAGAACGCAGCAGCATTCTATTGAACACTGTTTTCTCGTTGCCACTGATATTTTTCGCAACTCGTTTTTAACATTTTTCATCAACACACCTTTTTTTCCATCACCCGTCCAAATCACTCCTATAAATTTTCCTCGCGTAGTTCTTTATTCCGGGTACTGACTGGTAAATTTGGGGTTGTCGAATATTTTAACTGGCGGACATTTTCAGCACTCACTACCATGACTTTTTTCTTCATTCTTGCTACTGAACAAATGATTTTATTTCACTGCGATGAATTCTTTCTTATTCTTGTTATTGGACAGTCATTGTTTTAATGCAGCTTAGCGTAGATTTTAACTCCTTTAAACAATGACCGTTTTTGTGCTTAGGCCTACCCATGCTGCAACGAGACAATTTTCTTCAAAGTCAGATTCCTAACAATGAAGGTGTTAAAGAATATATTCAACACCAACAGTAGCAAAAAATCATTACTAAACTGAATAATTCGACTGCCCGTAGCATGAATTAAATATCATCGTTTTGAAAGGACTGAATACTCTAATAATTATGACCAAGAGTTCTTTATTAAGAACTTTGGCGCTTTGATACCCACCCATCAGAAACTACCCTACCCTTAGACACAAGAGTGTATATAAGCAAACTAAGGTACCCTATACATAGGTACGCGAGGGTATACAGCCAAACCACCCTAACCATAGAGACACGAGTGTATGTAGCCAGATTACCATGTGGTCACCAGCATTCCCTGCCACAGAGCCAATTTAAAATACAACCCACAAACATTCCACTGTGCTCACACTGCAAACCCCCCCCCCCCAACATAAACACATACACATGCACCAAAATACATTTACTAATTTTATGCACCACATTATCACAACATATATAGTCATTCAATAAAGATCTCTGGGAGCACCCGGTTGAAGTGGTCAGTTCCTTACCGTTCAATGTAATATCTGAACGCGATTACTATTTATGTAGAGAGGAGCGGGATTTGGTTCTGTTACACTCGCACCGGCCACTTCAGTTTCACCATAATCATCATTATCATCCTGTAACTTTTTCACTCATACTTAGCTTATTATTCAGTGGCGTATTCAGAGGGGTGGCCCGGATGGCAGTGGCCACCCATGAAGTATGCCTGGCCAACCCACTGGTCATCCAAATCTTATTTTCTCGGGTTATATCCCTGCCCTCACCCAATTCTTCTTGGGCCTTCTCTTGGTCACCCCATTATTTCAATCCTAGCTACATCCCCGTCATTACTCCCTACCTCCAGATAATTTTGCTTAGGTCAGTAGACTCTTTTCGGACCCGAGGGGGTAAATACAGCCTTTACTGAGGGCTCTCTTGAATTAGTCTGTATAACATATCTAATGTTAGCATGAACAAAAAAGATGTCTTCGGGCTGGAGGAGTTAAGAGACAGAGAAAGTAAGGGATAAGAGGTGCGTAAGTCTGCAAGTGTGGATAACAATATCACTTTCTATGTTCCTGTCCAGTGACTGACCTTTGTGTGTATGCTCAGGTATTACCCAGCAACTCAACACGATGAGATACTTTCATTTTAATCAAACCGCTACCAGACGATTTCATTCCACTTGAGGAGGGATCTCTGTCAGTCAAGGGGTTAATAAAGTCTGTATCCAACCCTCCCATTTGAAAGTCTCCCTACGCTCAATAAAATCACTTGGAGATGCAACAATAAACCAATAAAATACGTTGTGTGATTCACGGGGTTAAGGCAGACGATTAGTGTTGGGTGAGTCCCATTCTTCCCCTACAGTACGATCTGCAGCAGTCGAATTTACATCCAGATACCAAATTATACTGCTAGGTAAACAGGGACAAGGGGGAATTGAGACTTCGCCCAATAGTCTGACCTGCCTAACCAACTGTGGAGGTTAGGGAAAGGAAGCTGCTAGTAAATGAGGGACTGAAAGGTGTGGACGAGTGGTGGAATGGGGAAGGAGGGGGGGGGGGGAATCCTTGACGCTATGAACGCCTCGTTAACTTCCTAATTCCTCGTGGTCTCACTTTCATGCTAACTTAGCACCCTTTCAAACTCAATCGTGTGTGAGAGAGGCATTACTGGCATATTAAAAACACTGCTAAAATATCTCTGTACATCATCATTATCATCGCCATCATCGTTTCTCCCAGCGAGTGATGAGGTGAGGTTCTCTCCAGAAACAAGAAACAATAAAGTTCTACAGTGGGAGAACAATCGACATCATTTACACTAAACTCAGCGTTGTAATCATTCACCCAACACTCCAGCTCCCGGACATACTGGGAACGTATTAAAAAAAAAAAAAAAAAGATCTTAATTGGCTTTTACAATTAGCAAGTGTCCATGGCAGTTTAATATAATAATTCAACATTTTGTAATAATGTATTCTTCATGTCCGTCTTCACTTGGATTTGGTTGTAAATTGTTTGAGTAGCTGTTTGAGGAGAGTGATAAGAGGAGAGAGGGGAGTGGATGGGGAGGAGGACAGATGTATGAGAAGAGATGAGAGATAATTATTAGAGGGGAGAGGGAGGATAGGAGAAAGTATGGAAACTGAGAGTGGGGAGATAATAAAATGGGGAGTATGGAAATTGAGAGTGGGGAGAGAATAAAATGGGGAGTATGGAAATAGAGAGTGGGGAGAGAATAAAATGGGGAGTATGGAAACAGAGTGGGGAGAGAATAAAATGGGGAAAGGAGTGACTGGAATACATGTCATAGAAATAACTTTCCATTTTCCTACCCTTAACCTCTTTTGCAGCAAATATTATTATTACTCTTCATTTTGCCACCCAATCAAAGCCATTCGCCTTTGCAGAGGCCTGCTCTAATGAAGAGTTCATTAACCCTATCCAGTTCGAAAAAAAAAAATCTACTATGAATGAAATAGTGCCACTACAGCAAAATCTTATATAAAAGGCGACATCGTATTGGCCGGTCCTTCAGCATCCTCTTTCTTATTACCTCATCAGCCATACTTCGTCATCAGTTTTACTTACTTATTTGTCCTGTAATCGCACTTATAATGCTATCTATCTGTCTAGCTATCTACTGCCCGACGCCTTAATCCCGTAAGGGGTGGCCACAAACAAATCGCCTTCTTGTCGCCCTGTCCAATGCCACTTCACTGCCTTGCTCCTAGCTTACACCCCCCTCTCTCATATACCTCTCCACTCAATCCCTCCATCTCATCCTCGGCCTCCCCCTCCCATCATTCACCCACTTAGTGAAGCGGTAACCTATTTTAGGGTAGCTCTACACTGAGTGGCAAGCCAAATGATTTCCTGTAAACCAGGAAATCGTTTACAGCGCTGAGTGGTAACCTTATAACCAACCATCACTTGTTCCCTACGTGACAGCAAGTGGGTTGGCGAAGGGTTAGTGCCCCACCCCGGAAAACAACTAACTAAAAATACGAACAAGAACTAACATACACTTCCCATATATTCTGACAATATCATACACTCACATCATTAAACCATTCAAATGAGTCTCTCTCTCTCTCTGTACATAACACATACATACGTACCTACATATACATACACGTGCATATATATATATATATATATATATATATATATATATATATATATATATAGCCTCTGTGGTAAAGTGCGCGTTTTCGTACACTGGAGAGCGAGGGTTCGCGCCCCGCCAAGGTAATAAACTTTGGGAGCGTTCTCCTGGCCACGTACTGCTTGGGGGACACAAGGGGTGTTGTGGTTGAACCAGTGTCGCTTACTATAAAGTATGCTTGCACCCAGTCGGCTTGCGCGGCCCGATTACATTTGGTTCACAGACTACACACACATCCAAAGCCACTCCAACACTACAGTTACACTTACAAACACTTCTCACCCTACATACTGTACAATCTCTACCAGACAGCCTAAGCCACTTGGTAGAGATACATTGGCTGTATCGTCCCGATTTCGGTCGGGATAGGCCGGTCCTGCAGTGGACACTGAAACGGCTGACGATGATGATGACTTTGAGCCGATAGGCGGAGGCCGGTACGCTTAGGTCCCTCCTGGAACAGTGCCTCGCCCAGCAACTCCGGGATCCAATGGGATATATATATATATATATATATATATATATATATATATATATATATATATATATATATATATATGCACCGGTAAATATTGCAAGTATCGTGACAACTATTCTCCACATCTGTTCTCAAGTTTCGTTGTTCATATATGCCTCCCACTTCAATAACCAGACTACGCGTAAGTAATGTTCCTTCCCTTACATCCAAAGAGCATAAGATTAGCTGCAAAACTTAACTTCCTCTTAACTTCCTCTATTTTCAGGTTCATCTACCCTGACCAACAACTGCTACTTCCATGTAGACTTTGAATAGACAAGATGACTTAACTGTAAACATCCCTGTTGTATCTTCTAATAGGACACCGTTCACTTTTTACTCTCTTATCTCCTCTTTGATGTTTAGATCTTTTCATTATCATCTATTTGACCCACGTAATTATATTATGTATATACACAGTGAGCAGCATAACGAACATTATACATCCCCATTTCGCACCCATATTCAGAAGCTTCAATTATACACTACGATGTTCATCAACTTACATTACGGTACTGGTTTTGCTTCATCTCCCTGCACTCGTTATGCTCTCACCGCCCTTCTCCCCTCTCCATACATTCTGGACACTTTCCACAATACAAGCCATTTACTTAGTTATATACTTTTTCCAGATCCATAAATGCTGTACGTTTCCTGGGGTTTACCGGTATGAACGTGGAGATAGTTTATTAAAAAACCTTTTCAAGAAGAAATACAAGAAAGCAAACATGCCTCTCTCTCATATATTTGTGTCTCTCGATGAGCTGTAAAACAAAGAGAAGAGAGTTTGTAACCATTATTAATTTTTTAATGCAAATCCATATAGCCCAAACATGAAACTGAAAAAAATTATCCATCAGTACGAATTTTAACTAATCCTTATCTCTTTTTTTTTTTTTTCAGGGATAACTCATGAATCAGTGCAATCAGCAGTCATTACACAGACAATTATCTTGCAATCGGTGAGCAAAGCGGCCTGCTAATGGTTTACCTGCTGCTCGTTACTGCAATGTGAGCGTCACCTGTGTGTTACCTTTGTACTGGCTCTCGTAAAATGAGGAATATGTGGATACCATTATTTATTTTGAATAATAAATGAAAGTGTAAAACCAGGACACGAAGTTATCATATGAATAATTAGGAGAACCAGCCAGGATTGTCAGAGTAATTTACTCTTTCACTACCACAGACCTCCCTTTGAGAAAACTATTAATCGTCTGGTGGGAGCGAAAGCAACACAGACAAAGGGAACTTCTGACAGTAAAGAGGTTCCATCCTGAATTTTGTATTATCACCAGAAAACGGTACTACATTAACCACTGAGAAACAAATTACACTCTGGCCTTCGTAAGCGATAACGCACAATTAGATAATTTCCCAGCGTTGCCCACTTCTCTCATTTTCTTTATAGATCAACGTACCCATCTATCTATTTACCTACCTACCTACCTACCTGCCTGTCTATCTATTTCTTTACATACATGCATACTTACATATTTATCAGTCAATTATTCAATCAATCTACTATCTATCTCATACAAAGGTTAGCCCGAAACATGAAAAGAACGAGCACACAGAAGCAGGGAACGTGTAACAATGGTAAGGAAATGAAGTGTGCTTTGGGCCTCGCTATGACCTCACAGGCACTCACATTGTCTCACACTGCCTTCATCCTGTTTTTATGGTGCCCTCACTGCTCTTACACTGCACACATACTGCTTTTACACTGTCCTCACTATTCTCATACTGCACACATACTATTCTCACACTATCCTCATTGCTCTCACACCGCTCACATACTGTCCTATACACTGCCCTCACTGCTCTCATGCTGCCCTCACACAGGCGACACAGTGCCTTCATCCGACCTGCAGATTATTTTCACATTACCTTCATGTTATCCTTACAATGTCCACACACTGCCTTCAATCCATACAGCCATGGAGGGATTGTGTGCTTTGGGCCAGCAATTACCTCGCCGCTTCACACTGCCCTTATACAGTCCTCACACTAATCTCATACTGCCTTCACACTCAGTCCTGTCACCTCACACTGTCCTATATCAACAAAGCCGAGATTAAGTGTACGTGGGTTTTAGCCATACCTCACCACTTCACACTGCTCTCAAACGGCTTTCACACTGCCCCTATTCTACCTGCACACTGCCTTTACACTGTTTTCATACTCCTCTAATAAAGAAATTCCACGAAGTCAAAGAGAAGTGTGCTTTGTCATGACTTTGATCATATCCTCACACACATTTCATTCATACTGCTCTCGTACTGCACTGCTTTCCCACTGCCCTCAGCCTCACTCACACCACTCCAAACTGCCCCCACTCTCACTCACACCACCCCAAACTGCCCACGCCCACACTGACTCTACCTCAGATTGGCCTCACTCTCACTCACACCACCCCAAACTGCCCTCACCCACACTCACTCTACCTCAAACTGCCCTCACCCTCACTCACTGTACTTCAAATTGGCCTCATCCTCACTCGCCTCATCTTCAATTGTCCTCACTCTCACTCACACTGCCCTCACCCATCCCCCATCCCACACGAAGTTTATCCTCACACAATCCAACTTAAAGTGCCCTCACCCCATTCACACTGTCCCTACTCATTCACACTGTCCTCACGCATTCACAATGCCCTCACTTTAACTCACATTGTCATCTATCTCACTCCACGTCAAACTACCCTCACCCCACTCACACTGCTCGCACTCTTACTCACACTCCCATTATCCTCACTCCACCACACGCGGAACTTATCCTTACAGTTCCCTCACTCCCACTCCACCTCAAGGATGGATGAAGATATGGACTGCAGAAATCGTGGAGGGTGAATATTATTATACCCTAAAATACTATGGTTAGCAATGATATATTTATATAAACTATTACAACATGAGCCAGGCAGCGCAATTAGAGCAATGTATTGCAATTACCTGTAATGGTATTACACGGGATCCTTTTAGACGCGTTAATACTTTTGTCGCATGTTTTTGTTAAGTCGGGACACAAAAAACCCATTCATTAACATCAGGCATAATGAGGTAGTGTTAATGCCACCTCACCCCTCACCCGTCCTTCCACACCCTTCTCTCATATATTTTTTTCTTCTCGTCATGAATGGCACACCTGCAAGCTGAGTCTAATTATGCATATGTCAGTTTATGACCTACAGCTTCCAGCAAGTGCCCGTACATCCAGATGATTTATGGGTAAGGAACTGTCCGAGTATTCTCTCTGCATTTTGCATAGCAGAAAACTCCCAGTCACCTCACAAGGATTCGAACCGTTGTACAGTACGTAACATACAGCCTTCGTCACTGACTTAACTACTGCACCAATAGCCCACCAGGCGTCGGCAAAGTACACGGTGAGGAGAGCAATATAAACAATCCTCTCAACGAACCATTCAGCTACCATGAAGACTCCATTTCAACCCATTAATGAATCATTATACTTTTATCAATATACAGTATAAGTGCAATCTCCTGTATGTTCTCTATATATTTTAAATAATGACAAAGTTTTATAAACTCATACGTAAGAGCATTAGCGAATCAAATACAGAAGTAAATTGGAAGGAAATGGTGCAAGAGGTTTTCCTAAGCCCACGAGCATATATAGGTGCCACATGCTGAGGTACACCAGTAAGGAAGAGGTGGAAGACAGCTTCCTACGCCCACAAGAATGTTAATCTCTTCACCAACCAACCCGAGGACATCATTTTTATTTTAATCTTTCTCTTGTCAAGATTTTACTTAGCTTGATGTGGCTTTTCGAACAACCCTAATTGACTTACGTGCAGTATTTATCCCTTCAGTGTTAGGGAGCTCTTCCAAGCTGAATGAAATAGTCTGATAGTGTTATGAATAAAATGAAAGACGTCATCGCAGTGAAAGGGTTAACGTGCCACATGTAAGGATGTGGCATGTGCCCCAGGGAGTACGACCCGTGAACTACTGGCCTCTACCACCACAAGACTCCATCTTTGTACACACCAGCCCACAAACTGCACGAGAAAATGGCGCAGTATTACTCACCTGCAATTTGTATAATTATTGTGGTGTACAGTAGTTCATTACCCTAGCGTGTGTACGTGTGCACAGGCGCCTGCAAGTTAATATTCCATGCGTTTCAAAGGGGACGTGACTGGTTGGGTAGGTATGATGGTGGGAGATGGTAATTACTTTGTGAGGCTTGTGTGATGCCTGGTAATTATTACATGGAAGGGAGAGGTGGCAATTAGTTGAAAATGACAGTTTTTAGTAAGTGATTATCTTGTGGGGAGGGGGGGCTGAGAAGGGATGAAAGAATGTTTTGTTGCAGACAGGAACACCGTACTGCCGCTTACACTATTTATTCCGTAAATCATAGCATGACGTCAGCGATTCCAGTTGAGTTCCCTGGCCATGTCAGGTGTGTGCTAGCCTGTCATTACAACACACTCAATGATACTATACAGTACATATATGCACACATACTCTTTCAACCAATGCAGTGCAAAATGACCTACAGTCGTAGTGCAAGGTAACAGATGCGAATTAAGTAATAAACAAAGCAAACTTGGAAAAAAAAAAAAAAAAACAGATCTCAGAAAAGGAGTAATAATATATGATGAAAAATGAACAAGCATAGAATCCACACGAAATAGGTTTCTCGAAGCACATTTGTTTGATGAAGCACCGGAGAAAACTAAGAAAAATGCAAAATAACATAGAAAAAGCAAGCCATACAAGCGCTTTTCACGTTTACGAAGTCGTAAAATAGAACCCAGCTCTTTGTAAGGCCGTCAAGCATTTTGACGGTGCTAGTAACACTTTGAAGGTTAGGTTATGTGATGTCAGCCTAGCTGGAGGTGACGCTACCTGTGTGTGTGTGTGTGTGTGTGTGTGTGTGTGTGTGTGTGTGTGTGTGTGTGTGTGTGTGTGTGCTGAGTGAATGAGTGGCAGAGAAAATAAATTTGGTGCAAACCGTGATAACACTCACACTGGTTAGAAACAACTGCAAGAAATTGATATCCTGAACCTAACCCCCGCTGTCTGCGCGTTTGCCACGAGGAGTGACAGTTTTAAAGCTTCAGTTACCAACTGTCTTTTAGCTGTTCATCATTGCCACCGCCAGACAATATGCTGCCTAAGCTCTCACACTGACAAGATTTATATCTTATTCCATCATTAAAAAAGTCTGTGCTGAAATGAACAAAAACATCTAGAGTTAAGAAAATAAGACACGTCATAAGAATGAGAAAGTCAGGAGTGTCAGAGAAGTACGTGAGGGTGCATGGTGAAGGACATGTACGACGATAGTGTAACAGCAGTGACATGTGCAGTAGAAATGACCGAGGGTTTCAAGGTGGAGGTGGGATCGCATCAAGGATCGACTTTGAGCCCCTTCTTGTTTGCAATGGTAATGGACAGATTGACAGATGAGATTAGACAGGAGCCCCCCGTGGACAATGATGTTTGCGGACGACATTGTGATATGTAGTGAGAGCCGGGAGGAAGCTGAGGCAGAGCTTGAGAGATGGAGATATGCACTGGAGAGAAGGGGGATGAAAGTAAGCAGAAGCAAGACTCAGTACATGTGTGTAAATGAGAGAGATGACAGGGGAACTGTGAGGCTGCGAGGTGTAGAGGTGGCAAAGGTAGATGAATTCAAATACTTGGGGTCAACTGTACAAAGTAACGGAGAGTGTGGTAGAAAGGAAAAAAAGAGAGAGCAGGCGGGATGGAGTGGGTGGAGAAAGGTGACAGGAGTGATCTGTGACAGAAGAGTCTCTGCAGAAATGAAAGGGAAAGTTTATAAGACTGTAGTAAGGCCAGCCATGTTGTACGGAATGGAGACCGTATCACTGACAAAAAGACAGGTGGCACAGTTGGAGGTAGCAGAACTGAAGATGTTGCGTTTTTCACTAGGAGTGACGAGGTTGGACAAAATTAGAAATGAACATGGTAGAGGGACAGCAAACGTAAGTCAGTGTGGGGACAAAGCTAGAGAGGCGAGACTGAGATGGTTTGGACATGTGCGGAGAAGGGATGAAGAGTATGTCTGGAGGAGGATGCTGGAAATGGAGTTAACAGGCAGGAGAAAGAGAGGAAGGCCAAAGAGAAGGTTTATGGATGTAGTGAAGGAGGACATGCGGGTGGTAGGTGTAAGAGAAGAAGATGCAGAAGACAGAGTAAGATGGAGACGGGTGATCCGCTGTGGCGACCCCTAAGGGGAGAGCCGAAAGGAGAAGAAGATAAGAGTGAAAAGGTTCCTAAATTGATGTAATAATGTAAACTAATCGTGATGGCAGTAATGACAGTTGTGATGGTACAATGTGAAAACATTGTGACAGTGTGGCCTTTACCAAAACACAAAAGGGACCTTCACTATGAATTTTATTATTTGCTGCCACCAAACAATTTTATTCAGGTTAAGGAAGATCTCTCGAACAGGACGGGCGAATGAAGGCTATTTTAAACCCTTCAAATCTTAAAAATATTTCTCTAACATGAAAAAAAATCTGAAAATTTGCAGAATAGCATATAAAGAGGTCATGACAGTGAAGAGGCAAAATTAATGATGTAAAAAGGCCGACAATGGTGATGGTGGCGTGACAGTTTAGGTCCTAAGAGGACATTATGGTAGTGTCACCATCATAAGCACAGGTAACAGTTCCCCTCAGCTTCCTTCACTACAGTTTGTTTACAGTGACTGTCGGTGGTCTGACAGGATTAGGTCGGTGGGGAGAGGTTTACGACTGTTGGTAATTTATGCCGTAGTAATATTTTCATGAGGGAGGATCACAACCACATTTTAATCATCTGTATATTTCTGCTGATGGCATCTTGATATTCTCGAGTATGTGATTTACGCAAACTAAGTGGACATCCCTTGAAGTGAAGGGATTAAAGAAGTGGTTTTTAATCTCTGGGTCACAACCCAAGTCCTTTACATTGATCGGTAAGGCTCTAAAGTCAATGTCCCAACTTACTGTTATAAGAAAGTCACTGCAGGTCTGCACTGCTGATTGTGTGTTGTCTGTGTCACTGGCTGTTACTCCTCTCACCTAATGAAGTTTTCGTATGTTCGTGGATGAGCCACTCAGAATTTTTTTCCGACAAGAGAAACTCATAAGACTAGCGTCTTTCAAAGCAGGTCAAAATAAGGAAGATACGTGGCATGCAGGAGGTGAAGAAAATGAATAGAGACGGAAGAGAAAGAGAATGCAGAAGAGAAGAATGGGGAAAAAAGAAGAATTAATAATAGAAGACGGCAGGAGGAGAACAAGGGGAAATGACAACATAATACAGGTGAAATATAAAGGGAAGAACAAAGAACAATGAGGAAGATGAGAATAATAATAATAATAAAAAAAACGAACGAGCAAAAGGAATGGGGAAACTGAAGAAAAAATAGCATGTGAGAATAATGTAGAAAGGATGAAGGAAGAGAAGAATGCGGAAAGAGATGAGAATGAGGAAGAAGAGAACGAGAGAGACGTAATGAGGAGAGAACATCGCGAAAGTCTGTAACTGTGTGAGAAGTTGGGCAGTGCTGGAGGAGTGAGGGGAAGAGGGAGAAGATAAGGAAGAGGAAATGAGGAGGCTCTAAGTAAGTAAGGAAGAGGAAATGAGACAAAGAAAGTCAGCAGAAAGGGACGGAGAACAGAATGGGACAAACAGCAGGGACAGGCAGCTGGGTGGGTCAAAAAAGTGTAGAGGTAAGAAGAGACGGTAGGGACAGACAGCAGGAAGAAACAGGTACGGACAGATATCAAGAAGAGACAAACAGTACGGACAGACAGCACGAAGGCAGAAGTAAGAAGAGACAGTGGGGACAGGCAGCAGGAGAGGAGACAGCAAGAGGGGACAAACAGCAAGAAAGCAGAAGTAAGATGAGACAGTAGGGACAGACAGTAGGAGAGGAGACAGCAAAAAGGGACAAACAGTAGGAAGGGAGAGGTAAGGAGAGACAGTAGGGACAGGCAGCAGGAAGGGAGACAGCAGGAAGGGAGAGTCATCAAGAATGTACAGGCAAGAGACAGAGTGAGGAAAGGCAGGTCAAGGTACAGGTAAGAGAGAGGCAAAGTAAGGTAAGGCGGGTCAAGGTACGGATAAGTGTGTTTACATTAATAATTGGACCAGCGGCTCAGAGTCACAAACACACTTACCATCAGTTCCCTCCAGCAACTTTCTAATGTTGTTCCAGGAAGGACAATGAAAGACGAATGCATAAACTATTGACGCCTCGTGCGTCGTGCAAAACAAGCTTTCAGCCAAATCCCTGTCTTAAATAACTGCATGGTCGTTCATTAGTTTTCGTTTTTCTTGCAAAATACAGGGAAATCAATTCCTTGCAATAAATAAAAGCTGTTACTGCACGGAGGACATGATGAGTATATATATATATATATATATATATATATATATATATATATATATATATATATATATATATATATATATATATATTATACATTAGCTAGTCAGGTCAGGTGCGGGTAAGGGGATGGGTCTGTTTTGATGTGGCAGGGGTAAACCAGTTCTGCTGTCGAGCCCTGTTGCGGATGTCACTGATTGCATTGCGCAATTGACCCTTGTGCGGTGTGGTGCGGTGAGGATCTGTTCGTTCTCCCCTTTGGGGCTAAGATGCGAATGAATGTGTTTGAATGGATGAGTAAATGGGGAGTGTGTCGTCCTATCTCGGCTACCTCCCTTTCCTTGGGGGAAGCAGCCTAGGTATAAGGATAGTACATATATATATATATATATATATATATATATATATATATATATATATATATATATATATATATATATATATATATATATATATATATATATATATATAAATATATATATATATATATATATATATATATATATATGTGTGTGTGTGTGTGTGTGTGTGTGTGTGTGTATCTTTCGACGTTTCTTGTCCCCTCTCTCTCTCTCTCTCTCTCTCTCTCTCTCTCTCTCTCTCTCTCTCTCTCTATCATCATCATCAGCCGTTTGAGTATCCACTGCAGGACCGGCCTATCCCGACCGAAGTCGGGACGATACAGCCAATGTATCTCTACCAAGTGGCTTAGGCTGTCTGGTAGAGATTGAATGTAGGGTGAGAAGTGCTTGTAGGTGTAATTGTAGTGTTGGAGTGGCTTTGGATGTGTGTGTAGTCTGTGAACCAAGTGTAATCAGCCCGCGCAAGCCGACTGGATGCAAGCATACTTTACAGTAAGCGACACTGGTTAAAGCACAGCACCCCTTGTGTCCGCCAATGCAGCACGTGGCCGGGTGAACACTTCCAAAGTTTATTACCTTGGCGGGGTGCGACCCCTGGTTTATATATATATATATATATATATATATATATATATATATATATATATATATATATATATATATATATATATATATATATATATATATATATATCGTAACACAGGATTTTTTGAAGGGGGAGAATGGAGAGTGAGCCCGCGACTCCTGTTTTATCAGCAAATTCAAACTTACGATCCATGATGTAAACACACGCAAAAATGTATCGTTACAGGGGAGTCCGTTGAGTTTCATAGTGAACAATGCAGCTGTCTCGGTAGGGTTGGAGGAAGGCTGTTATCAAACGTTTCATTCGTGGTGTCAGTTTGTATCGTGCAGAAGGTGAAACGGTACTTTTTTGAGTGTGTGTACATAAAGCGTGTTGCTGGACGATGGACAAAGGAAAGGAAAGTGCAGAATATTTCCACGTCTCTCCTTTTTTCCAGCAGAGCAACTTACGATCAATTTTGTCGAAAATTATGACTGATGTTGAAGCCCTAGCATGCAATCGGGAATTACAGTGGGTATTAGTGCTGAAGCGGTGGCATGTTAAGGTATGTGGCACGTACTGGAGGACCGTTGGGCTTCAAGGAACGAATGTCAAATCAATGCTCCGATTCAGAAACTTAAACAAAAAGAAATGATAATGAAGAGAAAGAGCAGACCTTGCTGTTTCTTTCTTCGGACAAACACAATTTTAAGATTAATTCATTGTCGTAAACTAGTAACGCTGTTGTATCAAGGCTAATGAAAGGAGAATGCTGAATCTATTTATTTCTTTGCTCTTCCTGCAAAGAAAACGTTACTTACGAGTAGAGAATTAGTCAAATGGTGTAGATCCACCCAGACTTATCAGACCCCATTCTCTCTCTCTCTCTCTCTCTCTCTCTCTCTCTCTCTCTCTCTCTCTCTATTCCACTATTCCACCCCATATGCAAAAGGCCAGGCGTGAGATGTAGTGTATTGTGTGGAGCACCAACCCCAGCAAGAGTATCCAGGAAGAATCACACACCTCGGGAAAGTTCGCACGTTAATATTTCACAGCTCGTCTTGCTTCAGGATCAACGGCCGTATTCTCACGAGCTTAGCAGGCTTTTTAGCTCTTCTTTCTTAGTGGATTATTTTACGTAGTCTCGCTATTTTCCTGCAAATGAATCATGCTTAATGGCCGGAAGCTAGTGCATATAACTACAATATTAAAAAATAAATAAATATATTACAAGCCGGAAATTATAATGTATTTAGTCCCAAAAGGGAAAAAATTATCAATACGTTACGAGCAGAAAATTATAATCTAATCAGCTTATTATCAGTATACTGCAAGCTGCTGGAAGCCATAATTATGGATAAAATGGTTATACACTTAGAACAAAATAATTAATTTTATTTTTATAATCAGATTCTAGATAATCGGTCATGTCTTACTTAGTTTCTTGATTTTTTTCAATGATACTTTTGATATGTATTATGAAACTTAATCAGTTGATGAATTTATTTCTATTACCAGAAAGCAACCGATAAAGTTCCCCATAACCGACTTAATTATCTGATCATCACGGACAGTTTGGGGGAGGCGTGGCTCAATCGGTAGAGAGGTGGCCTGCCGTTCTAACGGACCCAGGTTCAAATCCCCGCTGGGGCAGGGAACAGTTTAAGGATTTGAATTTCATTAAATCAAGCTTTACTGGTCTTCCAGAAAACCTCCATGTCGTAAAAATACCCCCGCTAATACCAATACACCAGTCCTGTATGAGACAGCCCTAGCATGTATTCAATATGGACGGTGAGTGTTAGCACCGAAGTGGTGACATGTAGAGGTTTATGGTATGTAGGAGGACTGCTGGGCCTTGATAGCAGGCTGTGAAGCCTATGCCCAGAGTCGGACACACACACACACACACACACACAAAAGTAAATGTGCACCATGCTGAGAAGGCCAGTCTCACCACCCTAGGCATACCATATTCCTGTCACCGTATCTCGCGATGGTAAATAAATCTTCCTGAGGCTGCAAAATTAAACAAAAAATAACGTCCCCTGACTATCTTTCTCTCTGTCATGGACGATACGGTGTTATTATCCACGACTAGGACGAATATGTTAAAGAAATTTGGTATATTAAAGGAATTTAGTGATGAATATGGAATGAGGATAAATGAAGCTAAAACAAATTTTTTTGTACTAAAAGGTGAACCTGAAAACACGGAGCCGCTGCGAGTGGATGGGCTGGTGGTGGAACACTGTAGTAGCTATGTGCATTTAGGGACCCCATTCACATGTGACGGTTCGGTGTCGTCTGCTGTGAAATGCATGCGCAGAACAAATTATGTCATGTGTTAAAATTTGTCTCTTTTATTAGAAAAAAAAAATGATATTCCTTTTATTGTAAAACGTCGTTTGTTCGATGCGGCCCTTATGTCCTCACTGTTGTATGGTTGCAAGTCTTGGGTAGGCGCCGATTTAAAACCAGTCACTAAACTGTACAACTGGGCAATGAAGGATTGTTAGGAGTGAGGAAGACCACTTCCAATCTCGTTTGTTATGCTGAGTTAGGATATCCCTCACTGCCCGACCTTGTTAAATTTAAACAGCACAAATTTTATCATAACATGAGCTCAAAAAGATGTAACATGGACGATGATCCCTTGCCCTTTGCCATTAAGTATGTTATGTCTTTAAATACTCCTGTTGGGAACTTGTTGGCCACATGACACAAAACGATGTCCCACATATGTCTACTGTACAGTTCTGCTTAATGTGTGTCACGAATTAGCGCGATTCTGTATCTAAACAAACTCGTGACATTGAACTTTGGTGGGCAACCGCGAATTCTAGTGAATTCCCAATATGTAACGCTCATTTCAACCGTCCACGTCCTCGCTCGATTGGAACTGTTTTCAGAACATTTTTCACTGTTTCATAAGTGATCGTCCTTGAGCCCGACATTGGCACTTTCGCTGAGTGAATTGTTGTGAGCATGTATCGCTCACAATCTTCTCGTTAGCCGTTAGCAAGTGCGGCCAGCCCTCGTTTCTCTCTCCCAATTTGAATTCAGTGAGGATTAGAGCATCGTGGAAACAGGTTCGTTCGGGCCCAGTGTGGAGCAGCTTCGCCGTTGTCCAGCTAGTTCCTGAATTCCCACCTAGCGTGAATTGACGAGAGGTTTAGCGTGTGCAGCGTCCGTCCCAAGCACCGTCGCCCAGTTTCCGCTTAGCCCCCTCTATTGACCGGTATTTCTTTTCGTTTTTTCCTAGGCTTAAGAGTTTAGCTTTTGAGTGAGCGAGTGAGTGTATTCTCTTTGTTATTTTGAATTCATTTGAGACATGTAACGTAAATTTATCTCATTGTAATTAATAAATTTTCAGATCTTTTCTTTGAGCTTGATGTAATGTAAACTGGTGTTTTATTTCTCCACATTAAGCTTATTCTAGTTGTAGCTCCTAGTTTGCATAAATGTTTTGCATTATTCATAACTTGTACTGAGGCCAGTCCTTTTGTATTAAGCTTAAAATCCGTTGTGCAACCAGGAGTTAATGCACCGGCAAGAACCTGCTTATTACTATTAGTATTAGTTATTGATTGTCAGGGGTGGAGTCACTTTCTCGAGAGGCTAACAGTGCTACAAACAGCACTCGCGAGTAATTAGTCTCTGCTATGTATTGTTGAGAAAGTTTATAAAGTCTCGTCCTTAAAGAATCGGCGAAGTAAGCCGGCATAAGGTAATCATTGCTTGATTTTCACAAGTCAATTCTTTGTCCTTGTTCTCAAGTAATCTTTAAAGTATTCCTTAATATTGTAAAGCCACAAATACCCCGTGACTATGTGCACATTGTCATTGCTAACTCCCGAACATCAAGATGCAATGTGTATAAAACTTTAAACCCACATCTCAAAGTAAATGCAGTTTATGAGAGAAGACACACAATCAACTGCCTCCACAGGATTTCGTTTACACGCTTTGGAGTGTGTGGACACAGTTTGGTAGTGGAAACAGGTCGTTGGAACAGGCGGGAACGTGGTCGGCTTCCTCTTGAGGAAAGCCTGTGCGTATGTGGTGACGTGCAGTCTGAAGAACATGTAGTAGAGGTGTGTCCCCAGACACAAAACATAAGGGAGTTGTACAGATTTGATACCATAAATGATGTATTCTCTAATTTTACTGTTGAAGTCACATGCAGAATTATTCATGATCTGAGCACATACAAGTAATAAATACGGTAGACTTTTAAACCGATAATTTTATAGTCTTAGAGGGACGTACGATTTATAAATATTGTGACGAGTTGGAACTGAATCGCTTTTTACAGTTATTTTTTTTTTATCATGTTCGAAATAAATGCTTGTCTTCCTGTTTACTTAATTTGTGTTTATTAGTTCAGGAAAATTTAATTTTGGACTACAGTTTGTTCTTTCTTTTATGGGTGATTCTTTTGTAATTACAATATTTGTCCTACTTTTCATTTTCATCTATGTATTACACATTTGTAAGCTGTGGACAATAAACTATCTATCTATCTGTTTATTGCCAGACGTCATAATTCAGTAAGGGGGGGCCGTTTGACCCTGAGTTAGTATTTTACGAGTAGGGGCATTAACCCTGCGTCAACCCACTTGTTCACACGTAGGGATCGCTTACCGGCTGGTTATATGGTTACCGCCCAATGTTCTAAATGGTTTCCTGGCTTACAGGAAACCATTAGGCTTGTCACTTAATGTCAAACTACCTGAGGCGGGAAGAAGGGTAATAAAAAGTGACAGGAAAGATGGAAGAAATAGAAAGAGAGAAGAGCAGACACAGAAAATGAATGATAAAGGCTAAGGAAGAATCAGACAGCACCATATCAAGTGAGTGGATGATGGTCGCCTGAATGGAGATAATGTGTTCATCCTCACACTGACAAGCAGTCTTGAAATCCTTCCATATGAGTTGTACCACAGTACATCTCGGTAAGCTAAATAAAATCGTCGGGTCTTAATACGAATAAAGTACAAGTGATGTTTCGCAAGAGCTAAATATATCTATCCTCACAATGGCAGCCACTATTACCAGCCCATGCATACGACACCCCCGCCAGTCCATCTCGGTACGCCAGAGCTGACGCATAAAACCCTGAGGCATGCACACACATAACATAAAGCTGACGCATGAAAAGCCCTGAGATATGCACACACACACATTCCTCACTACATTAAGCTGGTGGAGGTCAGCCCAGCAGGGGTGAGAATGGAGGGAGGGAGGGATAAGCAGACAAGAAGGTCAGCTTTAGTACACAGTTCGAGACACAGGTGAGGGGAAGCCCGAGTGTGGGGGGAGGGGAGGGGGGCGAGTGACGGGAAGGGGCTGGGGAGTTGAGGGAGGAAAGTTGAGTGAGGGGAGGGGGTCTTTCACACAGCACTGTCTGTGATAATTTAAAAAGGGTGCGGCGTTCCCCCTCGTGATTATGATGAGGTGGCAGTATGGATATGAGAGCAAGCAAAGAACAAAGGAAGTAAGAGGGAGATGCTTAAGAAAGATCGATGTGAGAGGTGAGAGAAGAAGGAACAGAGATGAATGGGGGGAGGGAAAGATGAAAAACGCTGCTCGTAAAAAATTGAAAACAAAAGCTAACAAACAGAAGGAACACAAAAAGATGAAAAAAAATCACAAATGATAATGTAAAACACAGAGAGAGAGGAAGGAATATTGTAAATCCGTGGGGAGAAGGTAAATGAATAGTTGCCTTCTTCTTCTTCTTCGGAGTGAAGGCGTGAATGGAGATGATACCTCGGAGAAAATTAAGCAGGAAACTCTGAATTGTTAAGGAATATATGTAGGACGCATAGGCTAAGAAAGAGGGACGCGCAGCGTAAGAAAGTTTGCAAATCAAAGGGTAAAAATAAAGTGCGCTTTGTTGGTATGGTCATTGTGAGAATGGAAATGAATAGGGATATGAACAGGGATACAGGATAAAAGATTTTATGCATTGTAGGAATGGTCATGGAGCTAACTCATATGAATAAGGCAGTGAAAAGGGTTATAAAGACATGAGTAGTGTAATGAAATGGGTTTTATGGATATGAAAAGGGTAGTGAAAAGGTTATATGGATATGAACAGGGTGGTGAAAAGGGTTATATGAATATCAACAGGGCAGTGAAATGGGTTATACTGATATTTATAGGTTAGTGAAATGAGTTATACCAATTTTAACAGGGTAGTGAAATGGGTTATACTTATTTGAGTGAGGTGGTGCAAAGGGTTATATGGATATAAGCAGGGTAGTGAAAGGGGTTAGATGGATATGAAAAGGGTTGTATGTATGAATCTGAGGGTACGCAAGGAACATGGGAGGGCAAAAAGATGATGGATGGATAAGCAACTGTATGAATACATGAGATACCGTATGGAAACTGAGGGAGTAACAGAATTAATGGGCAAAAGTGGACTAGCAATGTATGTATGACGATGCAGAGGATAAGTGTTGCAGTCTAAATATTGCCTGACAACACAACAGAACTACGTTTTATCACAGGCATTGTGAAATTTGTCTAGATAACTTGCCTGTAAGGTGAAAATGAAAATTTCGAAGACTTGAATGGTGAGTGAAAAGGTGTGTAGCCCATTTCACCAGGAACTCTGCGTGATGGTTTTCTGTCCTTTCAACTTTTCGGATCTTGTTTCTAAAACTCTCCCGCCTCTTGTATCACTGGGAAACAGGATTACGATGATGATTATAATGATGAAATAACAAAAAAGTTATCGCACTGAAATAATTAAGACATATAGAAAAAAAGGTCTGTTGCTGAAAATACAGTGTAATTACCTAAGTGAGCTCAAATGGCCGAGGCGGAGGTCAGTAATGCAGACCAAACTCCCTTTATGGTACAAGCTTTTCTCACTGGAAGTTTATATTAAATGCTTTATTGTCTTCTTGAGTCTCTTCCTTTTCTTAGTCAACAGAAATCCATTCCAGCTTCGCCACTGTTTCTGCTGTGTGTGGTAATGTGAGGATACATGTACGTACATATGTTGTGACCTGTGCTTATTTCTTTCAGATTCCTTCCATGTTCTCCAAGTTCTTTTCACCATTAACACGATCGTTCTATAAATCTCACACGTCACCTTTCCTCTGCTGTGTAAACATGACAAAGTGGAGTATTAGTGAAGAAGAAAAACTGAAGAACCTCGTAAGTCTTGGCCACTACTTCCAATATGCAAGATTTCAGAACATTAGGTCTGTTGGAAGTATGGTTTTGAAAAATCTTCAAACTTTTACCTTATTCCCTAAGAAAACTCAGACCATATTATAGTGCGATTTGGCACCGAATACCAATTAATGGTCGAGGGTACATACGTAGGCCATCCTTTATAGACTACTTACAACTTTTATGGTACAGCACCCGGCTTACCTGCAAAGAGGAAAAGTAATTAATAACAGAATAACATTATTTATACAAACATTTATGCCCAAAACAATGATAGATTATAATTGTAACAATGATAATATTAGAGGAGATCCAACATTTGCAACCAAACGTATGACACTTTCCAAACTTTACTTTTTATACTTATGTATATTCTATTAGCAAGTAATATGAAAAGAATCACAGAAGAAACAGGACAGATGGCACATCCGCATTACCCCGTACCGTAACTGCGTTGGAGGCCATTGCTGGGAGGATTATTTGGGTAACTGTTAGTTCTAGGTTTGTCCTTTGGTGGTTACACGTCTTCATTTTATACCTCTTGATCAAAAAGTAATTTTCAAGGTCCAAAACGATTTTCTGAAAAAGATGTTTCGAGATACCTGCTACAGATACATTCATGGCAACAACTGGCTCGGAAATAGTCATTAGGCTATGGCAAGGTGCGTTTGTAAGAACAACATGAACCTGAGAGGAAACATAACATTTTCCTTTGAGGAAATGTAATAACGAAAATGTGCAGATTTCTGTAACAAAAAAAACAACAACAACAACAGAAAATTAAACCACACCGGTATGACAACAGGAAAAATGAAAAAAGGGTAAGTACTTTCGTATATTACAACCTGAGACAGAGTGAGAGAAACATTAATTTAAGCCCTTATATACACACGTGCAACTGGACGGGGGGTGGGGGGGAGGAGTAACCCAGGAAAGGGTGATCGGACAACTTGACATAGCATGACCTCACCTCACTTCCCTCACCTCCGCTGAATTTTCATCCTAACCATAGCGAGCCTAGAAAATGAATCTTAGCCCGGGGGTTAATGCTTTATAATTAATTCTGTTAAATTTTCACATTCAAAATGGCCACAGCTCATGACTACATTGTTCTCGTATGTTCCAGAAATTAAGAATGATTAAATAACATTACTTTCATCGAAGCTTTGTGACCTTACTTGTATCTTAGAACCTACCCAATCACTGTGATGATCATTAGATGTTTTGTGTTGAAATAAACCACTACTCTGTTGAGCCATTCTTACACTATAATATACTGTGTGATCCTGGTTTCCAAGTCTTTTACATCGTCCTATATGAAACTGATTACAGTTTTTGTATAAATTTTATATACATCTGAAATGTTTGATGAAGATTTTCTTGGTGTTGTTATACTACATGAGAGCTATATGTGCATTAACTTTGTTCGGTATGTGAATATCAAGAAAAATTTCAGAGAGAGAGAGAGAGAGAGTGAACTGTGTATACACGGCTTGCAACTGGATGACTGCAGGCTATAAAAAGGCATTCATCATCAACAAAGAAAGAAACCCAGTATGAGCTCAAACATTCCTTATGCCTTCTCTGTGTATGTGACAATGATTCTCTCTCTCTCTCTCTCTCTCTAATCAGACTCTGGACATAAACTACAAGGCCCGTTCCCGAGGCCTGGCAGTCCACTTAGGAGCAACAGAAGGAATCAGCCCTTCAAGTCACCTGTTCAAAAATATTTGAAGACTATAATAATAGAATTAAACTTATTAAATAAGTATTCGATTTCATTATTCTTGGCTGGATATATGGTTGCCTCAGGTGTAACATTTTCAATATGTGTTCCCTCCTTCATTGAACACAATATCGTGCGTAAGACTCGTTAAATAATCATCGTCGTAGTGAAGCAGTTAATAAACTGTTTTTAACCCAGGCACTACGTGTCCTCCCTCCACTGCTTAATAACATCCACGCATAGTAAACCTATTGAACATGGAACATAGTGAACTGGTTAAAGAGATTATGGGAATGATATTTATCTTCCCTCTGTATATAAAAGAGATGAGGTAAATTAAGCCCAATAATCACCATGTACTTTTTGTGGCTAAGGTTAAGTACGAAAGTTTATCACTGACGTGGTGGTGGAGGAGGGTGATGGAACAGGGGTGTGATGGAAATTAACATGAACATGAAAGGTTTTAACACACACACACACACACACACACACACACACACACACACACACACACACACACACACACACACACGAGAGAGAGAGAGAGAGATTTAATAATATCACCATAACATAGCCAATACCCTCTTCAGGCATAAAATGATCCACAGGTATACATGGCGAGTGATGAGAAGGGTGGGTGGTGAACTGAATGAAAGGAAGGCAATGATTGATTATGTGTGTGTGGATGAAAGGATGCGAAGATGTGTAAAGGATGCAAGAGTGTATAGAGGTTGGGGGAGTGGACTTTCTGACCACTACTTGGTGGTGGCCAGAATTAGGATGCAAATGAGATGGAGGAATAGAAGAAGGGAAAGACGAGAGGAAGGAGTAGTTGCAAGGAGAGTGGAAAGGTTACAAGAGGATGAGAAAAAGGCAGAGTATAAGAGAGAAGTGGAGGAACGATTGGGCAAATATGAATTGGAGCAGATGGGAGACGTGGAAGGTGTGTGTAAGATATTTACAGAAGAAATATGTGCAGCATGTGATGTGGTGTGTGGAAGGAAGAGAAGGCGGAGGGGGGTGCAAGGAACAGCGTGGTGGACTGAAGAGGTGAAACAGGCTGTGGCACAAAAGAAGAAAGCATACAATGAATGGGTGAGAAATAGGGGCGTGGAAGAAGTTGAGAGGCGGAAGAGAGAGTTATATGTGGAAAGGAGAGAGAGGTGAAAAGATTAGTAAAAGAGAGTAAGAAGAGAGTGGATGAGGAATTTGGAAGGAATTTGAGTGTAAAGTGGAGGGACTGTAAGAAAATGTTCTGGAGAGAAGTGAAAAGAGTAAGACAGGGTGGAAGTGAAGTTAGCAGGGGAGTGAAAGATAAAAATGGTAGATTACTAGTGGAGAAGGGAGAAAAAGTGAGCAGATGGAGAGAACACTTTAAGGAATTGTTGAACGTAGAGGATGGAAGTAATGCGAGTATAAGTGGCTGGGGAATGGCTGGGAGAAGGAGGGAGGTGAGAAGACAGGAAGAAATCAGTAGGATAGAAGTTGTGGAAGCAATGAAGAAAGTTAAATCGGGGAAAGCCCCAGGAATTGATGGAGTGTGTGGTGAAATGCTGAAGCATGGGGGAGAGATAGTAGTAGAATGGATGCGGAAGATGTGCAGATTGGCCTGGGAGGAAGGTAGAGTCCCGGAGGATTGGAAGTCAGGTATAATTATTCCCTTGTACAAAGGAAAAGGGGAAAAAGAAGTGTGTGGTAATCATAGGGGCATTTGTCTTCTTAGTATAATAGGAAAAGTGTATGGTAGGATACTTATAGACAGAGTTAGAGAAAGAACAGAGAAATTAGTTGGAGAAGAACAGGGAGGCTTTAGGAAGGGAAGAGGTTGTGTAGATCAGATATTCATTCTTAGATCTTTAGTGGAAAAGTTTCTAGAGAAGGGAAAGAAGTTGTATGCGGCTTTCATGGATTTGGAAAAAGCATATGACAGGGTGGATAGACAAGGATTGTGGAAAGTGTTAAGAATATATGGAGTAGATGGGAAGTTGATGAATGCTGTGAAGAGTATGTACGATGGTGCGAAGGCTGCAGTGCGTGTGGATGGTGAACTAAGTGAATTTTTCTCTTTGAAAGTTGGTTTGAAACAGGGATGTGTCATGTCTCCATGGTTGTTCAATCTGTACATGGATGGGGTAATAAAAGAGGTACAAGGTAGGGTAGTGGATGTTGGAGTGGCCCTGGTGAGAGAGGATAGTGTTTGGAAACTCCCTGTACTGTTGTTTGCAGATGATACTGTGTTGTTGAGTGAAGACGAAGGGAAGCTGCAAGGCTTGGTGGATGAGTTTGAGAGAGTGTGTAAGAAACGGAACCTAAAGGTGAATGTAGGGAAGAGTAAAGTGATGGTCTTTGAGAGAGGTGAAGTTAGTGAATGTACAGCGAGGTTAGATGGTGAGGAATTGGAAAATGTGAGTACGTTTAAGTATTTGGGTAGTGTGATGAGTAAGGATGGAGGTTTGCAGGGTGAAGTGCTTGAAAGGGTACAGCAGGGAAGAAAGGTTGCTGGTTCCTTGAAAGCAGTGATAAGAAACAGGGAAGTGAGCATGGAAGTGAAAAAGTTACTACATGACAGTATTGTGATACCAACTCTAACGTACGGAAGTGAAGCTTGGACATTGTTGGAAGGACACAAGTCAAGAGTGAGAGCAGTGGAAATGAGTTATTTAAGAGGAGCCTGTGGAATCACGTGGAGAGACAGGCTGACGAATGAGGATATAAAGGAGCTTTGTGGTGTGGATGTGGATGTGATAGGAAGCGTTATGAGGAACACACTGAGGTGGTTTGGCCATGTGGAGAGGATGGAGGGTGAAAGACTGACGAAGAGAGTGTATGTGAGTGAGGTGGAGGGGGAAGAGGGAGGGGGAGGCCGAGGATGAGATGGAGGGATGGGGTGGAGAGGTATATGAGAGAGGGCGGTGTGAGTTGGGAGCAGGGCAGTGAAATGGCGGGGGACAGGGCGACTTGGAGGCGATTTGTTTGTGGCCACCCCAAACGGGATTGAGGCGTCTGGCAATAGATAGATAGATAGATAGACCATAACATCAAACGCTAATTGAACATACACATCGCTGCCTTGTTTCATACAATCAATATTCACTCCCAATAAAGGCTGCATGCTGGCTGAAATGACTGGCCTGCATGCACTTAATCATCAAATTTAATAATAAACAGGAATATCTGATGCAGTAGGCACGGTATATATTTTCGCTGGTGGAGAAAGGATGGACGGCAGCAGCAAGTAGACCTCCTTATTTCAGAAAAGAATGAATGACGAAGTATTCACTCAGTGTTTCTCTTCCTCCAAGGATAGTATGTTTAAGTACCAGTGTTTCAGAGCCATACAATGTTATTTATTCATGACACACCATTTTTCAAGTCGTAAAGATGATATCAACATTGCATCTGATAAATTACACTTTAATATTGATTCACTGAATTGCCACTCACCTCGAGCTCATATGACCTTTTCAAACAATATGAATAATTGAGCATCTGTTCATTTCGTTGGAAAAACTCCAAAGTCCCCATGTTCGGGGCGGTTGCGCTAAAAAAATTCATATGGTGCTTTTTTACTCAGAATATTTCACTTTACTCATTAGTCGCTATCAGAAGGAAACTGTGTTGGTAAACATATTTTTTTAACTATGTACATGAGAAAGGACCTCAACGTCTAAAGAATTATTTATTTCTTGCGAATAATGTTTATGATATCCCACGCATACGAGAAAAAAAAATCCAGAAAACACAGGTATTTAAAAATGACAGGATGGCATTTACAATGAAATAAGTTAAATTTCTGCTTCCTTAAGGGAAATAGTGTTTGCTAAATTGCTCATTTCTTTGTGGCAGTTTATAATATAATCTTGTTTTTGTACCTACGAGGTGCGAATCAGAACAAATAATAGGGATTTGATTTAAACTATACATTTGGCCTTTATGCGTCAGAGCCAGGCAACACAGAAAAATGAACAACATAAGCGTTGATGCACTAATGTGTCTCCGCGTCTTACCGCTGTTGAATTCAACCCAGTTATTGTTTTTTTATTTCTTTAGATAATTCGTCCTTGCAACTTTTAAACAGTAAAAATCATAGTGCCAAATATATTTTGTTTGCCAACATGTCTTTTTGTGTTTCCGGTTACATGTCAACCTAACTTTGTTTTCCCATGTATAGTAGCGAACTAAAGTTTGTCTCTTCTAACACCACTTCTGTGTCTCTGTTTCCGTTGCTGACTAGTATCAGTGGGACGCTTGGCATGTTTCTCTGTCCACAGATGATTCTCTTTCACACAATTTGTCAGCAAAGAAAGTGACGAACATGCCTCAGATATGAAGCAGATGCAATGGAGTAGCAGACGAACCTTTTTGTTTTTGACTGTAAAACTGAACAGAAATATCATGAGTTAGGAGCTCTGAACTCGTGTGAGGCACATAATCAGAGAAGATAAACGTAACAGGCGTGGGTCTGTCTACTTTCTTGCCATATCATGTGAGTTACGAGGTCGTGGTGAGGTGGACACCTCACCCAGACACAGATGCACCAAGTTGGGAGCAGGGCGGGTCAGGGTGGGTGGATATTTGTGTTCCAGCACCCCTGAAACCACACCCTTTACTGTACTGTGTGAGAGGCTTCGAAGACTATTAATGTACAAAAAACTATATCAGCAGCCAAAAGTTTCCAAAACATGTCCCTTCAAAGCGAAAGTCACACAAAAAAGCTAAACTCAGGATCAGATATTTCACTGTGTCTGGCTACATTGTGTCCATGTTTCAGTGTCGCGGTGCTGTGTATTTTTCAGACGAAACATGAACGCATTTACAGTAACTAGTGTAGTCACCGTTCTCATTCATGATTATATTTCGTTTTCCTTTTCCTTTTTTTCCCCTTCCTCTCTCTCTCTCTCTCTCTCTCTCTCTCTCTCTCTCTCTCTCTCTCTCTCTCTCTCTCTCTCTCTCGCGATGTAGGGAAAGGTAAGTTTGTCCGTGTGATCCAGTGTATGTAAAAACCTAATCCCGCACGACCGCGTTGACACACAAGGCTTTATTTTTGCCCAACCTGAATATACCAGGGCTAGTCTCTCTCTCTCTCTCTCTCTCTCTCTCTCTCTCTCTCTCTCTCTCTCTCTCTCTCCCATCAGTACCACCTCCCAAACGCAAACCTTAATTTTTATCCATACCTCCTCCTATGTTCTTTCCCCCTCTCCTTCTCTTCCTCCTCCTCACACATTCACTACCTCCCCCAGCCTCATCAACATTGGTTTAACCCCCTTGATGCCCCTCACTTATTTTTATTATATTATTACCATTTCCACACGGTTTTATTCAGCTTCGGACAGACTTTTGGAACCAGAGAGGATGGATACACTGTTGGTACTGAGATTAAAATGAACAAGATGTCCTCGTACTAAATGGATTAGGTTGAATATGCACACACAGGAAAGACAACGAGCAAAAAGGTGGCTTAAATGGCACACTGGAGAGATGATAAATGAATGATTTAAAAACACACTGGAGAGACAACGAGCAAAGGGTGACTTGAATGACAAACTGCAGAGGCAATGAGCAAAGGGTGACTTGAATGACAAACTGCAGAGGCAATGAGCAAAGGGTGACTTGAATGACAAACTGCAGAGGCAATGAGCAAAGGGTGACTTGAATGACAAACTGCAGAGGCAATGAGCAAAGGGTGACTTCAATGAGAGGCTCATATTCGTCATATCGTATCGTATCGTTTATAAAGACTCCAACATGCTTGCATGCGTCGGTTCTGGTCACTAATGGCGGCTTCCCACGCTGCTCGATCTCTGGCAGCCAGTCTCCTATCCCTTAAGTCACACACTGACCTCGTCCCTGGACTTCTTCGGTCTGCTTCTCGCAGCCCAACCCCGACGTCCACTCGCTTCACCTTCCGCACCCAGTTGTCATCCTCCATTCTCTCAACAATAAATGAGTGATATATTAGTGAAGTATTGGTAATCAGAAGCCAGAACGAAACCAAGACACAGTAACCGTAGTTCCAATAGATAAAAGAACAATTTTGGTGACATAATACAGTGGTGGACCAGTGGAGGAGAACTAGGTGGTATAAGTAAAAGTTTGGTAACAGAGTACGGTGGTGGACTAGTGGATGAGAAATGGGTGGTATAGGTACTACTCTGGTAATAGGGTACGGTAGAGGATCTGTGGAACAATCAGCCTAACTGCATTGTATGTCACCTTCGTTTAAATCCTTGAGAATCATGTGTTAAAAGTTAGGAAAGAAACTGGTTGGAAAATTACAATAATCCATCATGGGTGAGTCGAGCAGATTACAAGGTGGTTGTTGCACTGTACAGGAGAGGTTGTAGATAAACAATGGCAAAATTATTGAAAAAGAAAAAAAATAGAGCTATAGATTCATTCACGTCACGAAATCGCTCAAGACAAGATGGTGATATTTTTTCTGCTTACATTAAGGTGGTATAGTATCTGTTTTTCTTTATTATATAATTTCAGAGTCAATTGTTCAATACCGTACGATATTCCTTTTCACTGTTTCCTACCAACTTCGTGTGGAGGGTTTAGTGAGCCGGTGGGGAAGGGGAAGGGGGTGGGGGACACCGTGTTCTTGCTACTCTTGCCTTGGGGTAGTTTAGTAATACCGACTGACAGGAACTGTCTACTCTGGGCAAAATCACTTGCTGCTGTGATCGTCCTATCTTATATTCTTATGTTTGCTTATCTATCTTGTTCCTACCCCTCTTTTCTCATTTTTTCTCTTTTCCTTTTTCTTCCATCCACTTTTTTTTTTTTTTTTTTTTTTTTTGGTCTACATTTCTCCCCTCTTCGTCACCCCTGCCCGTCTTCCCCCTCCTCCCCTGTGCCTCACATCAATAAGTGGCAGGAGGGAAGGCAATTTCACCAGCACTCCACCCTATTTCTTGCAGGAGCCGGGAAATTGGGAAGTGGAGGTGGAAAGGGAGGAGTGGAGGGAAGTGGATGATGAATGCAACAGGTCTCAGAAGAAAACTGAGGAAAAATAGGAGTGAGTAGGAAAAGACTTCAGGTAGGTCAGACCTGACAAGAGGAATCAGAGGTAGAGAGGCGTTGCTAACTCGGAATGCAAGACTGCCGGAAAAAAAAAAAAAAAAAAAGCATGAAGCATAGCGTAGTGGAGGAAGGTGGGAGTGTACTGGAATGAAGCAGTGATGGGAGGAATAAATATGAGGAGAGGCTGAACTGTGTAAAAACAGGAGGAAAAAAAAGAACTTAGTAGCAGGAGAGTTCAGGAAGCGAAGACTGAGATGCCAGTTCAACTCTCAAGTAGCAGTAGTAGTAGTAGCTGCAATTCTGGGCTAATCTGAAACATGAATAGGATGGAATGTTGGTTAATATCGGTGAAACCACACGAAGCAACCCTCCCTCTACACCACTATAACAAATCCTAAAAATTCATGGTCCGTAATCCTCAGCAATTGGCCATGGCGGAGGTCAGGCCTGCTCTAATATAAGGTGTGCTAAGAACCTGTGAGTAATAAAATCTAATTTCTTTGGAAACTGAACCTTAGGGTACATAATCTTGTCTGTTGCTAGTGAAGTCAAATGGGCTGTTCTTTATGAAGAACCGAGAGATGTTAATTAAGATAATAAAGGTCATAATAAGGTCAGAAGAGCAGGGGTGTCATGCATATCAATGCCTGATAGGTACTGAGCTACATGTTTGTACTGTGTACACATGTTTCAGAGAAGTCCCAACAAGTCAAATTATTTCTAAACTCAGTATAAATAACCCGAGACAGTAGGTTAAAATATGTAATAATTACACGTAACACATCAAAGGGATTTCGATCGAGTCTGGCATAAATCTTTAATTTCCATGTTGCCTTCTAACGGTTTTTATCCTTCTATATGTGCCTTCATTTATTGTTTCCTTTTTGGTCGTTCTATAACTGCTGCTATAGATGGTCACCCTTGTTATCTTAAGAACTATTAGTAGTGGTGTTCCTCAGGGCTCTGTCCTATCACCAACTTTTCTTTTCTATTTATCAGTGACCTTCTGTTCTGTACATCCAACCCTCTACACTCATATGCTGATGACCACCCTTTATCATTCTATCTGCTCCCCTCAGCGTCCATCTCAGCAGTTACTTCGACAAAAAAGGGATGAGTCTATGGCACAATAAATGTCTGACCAGGCTCATATCTCTGATTGGAGTTAAAGAAACCCTATTGTTTCTTATGCCGCATAAACCTGGTTTCGATCCATCAATATCTATCACAAGAGGATCCTCTAATTATTAACAATAACCAACTCAGTCCTGCATCATCTCTAAACATACTTGGGGTTTCATTCTCTCGGGATGTATCTTGGAAGCATCATATTACCTCTCTTGTAAAACCTGCTTCCAAGAGATTAGGTGTGCTACTCTGATTTCGTGCCTTTTTTACCTCTGCATAGTTGCTGATTTTATACACGGGTTTTATTCGCCCCTGTGCAGAGTACATCTCTCATGTGTGGGGAGGCTTCCAACAAACAGCTTTTCTTAACAAGGTGGAGTCAAAGACTTTTCGTCTCAGTAACTCTCATCCTCTTATCGGCTTCCTTCAATCTCTGCTTCTTCGCCGCACAGTTGTATCTTTATCTCTTTTCCATGGCTACTTCAATGGTCAATGCTCCTCTGAACTGTGTGTGCATCCCTACATCACTACAGATGGCTTGAAGCACATGTCTAGCAGCAAACTCTAATCCCTTTACTGTCCAACTATCTAATGCAGGAGTTAACGATTACTCCTAGTCCTTCATATATGCAACAGGTCAACTCTGGAACTGTTTTCCTCTGTGTGTATAATATCCTACTGCCCACGACCTCCAGTCTTTTAAAGACTGAGTGTCCAGGCATCTCGAAACGAAGAGATCTTGAATTTGGTTCTTTATTATCTTGTTTATTTTTTCCAGGAGGGAAGAATTTTACAGAGTTCTAGCCAATGGTTCCTTCTTCCTTGCATAAAAAAAAAAAAAAGACATCGGACTATTCAAGTTGCAGTATTGGCTATGATGATGATGATGATGATGATGATGATGATTCTCAGTGTACTCCATAGTGCACATCTTAGTATCGATACGTCTCGATTTTATTTTTTTTACTATGTACAGATTGTGAGGAAAGTACAGTGTTTAACTAAGTACACGACAGAAATATTAAGTATATGATAAAGTGGAAGTGTATGAGAAGAAGTGTTGGTTTCAGGGACAAACTGCAGTCTAAATATATAACTAGAAATATAGGTGCATGAGAAAAAAATGTGTGTGTGTGTGTGTGTGTGTGTGTGTGTGTGTGTGTGTGTGTGTGTGTGTTTTAGTTTGTGCTTGGGCAACATAGTGTATGTATATAAGAGAGAGTGTAAGTGTACGGGACAAAGAGGAAGCGTATGAGGCAATGTGTAATCTCGATGTTATGATAGGAAATGTATATGCATGAGAAGGGGTGTATGTGTATCAGTACTGAAGTTTGCTGCTGGGTTTACACAGGGGTCGTTGCTCCCAATTTCCTTTCACATCAGCATCCTTCCTTCCTCGCTCCCTCCCTCCTCTCTCTCTCTCTCTCTCTCTCTCTCTCTCTGTTCTTTCTTTCCATCTCTCCCTGTTCCTCCGCCTCCCGTCTCTGCACACACCTGTTGTTTTAATCCCACAAACGCTTTGCTAGGGAAATGTAATTATACTTTGCCGTGCTGACTGACGCGGCGGGACGTATTGCTCTCTACCACAGTGATTTCATCGATTTATTGTGTATTCCTTTGCGTCATTGGAGAGAATAACTCCCAAATGCTATAAGGCTAGACACCATACACGAAGAAAGGAGGGGGACAGAGTTAGGAATATGTTATGAGGCGAATTTCAGGAGAAGGATATTGTATCAGGACTTAATTCGTCTTCTGGCAGTATTTTGTGGGTAAGAGACATTAAAGATACTTACAAGCGTTAGTTCAGTAACTGATTCACACACACACACACACACACACACACACACACACACACACACACACACACACACACACACACACACACACACACACACACACTCTGGAACTAAAACAATACACCCTTGCAATACCAAGCAAGGGTCTAATTTAGGTTCGAAAACAAAACAAGAATTACAGTAAATAAAGGTGTGGGGAGAATGTAAGGGAAAACACAATTATTACACTAATTAAAAGCGTGGGGAGAAAGTAGGGGAAAACACCAGGGTTGGGGAAAAAAAAAAAAAAAAAAAACTTTGCAAATGCCCAACCCACCTGGGTTTTTTCGTTTTTTTTTTTCCACAAATTAACCCCCCCAAAACGGGCAAAAGTGTGTTTTTTTTTTTTCAAAGTTTACCTTAAATTCAAATAAAATAATGTTTCCGCTATACATAATTATGAATAGCCCTATAGAATCTTATTTTTCACAGAGTTATTTGAATGAGGGAAATGAACACAATTATGTTTTGACCTCTTTGGCTGTTATCCTTGGGCAGCCTGCTACACAGCAAAACATGCTTCAACATGAGAGGCTTGAGAGCATTGCCCAACTCATGAGCTGGCAAAGATCAGTCCACACTTCACAATAGCAGAAGGAGTCATTTGCCTTGCTACTCTCCTTTCTTTGGTAATTATACATACTTGCATTTCTCAATCTTCTAAATAATTATTATTGAAAATTCTTTGGCATAAGTGATTTCACACATTATCTTAAAAGTAATAATAGCTTTTGGTAACCAAATACCTAAGCCTATAAAATACATCTCTTTTAAACAGAAAGCAATGTTTATAATATACACTATAGAATTATTGATATTTGGTAATGATATGAGACAACATATAGTATAAGTAAACTCCAGTAATGATTACTGTTATATAACAAATTTACACCACTCCTGAATAAAACTAAAAACCACATCTATCAAAACAATTTTACTCTTAACTTTAAAACTTTTAAAATTAGACAGGTAGTACTGACTGTAAAGTTTGTATTCACCTATTACATGCGGATGTATAGAAACTGAATCTGCTGTGAAGGAGAGCAATGTAAAAATATTCTTAAGATGAAGACAACTTTGACCTGATTTTCTGAAATTGCCGTAAGGAATAATGTTATTATTTTTCAGGAAATATTATTATTTCAAGTTGATAAGTCATTTAGAAGTGAAGTGTCATTTTTATTTTATCACTGAGGCAAAGAATTGGATTTTTATTTGAAAAGAAAAAAAAAATGTTATACTGGTTGGGTAACATGACAAGAACCATAATTTACTGTGACATAAAAATATTATCATTTCAAAAGAAACGGATATTAGTTATAAAAGATATTAAAAAAATAGAAGTATTATGAATAGTTTCGAAAAAATCAAAGAACAACATTCATATTTGCAAAAAGCATGATTTATGTTGATAAGAAATGTAATAAGTTTTTTTTTTTTTTTTTTCAATCACTAAGATGTTTAGAGGAGAAGTATCTAGAGAAGGGAAGGAAAGTGTATGCTGCCTTCATGGACTTGGAGAAAGCTTATGATAGAATAGATAGCAAGGTATGTGGAAGGTATTAAGAATATATGGAGTGGAAGGGAAATTGTTGAGTACTGTGAAGAGTATGTACGAAGGAGCTAGGGCTACAGTGCGAGTAGATGGTGAGCTGAGTGAGTTCTTTGATCTCAATGTGGGACTGAAACAGGGTTGTGTGATGTCTCCATGACTGTTTAATATATACATGGATGGGGTTGTAAAAGAGGTGCAAGGTAGGGCAGTGGATGTGGGGGTGGCTCTAATGAATGAGGGTGAGATTTGGAAAATTCTGGTGTTGCTGTTTGCTGATGATACAGTATTGATGAGTGAAGATGAATGGGAGTTGCAAGGTTTGGTGAATGAATTTGGGACAATGTGTAGGAGGAGGAATCTGAAAGTTAATGTAAACAAAAGTAAAGTTATGATGTTTGAGAGGAATGAAGTCACAATGTGCAGTGAGGTTGGATGGTGAGGATATGGAAAATGTGAGTGCATTCAAGTACTTGGGTAGTGTGATGAGAAAGGATGGAACTTTGGGGGATGAAGTGCGTGAAAGGGTACAGCAGGGAAGGAAGGTTGTTGGTACACTGAAAGAAGTGATGAGAAATAGGGAGGTGAGTATGGAAGTTAAGAAGTCACTGCATGATAGTATTGTGATCCCTACCCTGACGTATGGAAGCGAGGCGTGGACCTTGCAAGAGGGAAACAAGTCAAGAGTGAGAGCAGTGGAAATGAGCTACTTGAGAGGAACATGTGGAGTGACGTGGAGGGACAGGTTGACGAATGAAGAAGTGAAGGAACGTTGTGGGATGGATGTGTATGTGGTTGAGAAGATTAGGAGAAATACACTGAGGTGGTTTGGACATGTGAAGTGAATGGAGAATGAAAGACTGACTAAGAGGGTGTATGTAGGTGAGGTGGAGGGAGGGAGAGGGAGCGGTAGACCGAGGATGAGGTGGAGGGATGGAGTAGAGAGGTATATGAGGGAGGGGAGGGTGAGTTGGGGGGAGGGTGGTCAAATGGTGGGTGACAGAGCGACTTGGAGACGTTTTGCCTGCGGCCTCCCTTTGCGGGATTAGGGCGTCGGGCTATAGATAGATAGATAGATAGATAGATAGACTAAGATTATGTTTCCAAAATATTATAAATACTTGGTGATGTTGTGGGGACGCTCACCATCCACTCACTCGATGTAGTGCTGCTGTCGGGTGTCTGCCCTTTCCTCTCCTTCATCTTTCTTTCCTTCCATCCTTTTCTGTCTTCCTTTCGTTCATTCTTTCCTTGTCCTTCTGCCTACGGGTAACTTTACACTCCCTGTTCTTTCTTTCCTTCATTCCTTCCTCTTCCTTCTGCCTGTGGGTGACTCTACACTGAGTGACAAGCCAAATGGTTTCCTGTACACCAGGAAACCATTTACTACGCTGGGTGGTAACCATATAACCAAATTTTGGCACCTGGTGGTTTAGTGAGTAATTATTGCGCTCCAATCAGATTGAGCCGGTGAAGGTTTATATCCAAAGGTGGTTGGGGCTGATTGCTCATGTAATGTCACTCAGGGATGAGTGAGGCTGGTCACTCTCATCTTAAATGTCAAGACCAACTGCCTAGCCCCGGGTTCCTACTCTCCTCTTGGAGCAATGTGGGATTGGATGATGGATGGATGGTTATTTTGTGTTTTTTTAACCAGTGAAATAGAATATGATTAAGTAGCTATTATTTACTTCTGATATTGTGAGCAAAAATATAACCAATTAATCAAATAAAACTGAATTTGGTATTAAATACATTATTAAAAAAAAAAACAGTAAAGTGAGTAAAATAGCTGTTTTTTTTCAAGTGTGTTTTACTGAAAAAACCCGGGTGGGTAAAACCGGGTTACCCACTTTGGTGCCAAGCCTGGAAAACACAAGAACAATTACAGTAATTAAAGGGATGGGGAGAAAGCAGGGGAGGGAGACAAGAATACTGGTAGATATAATAAGCCACAACAGTATAAGTGAGAAGAAATCCAAAAGAAAACGTAGTAAAAAAGGTATGAATACAAGTAAAATGAAAGAAAAGCATTCGGGAACTGAATGCTAATCACTCGCCAGAATATACTGTTGGCCAAGTCCAAGATTTTGGGTATATCTTGATATCCTAAAGGTTTCATATTAATAGCTCAAGCCGTTCATAAGATATAACGGTGCTAAAGACGGGCGATAAAAACTAGTTAACCTTTGGCAGCCAATTTGGTGACCTTCTCCTTGACCCTGAGTGCCCATTTTCGACCTCGTCCAAGATTTTGGCCATATCTTGATACGCAGATGGTTTCATGTTGATAGCTCAAGCCGTTCATGAGATATAAAGGGATCACACACACACACACACACACACACACACACACACACAGGGATTCAATCGAGGCGGACATGCGACATCGGCGCTCCGTAGCAAGCCAACACGGCCAATGGCATTACCTAAATTAGTATCTTTGTATGAGTCAAGCTCTGTACCAGGTTAGACTAAATGATTTTTCATTATTAAAAGGAAAAAAATAAGTTTAAACAAGACTTGTTCAAACAGGAAAGATAACCACGACGAAAGAATACGCTGAGTCATCTGAGGTTTGTTTAGACTACAACAACACGGGGATTGTAAGTACATACTCTGCACTTTTAGTATTGCAAAATGGATACATACTTCAGTAAAGCAAATTTGGAAAAGAAAAGGGATAAAGGTAAAAAGCAAAATGATGATTTCTACCAAGAACTGGTTGAAGTGGAGACTCACAATAGACTGGTTGAACGTGTAAACAAACTAGAAATGGCTTTCAAAAATGAAATTGATGAAATAAAGAAGCAGATGCACTTGCAAAAGGAAGAAATAGAAAAACTAGGAAGGGAGGGCAATAAGAAAGACACAACCATCAGTGAACTAACAGTGGAATTGAGTACACTTACGAAGAAAATGAGTGAAATGGCAAGTACAGTAGTCAATCACGAGAGTGTTATGGAAGAGTTCAAAAATGACACAGAGACAATTAGGCAAGTAAGCAGTCTTATAGACCAGAGCAGTGATATTGAGGAGAAGATAACACAGGTGAATGAAGCTGTGCAAAGCTACAAAAATGATGTGGAAACCACGTATGCTGAAATCATGAAAGTAAAGAAAGACTTAGAAACAAGGGTAGAGGAAAAAAAAGCATTAAAAAGGAAGTGAAAAGAATAATCCAAAACAATCCAAAGTTAGTCAGAGATTCAGTAGATATAAACAAATCTATAGTAATCACTGGTATAGAAGAGGAAGAAGTAAAAAACAAGATCACAAGAGACAAAAAGGAGATGACAAATGTAATGAGCTTACTGAAAGAAGTATCAGAGGAAATCTGTAGTAAAGACATAGAGGAACACAAAAGGTTAGGGAAATATGAGAAAAGCAAGACAAGATCTCTAAGGGTGACTTTCCAGAGTGTAAACACTGTGGAAGAGATACTAAAAAATGCAAAGAATCTTATGGAAAAAGAGGAGTTCAAAAATGTATGGATAAAAAGATGCCTAACACAAGAGGAACTGGAATTACTGAAAGAGAAAAGGGAGGAAGCAAAAACAAAAAATGAGGGAAGATCAGAAGAGGAGAAGAAGAAATTTTTTTACAAAGTAATAGGATTGCAGGTACGAAAGTGGTAAACAAACAGGATGGAATAAAAAGGAGGAAGGTAGTAGAACCATGTCATGACAAGTATATAAACAAGATGATAAAGTTGATGTACTCAAATGTGGATGGAATGGTATCTAGATTACTAGAGATGAATGATTATGTCAGAGAAAATGAACCACAAATAATATGCCTAACTGAAACAAAATTAACACCAAGGATATCCAATGACATACTAAACTTAATGGAATACAACATATGGAGAAGAGACAGAAATTTAATAAAAGGAGGAGGAATTATAATATTAACTAAGAAAAATCTGAAAGTCAATGAAATAAAACTAGATATACCATCACAAGTAGAACTGATTGCAATAGAGATCAACACATCCGAAGGTAAAGTAATTGTAGCCAATTTGTACATGCCACCCAGATCAAACACATGGGAAAGAGATGAATATGAGGACCTGGCTGAGAGTACAATTCTGAGTTTAAGATCATTACTACATAAAATGGAAGAGAAATCAGAAAGAATTATACTAACTGGGGATTTCAATACAAATATAAATTGGAATACTCTAGATATAATTAGCCAAGAAAGCTGTTGGGACCAAAAGCTCCTGGATCTCGTATAAGAGTTCTTCCTAACGCAACATGTGAGGGAAACCACCAGAAAAAGAGGACTTGATGTACCTTCAGTGCTAGATCTAATATTTACTAAGCAAGAAAATGATATTGACAGTTTAATATATCACCCTCCACTCGGGAAAAGCGATCATGCAGTACTAAATTATAACTTCAGGATAGCATATGACTTAGTAAACAGCAATGACAGTTACAAAAAGAGCCTAAACTATAAAAAGGGAAATTATCAAGACCTAAAGAAGTATTTCTTAGAAGCTGATTGGGAAAATGAGCTTAGAGGACAAGATTTAAATGCTGTATATAAAAAATTCTGTGAATTTTGTGAAATAGGAGTCCAGAAGTACATCCCACAGCACAAAGAAGCAGATAAGAAAATACAGAAATGGTTCAATACAGAATGTAAAAAAATCAAAAGAAAGAAGAGATTTGTTGTGGAATAGATACAGAAGACATAATAGTGAAAGGGCATATAATAATTACAAACAGACAAGAAACGATTATACAAGAATAAGGAGGGAAGCCCAAAAACAGTTTGAGGAGGATATAATAAATAAAAGTAGTGATCAACCAAAGCTGTTTTACAGCTATATCAGAAGCAAAACCAAAGTAAAAGATATAATACAATCAATTACGGACGAGGGAATCACTTATACACAAGAGAAAGATATTTGTGAAGCACTAAATAAGAATTTCCAATTAGTTTTTACAAAAGAAAAAAATTTTGAGAGGGACTATGTGGAACATGCATGTCCACACATACTACCAGATATACAAATAGCAGAAAAAGTAATTCAGGAGGAGTTAAGTAGATTAGACAGAGGAAAAGCAAGTGGTCCTGATGAAATTTCATGTTGGGTACTACGAGAATGTGCAAAGGAGTTAAGTAAACCATTATTTTTAATTTTCAAGAAATCCTTGAGTCAAGGTAAACTACCTGATATTTGGAAAAACGCAAATATTGTCCCCTTATTCAGGAAAGGAAATAGACAAAATCCACTCAACTACCGACCAGTATCACTGACCAGTGTTGTAAACAAGGTATTAGAAAAGCTTATAAGAAAAGCTTGGGTAAATCATCTAGAAGAACACAGTATGATAACAGAAAGACAGTTTGGTTTCAGAAAAGGAAAATCATGTGTTACTAATCTGTTGAGCTACTATGACAGAGTAACAAACACAATACAGGAAAGGGAAGGATGGGTGGACAGTATCTATTTAGATTTCAAGAAAGCTTTTGACACAGTACCACACCAAAGACTTTTATGGAAACTGTACCATTAAGGAGGAATTCGAGGCAAACTGTTTTGCTGGATGCAAGACTTTCTCATAAAAAGAGAAATGAGAACAGTACTAAGAGGGAACTACTC
>NC_137024.1:8324209-8546709 GCF_032717465.1 Coenobita brevimanus | reverse complement strand
TCTATCAGGATGTTCAAATGCTTTTATGTGGCCAAGCTTCTTTTCTTTGCTATTTGATAATTGCTGACAATCTGTATATCTTACTCAGGCTGGCGCCAGACGATTTCACCCGTCATAGGGAAACCTTTTGTTGTCTAAGAATTAACCAATTCACTGTGACGACGCCTCTTCTGTTTCATTTATGATACCGCCAGTGTCATGTTAGACTCGTCGCGAAGGGGTTTGGAACAGTCTCTTGCAACAGTTTAAATGGCCACAGATTAACGAAACTGTTTATACACCCTATAACTCGGAAGCATCTCACCTACGTTGAGTAGTATAGTGTGATGTTAGCCAGAATAAAATAAAGACATCCTCGGTCTGACGGGGCTAAAATGCCTATCTTCTTTTTTACACACCACCATCGTGAGCCATAATCAATCATCCTACTTACACCATTTTATAATCCAACCCAACCCAACCAAAGCAAACGTAACCTAACCCAACCCAACCCAGCTAACTGCAACTTAACCCGACACAATGTAGCCATTAAACACAACCCAGTCCAGTGCAACCTAACCCAACTGAACACAACACAAATCAATGCAATCTAACTCAACCTAACCCAACCCAATGTAAACTCACCCAACACAATGCTACCTAACCAAACTCAACCCGGGCTAATGCAACCTAACCTAACCCAACACAACCCCGCCCAATGCAACCTAACGCAACCCAACCCAATGCTACCTAACCCAACCCAACCCAGTGCAACATAACCCAAACCATCCCAGACCAACTCTGAGTGTTAGGGTTCTTATTGCTTCCAGACGATATGGTTCTGGTTAGGGGAGACTTTTTGGAATAGAGAGGATGGATACAGCCGTCAATGACCCTTCAACACCAGAGATATATCGTTCTGCAGGAATAAAATGACCGTAATGTCTCCATTTACATTACCTTAACAATCTCCGGCCACAGGATACTCTAAACTTTACTGTTAGTGAAAAATGCACTAAAAATGTGCTACCAAAACGGTGAGGCTTTAGGCTGCCGTGTTAGCTAGGTAAGCGTGGCAGATAATTCACTCTGATCTCTCCAGCGACATGGAGTATACAACTTCGTCTCTCTCTCTCTCTCTCTCTCTCTCTCTCTCTCTCTCTCTCTCTCTCTCTTATTCGATGTATCCAATTTCATGTACGCCAAGTATATGAAAAACTAAAGTGAATTTTTACCAAGGGTAAACTTGCAGGCGATGTTCACTTCGACAAAAAACAGGGATGGAGTTGATACTGACCAGCATGAAACGAAGCGGAACACGTAAACAGCCACGCGCATATATTCATATGTAAATATCCATATCTGTGCACAAGTATACCTGACTGGATAAATATCCACAAATAAGTATATAAATATCAACACGTAAATATCTACAGGTAAATATTTATACGTAAATACCCACACGGAATATCTGTTCATAAATACATCTGATACTTGTAAATATTCACGGGTAACTAGTTACATATAAATATCCCCAAGCATCAACACGTATATGTCCACATGCAAGTAGCACACGTAAATATCAACACCTAACTATCCACACGTGATATCCTTTCATAAATATACGTGATGCATGTAAATATTCACGGGTAAGTAGTTACACGTAAATATCCTCACGTATCAACACGTAAATGTCCATAAGTAGCACACGTACATATCCATAATGGTACATAATGGTATGGTAAATATCTACACACAGGTATCTAACGCAAACATGCACCTGCAAATACCTACAGGCAGATATCCACACGCTAATATCCACACCTAAATGTTTCACTTCAACAAACATGGAATTGTAAGTCATACTGGTTATTACTACTACTGATACAAAAAGATAAATAAATACTCAAATTACTTCAAAACATCAGGACCACTATAACATCAGGAGTAGAGACTTTCGTAATTTTTACCAGTACGACCTTACAAGAGGGGAACAAGTCAAGAGTGAGAGCAGTGGAAATGAGTTACTTGAGAGGAGCATGTGGAGTGACGTGGAGGGACAGGTTGACGAATGAAGAAGTGAAGGAACGCTGTGGGGTGGATGTGGATGTGGTTGAGAAGATTAGGAGAAATACACTGAGGTGGTTTGGACATGTGGAGAGAATGGAGAATGAAAGACTGCCTAAGAGGGTGTATGTGGGTGAGGTGGGAGGAGGGAGAGGGAGAGGTAGACCAAGGATGAGGTGGAGGGATGGAGTTGAGAGGTATATGAGGGAGGGGGGGGTGAGTTGGGGGGAGGGTAGTCAAATGGTGGGTGACAGAGCGACTTGGAGGTGTTTTGTCTGCGGCCACCCTTTGCGGGATTGGGGCATCGGGCTATAGATAGATAGAGACGACAAATTTTTCAGCATAAAAAATTCTCCCAAATTTAACCATCCTATTCACTGTGAAACTATCCAGAGTGACATTTCCCGATATAACAAAGTTTTCTCATATTCAACTTTTGAGATGCGGGAGTATCTCTAGGGGAGGCCCTGCCCGTCTGTCTATTATTAACGTTTATTGTAAATGAGGTGCTTTACTCCCGAGGACTTTAGCGATTTTTGCAAATCCCCATATCAGGACCCTGAAGCTCCTGCATCCATCAAGTAGCCTACTTTTGATCTTGCTTCCATGTCAAAAGTATTCCCCAATACGACAAACTCGCCTCAGTGCAACAAGTATGTATTTTCTGTTATCGACATTCAGACCCATTTGCAAATTCCTGATTTTATTCTCACAACTGCCACACGGTATTATTCTTACAACCAAGATGATTTTGTTCTGACAACTGACAGACGATTTTAATCAACTACAGGAAAACCCATATGTTTGAACGGATAATGACTAATTTCGTTGTGCCAGGAAAAGTTTCGCCATTTACCGTCAGGGAAATTAATGACTGCAAAACTTACAAGTTCGAAAAAAGAGGAAAATGAGCTTCCCAAAATAGATGGCTTATGCAAACTGGGCGAGTGTGGGGTGTGGCCTCATAACCCGACCTGGAGATTGGGTGTGATGAGGTGGCTGGTGTTGAGGTGGTGGTGGCGATGGTGGAGTGGCCATGTGGTGTGGTAGGCAGTGGAAGTGGTACAGGCTGATGGTGCATTGGTGGTGAGGTTGCGGAATGGTTGGTAACAGGAATGGTAGTGGTTGTGATGATAATGATGATGATGGTAGTGGAATGGTTCCGATGAGCGGATTTTGGTGGTGGTAATGGTGGTGGTGGTGGCAGCAATAGTATGGTTTATTGTGGTGAGCTTAGGATTAAGAGCTAGAGTGTAATAGATTAGGCCAGGCAAGGTGAGAATGCAGAATGATAGAGATAGAGTTAAATGCGGTTGCCACGTAAAGTGTTGATAGGAAGATGATGATGTGGTGACGACGATTTGGACTGTGAGATGGTAGGTGTGTGGTGGTGTGGCTGCAGTGGTGGCGGAGGTCTGGATATTACGAAGCAGGTGTTGGATGATTGTTTGTTTGTTTGTGAGGTGGTGACGGACGTGTAGATGTGACGTGGAACGTGGGGTGGTTGTATAGCTGTGGAATGGTGGCGAAGACCTAGATGTGACGTGGGGTGTGGGGTGGTTGTATGGTTGTGGAGTTGTGACGGAAGTGTAGAGGTGAAGTGGGGCGTGGGTGACTTATTATGGAGTGGCGACGGAAGTGGCGATGTGAAATGGTAGGTGAAGTGTGGTGACATGGTTGAGTGGTGACAAAGGTGTGGATGTGGAGTGGCAGGTGGTGGTATACTACTGGAGTGGTAACATGTGTAAGTGCACTTCTATAGGGGATGGTGATGGTGGTACTTGAACAACACAGGTTAAACGGCTTCCTGCATAACGTATATAATAAAATGGCTATTAAATGGAAACGGTGAGAACTCGTGCCCCAAGGTGGCGATGCAAAGCGTGGCTTGGTATGTCTCCACCCAGCCTTGCACACGGACTCGCCATACATCCTCCATGACAGGGTTCGTTGTGGGTTGAAATGAGACTTAAGATAAACTAAGTCGACCCTATATGACCGTGACCTTTCACCCCTTGACCTTGCTGAGCTAAATCAATCCATCATCCCTTGACAATATCACTATCAAAAGTTTGGTCGAAATCCGTCGAGTGGTTCAAGAGATCGTTTGCACACTAATATGACCTTAACCTTTGACATCTGACATTGTCCTTTCATACTGTATCATTTAAAAAAAAGTAAAAGTTTGGTTGAAATCTGTCGAGGGGTACAGGAGATATCGCGTCCACAAGTGTCATGGAAGCACAAACCCATGCATGCACGCACCCACTCACGGACGCAAGGACGGACATACCAATCACTTAAATCCTCTTCACGTATATGTGAGGGGAGGCATAAAAATTCTTCTAATAATCGATACCAATTAATTCTTTTTCCTTTACAGGTTTCGCCAAGATAGTCTCTTTTCTTCTTCTGCACTTTCCTATAAAATGCCCATGCCTTTTTTTCTATATTGCGTGGTGTTCCTTCTAACCTTTTCTTGTTGGTTTTGGCTGGAGAGATTGGTGGGTGGGAAGGACCCTTCTGCTTTGCCATCCTGGTCTTATTCTATTAAACGCTCTTGCAGGACCTGCCTGGCATGGGACAATTGGTCTACTGCGGTTATCCTCTCTTCATATGTTTGTATGTTCTGTTGTCGAAACAACCAAACACTTGATGATGTTACGGATCCAGACCATGCCGAAGCCAACACATGGGGGCAGTAGTTTATGATGCATGTAAACAAAGGAGGCCAGGGTTCCCGTGCTTCAAGTCTATCTGATAAACCCATTAATCTTGGTGTAGGACCTAAACTGGGACAAAAGGACGAACCAGAGAGAAATGAAGAAGAGGAGACAACTGCTAAAAAGCACAGGAAGCATGAGAAGCTGCAGAGAAGATCTAGAGACGACAGGAGACACAGGAAATCGCAAAAGAGGGAGGAAGTAAAGACTGGAAATAGCAGACAGTAAACATGCAAGGGTACCTGACACCTTTTAATGCAGGCCAGACTTCTGTGGGGCTGGCGTGATAAACGAGGATCATGAGAGAATGCTTCATTAATTTTTGTCAGAAGGTACGAGGGAGAGTGTTTATGTGTACATCGTTAGCATTAATGACACAAGTACGGAGGAAGACAGTGCTCCGGGAAGTGTACATAAGGACAGTCATAAGGGTGACCTGGTGACCAGTCAGAAGAGAATTAGGTGGCTGGAAGAGGGGACAAACTTGAGGATTGTCTCAGAGGCATGGTATTTCTGCTGACAGAAGCAGACATCACACGACCATGGTTCGGCAAAATGAAGCTGGTGAGCAAAATTTAGTGAGATGGGGATATCTGTGGGTATACAAGACAAGGGAATTTCACATGTCCTAAGTGTCAGTTAAACGCCTATTAACTTTTGCTCAGTATCCAGCAATAATGAAAACGTCAGTGCTTGTCCCTGGTCGTGTGGATAGTGCTTATTCTTGTACTAAGTAAGACTTCAAGTGAGCATACAATATTCAAAAGTGAGCTGTTATGTTACATTTAATGTGTTTGTCGTTACATGTAGTTGAGTTAAATCTACATGTATTGAGTGATTTGTTTCCATTGATGCTACTGAAGTAATGTAACTGCTGTCACTGGCGTAGTTACCCCAGTAACGAATGGGTGAAATAGAAAATAAGATGATAATGAAAGGAGAGAGATAAGCGTGCCGTTAAGAACATTAAATCTTTTCTCTTATCAGTTTTGCTGCCTGTAAAGGGTAACCCTAGTCCCCACTTGTATTTACCCAGCACCCAGGGGTCAACTTTTGCCTTCTCAACTGATAATACACCAGATGTTTTTCTCACAAACTACGCAGAAGATTTCTCTTGTCCTTGAAATACTGGATGTGACATAATGTGGGAGGAGCAAAGTAGGGATGTTTGCCAATTAGAAGCCTAAATGGTGCTTTCGTCAAGTTCTTGATGGCACGCAATTGGTTCTGTGTGGAGTGTATGAGGCCCTTATTGGTAGCAGGTGCCTCTATTGTTTCTGTATGAATGGAGATTATTTTCAAGACAGCCTAGTGGTTAATTAGCTGAGAGAGGTGAAGTAAGTCTCCTTTATAAGGTCGAGGAAAATGTGTAGACACACATTTAGTCTCATTTTGTACACACATTCCTGTACACATTTTTGCACACGTTCTGTCTCATTTGCTGTCACGTTACACTTTTGTCACATTGTGTTGCACTTTTCCCCAACACTACTCACTACATGACTTTGATTACAAAACACACTGTTTGTGCACCATTTCCCAGTTTTGTTCACTCCTCCATTTACACTAGTGTGTGATTTATATCTGGATTTAACCTTCGAAGTCTCCACGTTTCCTCGAGCTTTGTGAGTACTTAGCCTCCACTGAGTGTGTTCTGGTTAGGTAAGAAATAACTTGTTTTATATTTGTATTCTGAGGCCTATATGAACCCCCCTTTTGTAAAGCGAACCCTGGTTTCTTCTTTGTGTATGTTATAGTGTACAGTAAAGTTAAGTTAGTTTTCTTTCAAGCTTTACCTTATCCCTTTTGGTGCTTAATTAAGGGTTAAGAGTGCACCGCAATATACACCCCATAACACTGCCTTGTGCGAAGTTAGTAAAGTAGAAAATTTATCTGTGTTTTTGGAACCTCAGTGTGTGGAACAGTGTCCTGGTAGTCCAGGAGGGACTTGAGACAGAAAGAGTGTCCTGGTAGTCCAGGAGGGACTTGAAACAGAAAGAGATATACAATGCCGCACTGTCCTAACTTTAGTGGTTCAGTTTCTCTCTGAACTTGTCTCCACACTCCATACCGCTATTGTTCGTACACTACCAATCCCTATTAATAGCAGCCAGATATCGTGCTCATTAAAGATGACTGCGAAGCATGTAATTATTACTGAGGGCGTGTGGTGTACGACACTATCCCCAGGAAAATATGGCTTTCAGCGAGGATACTGTATTATTAGGAGACGGCTGGAGTGGAGGTATGGTAATGGTTAAGAAGGGTAAGCTAGATAAGGTGTGGCAGTGGTTGTGGGAGGCAAGGTAAAAATTGGAGGAGGTATGGCAGTGGCTGGCGAGGAATGGAAGTGGTTGGGGAGCCATTGTAGTGGCTGGGGAAGCATGGTAGCGGTGGGGATGCATTTCAGTGGTCGGAATGCAAAGTGATGGTGGTGGATGTTTGGTAGTTGCGTGAGATGTATGAAATGCTGTGGGATGTATGGTACTGACATCGTCACACCTTAATCACCCACCCTAACCCTTACCTCTCATCCTCCTCACTTTTCACCTTTCTCCCTCTCGTTTAACTTCTCATCTCACCTGCCATCTTCTCTCCCTCATGTCACCTGTACCCCCCCCTCACCTCTCATTCTCACTTCACTTGTATTCGCCTCTCCCGTTACCTCATTTATTTTCCTCCTTACCCACTCTTTCCTCACCTCGCCCACCACCTACCTCGTCTCTCCTCATTTCTCACCCCACATGTATTCTTCTTCCTCACTCCTATTTCTCGTCTTCCCTCTATCAGTACATCTCAAATCACATCACTTGACCCCACCAACATACCTCATCCCCCCACCTCATATGCTCCTCAGTGATTCTACACATTACCCCTCCTCCCCTTTTACATCTCCTCAACTCATTTACTTTCGCCCCTCATCTCACTTTGCCCTCGTACCTTCTTACATCACTTCACCTCACCTTACCTCGCCTGGCGCTCTTTTATCATCTCACCTCCTCTACCTCATCTCACTTGCCCTTCCCCTGACCTTACCTGATTTTCCCTCACTCAGATTCTCTCTCTCTCTCTCTCTCTCTCTCTCTCTCTTATATATATATATATATATATATATATATATATATATATATATATATATATATATATATATCCGGTATTCTCTCTCTCTCTCTCTGTTTCGAACTCACTTCACACTCCAGCCTTCCAAAAACCTCACGTTGTCTCCAACCACCCAGCTCTCTCCTCTCACCTCAGCTCATCCTTTCACCTCACCAAATACTCTCATCTCACCTCATACTCTCACCTCACCACATACTCTCACCTCACCTCACTGTTCCTCAAACTCTCGTTTCACTTCACTCTGCCCCTACCCTTCAGTCTCACTTCTTGCAAAGTTCCATCAGTTTTTCTTTACTAATTGGCGGTCCTTCTCACTCTTCCCGTTCAGCTTCGTCTGGAGGGATCGGTGGATGAGAGAAATCTTCCTGTGTCATGTTAACCTTACTTCTTGAATAACAAAACTTACTACAGTCCCAGTCATCTCTGCAACAAACGCTTTTCAAAGGACGAGCTGATGTGCTGCTGTATGCTTTCCTTAGTACAATTCCTACTCATATCAACTGACATTTTCACCTCACCTCAGGCTCGCCTCATCTCACCTCACCTTGTTCTCTGTGCTCTCACCCTGCCTCTCCGCACCAAGCTCTTTTATATATTTCCTCCTCTCACTTCGATCCCCCTCTGCACTTTTGTTTCGCTGACCCTTTCAGCGCCACACACACACACACACACACACACACACACACACACACACACACACACACACACACACACACACACACACACACACACACACACACACACACACACACGGAAGACAGCCCTCGTACAGAGAAAGTTAAAAATGATTGATGGATGACAAAGAAAAGGAAGAGGAAAAAGGCATTTGGAAAACTGTAGAAAAAGGAAAGGAGGAGATGAACAAATGAAGTATGAAGATAACGTGACGAAGATTGTAAACAGATACAACACGGCGTTACGGCAGAAGGTGTGAGTAGATAAAAAATAAAGGCGAGAGAACAGAAAGGGGGAAGATGGTTAGCAACTGTCTGCTTTTATTTGGACATGTTTTATTATACATAAGCCTTTTTTACCTAACCTTTATTTTCAAATACTGACGCTCTCTCTCTCTCTCTCTCTCTCTCTCTCTCTCTCTCTCTCTCTCTCTCTCTCTCTCTCTCTCTCTCTCTCTCTCTCTCTCTCTCTCTCTCTCTCTCTCTCTCTCCTGCCCCTGACGAGGCTCAGTGCATTGCAAAGTAAAAACTGACCGATTCTCTTCCAACCCTGGGGCGCTTAACTACTAACTGGTCTATGGTGTACAGAATATGTGTGTGTGTGTGTGTGTGTGTGTGTGTGTGTGTGTGTGTGTGTGTGTGTGTGTGTGTGTGTGTGTGTGTGTGTGTGTGAGAGAGAGAGAGAGAGAGAGAGAGAGAGAGCGTAACTTAGTGCGTGCATGTGCCCCAGGCAGTAACAGTGGGTGTGCGTAACAGTGAGTGAGAGGGAGACTGTAAGTGGAGGATTGACACTTGCGTGTACGAGTGATAGCTATTACGCACTGTATTACACACTCTGCTCACTGCTTTTTCTACCCAGGTAATCTTTTCGCTGCCTCAGATCTTGGTCAGAAGGATCTTTTATGCCGTAAGTGGTGTTGATGCTGGCTTGCGACGGTTTGAAAAATGATGATTCTTCCAATTTTTGTTTTATATTCATCCTTAGCAAAGTTCAATTAAATTGCTCTTTTTTGTCAAGGTCAAGTTTATATCGTCTCAGTTTAAAAATGTCTTTATCTCTCTTTCTGTAGTAATGATGGAAACCTTGATGCACGGCACAGCATTCATACACGTGTGGCTCTAGCTTATTATATGCAACAGTATGGCAATTTTATTTAGCTTTCGGGAGACCTTCCAGTCTGAAAAGGATTGAAACAATATCAACACAACTTTTATCTCTGGGCATAATTCTGCTGTTTGGACAATTAAATGCACCGTGAAGTCAAGACACAGTTTTAATGTTGGTTTCTTAACTACACAAGTATAAAGTGAGCTTCAACCGTAACCATATTAAAAATTTATCAAGGTATCTCGATGAAAAGATCTTGAATCTGACTTTTTCGAGCACAGCTTCCTATAAAAGAGGCAATTTTTGCAGGTTCTCAGCCTTGATGATGAAGATGATGATGATGATAATGATTATCATTATTATTATACGTGTTCCCTACGTGACAACAAGTGGGTTGGCGGAGAATTAGTGCCCATCCCCGGAAAACAACTAACTAAAAATACGAACAGGAAGCCTCGGACCAGCACTGACCAAAAGGTGACGACTAAGGACCGAACAAAGGACATGGTACGGATAGCTACATGGAATGTAAGGGATGCAAATGATGAGGTGAAAGAAAGAGAGATTGTCCAGGTGCTTGAGAGTGCGAAAGTGGATGTACTGTATGTGGATTAAATGAAACTAAAAGGAGAGGTGAGAGTGCGAGAGAATGGGAGTATGGATGGGGTATACGCACGGGAGCTGAGAATGAAAGGGCAAAAGAAGAAGTGTGTATTGTGAGTAACAGAGGGAAGGAGAATATAAGAGAGTATGGATCAGTTGGCTCAAGGATTGTGTGGGTAAGATTGAAAGTTGGACTACAAATGTGGGCGACTGTGTGTGTGTATGCGTCAACGCAAGATCGTGCAAGCAGAGTGAGAGAAGAGTTCTGGACAAATGTGGAAGCGTGCATGGAAAAGTTTGAAAGGAATGAGACAGTGCTTTTGATTGGAGATATAAATGGAAAAGTAGGGAATATGAAGGTGGATGGACTAGTTGGTGAGTGGGGTGTGCCTGCAGTGATGGATGAGAATGGCAGTGCTTTAGTGGACATTTGTGCCGGGAGGAGGCTGGTGATAGCTAATATCCTCTTCAGACACAAAATAATTCATAGGTATACGTGGCGAGTGATGAGAAGAGTGGATGGTGAACTGAATGAACGGAAGGCAATGATGGATTATGTGTCTGTGGATGAAAGGATGAGAAGGTGTGTATTGGATGCAAGAGTATATAGAGGTTGGGGAGTGGATTTTCTGACCACCACTTGGTAGTGGTTAGAATCAAAGTCCAAATGAAATGGGGAAATAGAAGAAGGGAAGGACAGGAGGAAGTAGTTCATGCAAGGAAGGTGGAAAAGTTACAAGTGGAGGGAAAAAGGGCAGAATCCAATAGGGAAGTGGAAAGCGATTGAGTAAATATGGACTGGAACAGATGGGGGATGTGGAAGATGTGTGCAAGATATTCACAGGAGAAATCTGTGCAGCATGTGAGGGTGGTGTCTGGGATGAAGAGAAGACGAAAGGGGGTGGAAGGAACAGCATGGTGCGATGAAAAGGTGAGAGAGGCTGTGGCACAAAAGAAGAAAGCATATAGTGAGTGGATGAGAAACAAGGGCATGGAAGAAGCTGAGAGATGGAAGACAAAGTTATATGAAGAGAGGAAGAGAGAGGTGAAAATATTAGTAAGAGAAAATATGAAGAAAGCGGATGAGGAATTTGGAAGAAACTTGAGTGTAAAGTGGAGGGAATGTAAGAAAATGTTCTGGAAAGAGGTAAAGAGAGTTAGACAGGGTGCCAAAGAAGTTAGTCAGGGAGTGAAAGATGACAATGGTAGGTAACTAGTCGAGAAGGGAGAAAAAGTGAGCAGATGGAGAGAACACTTTAAGGAACTGTTGAACACAGATAATGAAAGTAATGCAAGTATATTGGCTGGAGAATGGCAGGGAGAAGAAGAAATGTGAGAAGAGAGGAAGAAATCAGCAGGATGGAAGCTGTGATGAAAGCAATGCGGAAAGTTAAAATGGGGAAAGCCCCAGGAATTGATGGAGTGTGTGGTGAAATGCTGAAGCATGGGGGAGAGATAGCAGTAGAATGGATGTGGCAGATACGCAGATTGACCTAGGGGGAAGGTAGAGTCCCAGAGGATTGGATATCAGGTATAATTATTCCCCTGTACAAAGGAAAAGGGGAAAAAAAAGTGTTTGGTAATCATAGGGGCATTTGTCTTCTTAGTGTAATTGGAAAACTACATGGTAGGATACTTATTGACAGACTTAGGAAAATAACAGAGGAATTAGTTGGAGAAGAACAGGGAGGTTTTAGGAGTGGAAGAAGTTGTGTAGATCATTCTTAGATCTTTAGTGGAAAAGTGTCTAGAGAAAGGAAAGAAGTTGTATGCAGCCTTCATGGATCTGGAGAAAGCATATGACAGGGTGGATAGACAAGGATTGTGGAAAGCATTAAGAATATATGGAGTAGATGGGAAGTTGTTGAAAGCCATGAAGAGTATGTATGAGGGTGCTAAGGCTGCAGTGCGTGTGGATAGTGAACTGAGTGAATTTTTCTATTTGAAGGTTGGATTGAAACAAGGATGTGCCATGTCTCCATGGTTGTTCAATCTGTACATGGATAGGGTTATAAACGAAATACAAGGTATTGCAGTGGATGCTGGAGTGGCCCCAGTGAGAGTTGGCAGTGTTTGGAAACTCCCTGTACTGTTGTTTGCAGATGATACTGTGTTGTTGAGTGAAGACGAAGGGGAGCTGCAAGGCTTGGTGGATGAGTTTGCGAGAGTGTGTAAGAAAAGGAATCTAAAGGTGAATGTAGGAAAGAGTAAAGTGATGGTCTTTGAGAGAGGTGAAGTCAGTGAATGTACAGCGAGGTTGGATGGTGAGGAATTGGAAAATGTGAGTACGTTTAAGTACTTGGGTAGTGTGATGAGTAAGGATGGAAGTTTGGAGGGTGAAGTGCTTGAAAGGGTACAGCAAGGAAGAAAGGTTGCTGGTTCCTTGAAAGCAGTGATAAGAAACAGGGAAGTGAGCATGGAAGTGAAAAAGCTATTACATGACAGTATTGTGATACCAACTCTAACGCATGGAGGTGAAGCTTGGACGTTGTTGCAAGGGCACAAGTCAAGAGTGAGAGCAGTGGGAATGAGTTATTTAAGAGGAGCCTGTGGAGTCACATGGAGAAACAGGCTGACAAATGAGGATATAAAGAAGCGTTGTGGTGTGGATGTGGTTGTGATAGGAAGCGTTAGGAGGAATACACTGCGTGGTTTGGCCATGTGGAGAGGATGGAGGGTGAAAGACTGACGAAGAGAGTGTATGTGAGTGAGGTGGATGGGGGAAGAGGGAGGGGGAGGCCGAGGATGAGATGGAGGGATGGGGTGGAGAGGTACATGAGAGAGAGGGGTGTGAGTTGGGAGCAGGGCAGTGAAATGGCGGGGGACAGGGCGACGTGGAGGCGATTTGTTTGTGGCCGCCCCGAACTGGATTGAGGCGTCTGGCAATAGATAGATAGATAGATTATTATTACGCTCGATGTCAAGCCACTTCCTATCTCCAGTCAAAAATGAGTCATAACTCGGGAACCGGTGACCCGATTGGACTGGAAAGTATAATATTCTTCAAGTTAGAGCATTTTAATGGCACCGAGCTCTAACAAAAATTGAGCTTCATGGGCCGGTTTTTGCTGTTACGGTAACAGACAAACAAACATACAGAAATCGAATCATTATAATGTAGGTTATTGTTGTTGTTGTTATTATTATTATTATTATTATTATTATTATTATCATTAGTAGTAGTAGTAGTAGTAGTAGTAGTAGTGGTAGTAGTAGTAGTAGTAGTAGTAGTAGTAGTAGTAGTAGTAGTAGTAGCAGTAGTAGTAGTATCATTACTACTACTACTACTACTATTATTATTATTATTATTATTATTATTATTATTATTATCATTATTATTATTATTATTACTATCATACGGTAAATATCATAATGAAAGTGTACTTAATCCCATTTTCTTGCGTATAGGAAGCTCTCTTCATAAGAACCGAATATATCTATGTGTATGAAGCGAGACTCTTTACTTCATTTAAATGAAACAAACAGTAATGATGCTTCTATCTTCTTCACAACAAAAAGGCCTCACATAATTTAGTAACATCTTGTGGCTGTGAGACAAATACAAGAAGGTGACATCGTACTGGAGGGAAAAATGAACAAGTTTCGGTTCTTAACACTACGACGGGATTCCTAAAACTTAATTAAATAGTCTGGTGGCAGCAGCATCATTATCGTCATATCAGCACTATAACCCACATTTTTAGAGGTGGAGTAGATTGGATCTAAATGAAGTGAAAGATAACAGGAGTAAGTCATCGCACTAAAGGGGTTAACTCTCTCTCTCTCTCTCTCTCTCTCTCTCTCAATAATCGAGGTAAGAGTAGGACAATTTCTATATACAGCATGTGAAGGTAAAACAGGCAGATGTGGCACAGAGGCAGGTTCTTTGCCCTGCCCTCCCAAGAGACCTCCTCAAAAACGCATTACGGGGCCGGTCCAAGTGAGGTTTGAGGAAGGTGGAGGAGGAAGGTAGAGATGTGGGGAGGGAAGTGCTGGAGGTGTAGAGAGAGTGGTGTGTGGGAAGAAAAGTGGAAGGAGCAAGGGAAGGAAAACTGAGGTAGAAGAGGGGTGTAAGAGAAGTGAGGAAAGTAGAGAAAATGGGAAAAGGAAGTGTGCAAGGAATGGAGGAGAAAGGAAGGTAGGAAAGTAGGCAAAGTTTAAGGGGAATGGAAGAAGTGAAATTTTAGGGAGGTAAACTTGGAGAGAATAGGAGCGGAGAAACAAAAGGGGTGAAAGTGGGGAGAGAGAGAGAGAGAGAGAGAGAGAGAGAGAGAGAGACAGACAGACAGACAGACAGACAAACAGACAGACAGACAGACAGAGACAGAGAGACACGCAGGGGGGAGGCTGCTGAACGTTACTAAAAAAAATGAAACAAAAGAAAAAGAGGCGAACAAGGAAGGTCGGACTGAGGACGAGTAAAAATGAGTTGAGAGGTCTATCTTCAATAGCAAAAAAAAAAAAAAAAAAAAAAAAGAAAAGGAAAGGCTCCATGGGTGAACAGTGTGAGTGGAAAAACACTGTGTTACTGCGAGAAGGGGAGAAAGTAATTAGACTGTACTTGGAAACTGTGTAGATTACAATGCATACTACGAAGACTGCATAACGTGCGAAAGGAAGGAAAGAAAGAATATTTTTACATTTGTATATGGTGAAGGATGAGAAAAAAATGGGTTGCTCTTTCATCTCACCCTTTGTTAAATGAAGCTAGAAGGGTGTATGTACGGTATTGACAGAGTGAAAGCAGCAACAAAAGAGATGGTGTGTTTGATGAAAAATGATGCGTTCAGGAAGATCGTAGTATGTGTTAATCATCCGTTTACACAAAGATGTCTGGAGAAGAATTTTTTAGAAGTGAATAAAAGACGATGTAGAATTTGTGGTCTGAGAGGACTTATGATACAGCAGACCGGCAGCCACTGGAGTACGAGTGTATGATTTGGTGGGTAAATTACTCAAAAACACCTGTGAGAGATTGGGTGGTGTATTTATTGAATGGTTCGGTTTGATGAGAAAAGTATTATCACAGGACCAATATTTTTCAACGTCCTTATGGATGGACCAATAAGAAAGATGAAAACGAGGATTCTTGGTCAGGGAATGGTTCTGAAGAGTGGAGGTAACGATGGAAAACTGTCTGCACTTCTGTTTGTAGACAGATGAAGAATGGAATTATACAGTCTGGCAGAGGGAACTGTTAGTGCTAAAATGGCAGAATTTAAGAAGCATGTACAAGCAAGGACGAAATGATGGTGACTTGAGAGATAGAGAGAGAGAGAGAGAGACTGGAGACTGATATTAGGTGGCACATGAATGAAAAATCTTCTGTTGCATAAGTACTTAAGCAGCGTTGTAAACAAAGATGGTGTTACCTACGAAGAACTGGAGGAAACCAGCAAAAACTTTATGTTTTTGTTAATCTTAAAAGAAATATTTAATTGAAAAAGCACAACCAAGAGAACATGTATGAAAAGAATGATGATTAGTAATGTGCTGAAGATATAAGTGAAACTTATGTTATTGTAGGTAATGCTAGACGGTTTTATTTTGCTGAAGACAGCCCGCTACAGAAAGAGAGTTCAGGCTGATGTATGAAAAGAAAGCGCGCGCGCGTGCACACACACACACACACACACACACACACACACACACACACACACATCCAGGCCTCAATTTGCATCTCCTTCCTTTGTATTTAACCTGAAGGAGAAAAAGCAGGTAAATTGAGTAATGGCATGATGGAGGGGGAGGGAGAGAGGAAAGGATAAAGGAATACAGGAAGGGAGAAAATGATAATACGGAAGAAGGAAGTAAAGGAACGGAGCAAGAATACAAAAAGAAAGGGATGGGAGGAAGGAATGAAGGAAAAAATCAAGACATGTAGGAAACATGTGTATGTCATCCATGGAAACATAACCAGATCTTCCCAGAAATTGTAAGAAAAGCTGAAGGTACACAACCTTGGAGGAAATGTGTACGATGTCTTCAAATAAAACTCAAGAAAATTAATCTTTATGGACGAGTTAAAGTTGTTGATGAAAATTAATATGAAATGAGGCCGAATCCTGAGGGAAATGAGCACGAAATCTTGCAGAAAACAAATGCCAAATATTGATAAAAATCAACAGGAAATAAGGGAAGATCGTGAAAGAAATATGTATGAAATCTTCTATCTATCTATCTATCTATTGCCAGACGCCTCAATCCCGTACGGGGTGGCCACAAACAAATCGCCTCCAAGTCGCCCTGTCCCCCGCTATTTCACTGCCCTGCTCCCAACTCACCCCCCCCTCTCTCATAGACCTCTTCACCCCATCCCTCAATCTCATCCTTGGCCTCTCCCTCCCTCTCCCCCCCTCCACCTCACTCACATACACTCTCCTCATCAGTCTCTCACCCTCCATCCTCTCTACATGACCAAACCACCGCAGTGTGTTCCTCTTAATGCTCCTATCACATCCACATCCACACCACAACGCTCCTTTATATCCTCATTTGTCAGCCTCTCTCTCGATGTGACTCCACAGGCTCCTCTTAAAAAACTCATTTCTGAAATCTTAATGGAAATAATTATGAAGTGAACAGACATAAGTTCCAAATGTTGTTGTTGTTGTTGTTGTTGTGACCCCAGTCTGAGGTGGACGTGAAAACAGTGGACTGCAGAATGGAACTACTTCTCCTGCAATTAGCCATATAGAGGGTCTTGATGGGTGCTTGTTTAACAGGTCAGCGAAAATTCCCGGTTGTATCAGTGCCATCGTATGAAGGCGTCCCTCCGCAGCACCAGTTCAGAATCTTGAAGGAAGTAAGGACGTAGGTTGAAGGACAGCAGCAAAATCAAACAGAATGTGGGTATGAAATCTTTCAGGAAAATTATATGAAACTCTGAAGGAAATGGGCATGAAATGATATGTAAATGTAAAAGTTCATGAGTGCTACCCCTCATGCCTACAGCTGACCAGCATGCAAAACTGGGCAAACTTGACCAGCATGAAGCACAGCATAACACAAGTGGGCTGGGAAGCCCAGTCTAGCGGAGAGACGGTGATTTTTGTTCGTTATATTCGTCTGGCAACGCACTCTCCAACACTTTTCTGTTCAACTCCCTAATGCAAGAGTTAATTGAAACTCGGTGTATTAATCATGTTAATCTGGAGATGAATTTTTAAATCTGTACTTCCCTAAGTTTATGACCTCAAGTTTTGAAATCCAGTTAGTCCAGAATCCCGATATGAATGAACATTAAAGTTAGCTATTTTGTGGTCAATTTATCCTGGAAGGAACCTGTTTTTCAGGCTTCCGAACCTTGGTTCTTTCTTCCTTGCATTAAAATATTCTATACGTCAATACAAAATAATGTTTACACATACACAAACACATAAAAACGCACATACGCTCACTCATAATAATGCTCGCAAATATAAACGCACGCACATTATTTCCTCTTATCCTTCCCTTCCCACTCACTAACCCCTCCTTATTTACAAGCTCCCCTCCCCCCCTTCTCACTCTCTCTCTCTCTCTCTCTCTCTCTCTCTCTCTCTCTCTCTCTCTCTCTCTCTCTCTCTCTCTCTCTTAATCTAATCCTGCTGTTTCACTTCCGCCATTTCCCTTTCTGCACATACTCCCTACAACTCCTCCTTCCCCTTCCACTACCTCACAACAGATAATCACATTTGTTTCCTCCCTACCCACACTTTAAGTGGGTCCAGGTTAGGTTAAAACTGCTGCATCTCCCAAGCAAAACAACGTCCAACATAATTATAATTCTGCTGCACGAGCAAAGAAAACCAATCCAAGTGAAAGAAGTGAGATACGGTTGGGTGAATATGAGAGGCAACACAACCCAACGCAACGCAACACAACACCGTGCTGAGCTACATGGCCTTGTTCCTCATTAAAGCACAACGCGGTCAATATTTTCCCTACAGCCACAGGTATAAAACACTGCCTTAACGCGGAAACCAACCCAGCCAAAAATCACTACTAGTCATTTACATATAATGAACAACACTGGAAAAAAACGTAAAAGTGTGGATTTAACAACACTCTTATCTGCAAATAAAATATAAATAAATCAAATAAACGGCTTTGGGAGGGTTGCTACGGTACGTGTGTTTTTGTTTGACTAACAACTGATGGATATACTGACAGCCCAATAAATATCCTTCCATGGAAAACCCAATCCCTTCACTAGGATGACGTCTTTTTACCTGCGTTGTGCTGTGCTAGGTATACTAGAGTGGAGCGTGTTTACTCTTTTTTTCCTTGCTCTTATTCCTGTTCTGTTTGGTGAAGTTTAAAATAAACCATCGCCACACCCATACTTGGTGACCTACAACGTCAGTCTTCACAATGTATTCTCCCTAACCTGACCCACAATCTAGCCATTATCCAAGCCTATCCTGCTCCTTCCTGTCCACAATCAAATATTATCCAACCCTATCCTGCTCACTCCTATCCACAACCTACCATTATCCAAGCCTATCCTGTTCGCTCCTATCTACAACCTACCATTATCCAAGCCTATCCTGCTCCTTCCTGTCCACAATCAAATATTATCCAAGCCTATCCTGCTCACTCCTATCTACAACCTACCATTATCCAAGCCTATCCTACCACTTCTATCAGCAATCTAATATTATCCAAGCCTATCCTGCTCACTCCTATCTACAGCCTACCATTATCCAAGCCTATCCTACCACTTCTATCAGCAATCTAATATTATCCAAGCCTATCCTGCTCACTCCTATCCACAACCTACCATTATCCAAGCCTATCCTGCCCACGCCTATCCACAACCTGCCATTATCCAAGCCTATCCTGCCCACGCCTATCCACAATCTGCCATTATCCAAGCCTATCGTGCTCGCTCCTATCCACAGCCTACCATTATCCAGTCCTATGCTGCCCACTCCTATCCACAGCCTACCATTATCCAGTCCTGTCCTGAACACTTCTATCAGCAATCTAACAATATCCAAGTACTGTATATCCTGCCCACTCCTGTTCACAGTCTACCATTATCCAAGTCTATCCTGCCCACTCCTGTTCACAGTCTACCATTATCCAAGTCTATCCTGCCCATTCCTATCCGTCCATCATACCCATTTCTGCTCTTATGTGGTGCTTAGGCTGACTTTCACTTCCCATGTTCACAAGGTATGCTTTCCCCATCACCAACAACCATATCATTCCACTCAACCCTTTTTAGACAATCCTAAAAAACACGCATCAAAGTACCTCAACCACTGCCCTGACAAAACTGACTCTTGTCACACATCTTCATATCCATCACCTGCAACGATATATACTGACCTGCTCACCATCCCAGCTCGTCTTTCCAACCTATTATTCACTCATCAGTATACCATCAAACACTTTTACAACCAATCCTTCACTCTCTCTCCATTGCCTTACTACCGGGTATACGCCTTTTCAACCAATTCTTCCCCATTACTTTACTATACACCTTTTCAAGCAATTCATCACTATCTATTCCATCACTATACACTCTTTCAGCCAGTCCTTAAAAGCAGTCTTCCTACCAACAGTCTATCATACACCTTTCCAAACAATCATAGTCTGCCGTTCTGTTAACATATGCACTTTAAGGTGATAGTGGATGAATCACCTTGGAACACCACCAGCTGCTTGGCCATTTTGGATACCACTGGACCCATTTTGGTCGATACTTTCTGACTGACTATATACTCGGAATCAATAATAGGCCACCTCCCTCATCATACAGTGCCAAGGTCAGTGAATGGTTCATTCATCTAAGGCGAGACAAACGCTGGAAGAGGGTGAGAGTGACGGTGAGATAACAGTGAGATGATGGGGAAAACAGTGGAAGGTGACATGACAACATTAGCCCATAATTTTGTTCCCTGGGGTGGTATACTGATTCTTGCTTTCCTCTATACGGGGTGAGTATAGACTGCAGCGCTGTGGAAAATTTCTTTTCACTGGGGAGTCATGTCCAGGTTTACTCTGTTAGCCATAACCTGGCATATTTAATGCTAAGGCTAAGTCTCAAAGGACTAACCACAGAAAGATGATGAAATAAGCAAAATGATGCAGGGGATTATCGAAATAAGCAAAATGATATAGGGGATTATAAAAAAAAAAAAATATTCTAACAGGGACATGATTACTAAAAGCCATGGCAAATGAAAGACTTCTAAATAGAACAACAGATAGGAAAAATTTTGCACTTACGCACGTCGAAATTCCAATAGATAAAATTACCTGAAAAGAAAAGGAAATACTAATAACTGGGTAAAATAGGCATTATCATTAGCTGCATATATATATATATATATATATATATATATATATATATATATATATATATATATATATATATATATATATATATATATATATATATATATATATATATATATATATATATATATATATATGTGTGTGTGTGTGTGTGTGTGTGTGTGTATCATCAGCCGTTTGAGTGTCCACTGCAGGACTGGTCTATCTCGACCGAAGTGGGAACGATACAGCCAATGTATCTCTACCAAATGGCTTAGGCTGTCTGGTAGAGATTGTATGTAGGGTGAGAAGTGCTTGTAATTGTAATTGTAGTGTTGAAATGGCTTTGGATGTGTGTGTAGTCTGTGAACCAAGTGTAATATATATATATATATATATATATATATATATATATATATATATATATATATATATATATATATATATATATATATATATATATATATATATACATAGAGAGAGAGAGAGAGAGAGAGAGAGAGAGAGAGAGAGACAGACAGACAGACAGACAGAATATGAATAATATCAGCATATGCCTAACAATAATTGAATATACACGTCGCTGCCTAGTGGCAGAAAATCAATATGCACTCACAATAATGACTGCATGTTGGCTGAAATGATTGGTCTGGTACTGATTCACTAAATACAGAACCAAACATGAATAGCTGATGTTAGAGGCAGGGAGAATATTATAAAGGTCGAGTGGGTGGGGGGGCGCCAGAAGTAAATAAATGCCCCTATTTAGGAAAAGACTGACGAGGCATTCAGTCAGTATTTCTCTTTCTACAAGAAGGGGATGTTTAAATATCAATGGACTAGAGCCATAGACTGATATTTTTTTCTTTACAAATACAGTTTTTCAAACCGCACTGACAATATCAACATTATACAAGACTTATTTCACATGAATTAAATATGTTTCATTGGGGATATGGGAATGGAGGATGGACGTTGGAGTACCCGTGAGGCCACACCTTGTACTCTATTCTATGAAAAGAATGGAATACTCTTCCATGATGAAGAAAACAGGAATCAAATGCCAGAAAAATCCAAAACGTCTACTTTCTAAGCAAAAGCCACACAGAAAGGCTAAAATCAAGAGCTGCTATTTCCATATGCTTGGCAACATTGTTTTTATGTGTCAGTTGTGTCAGTGTCACAGTCTCGTGCATTATTCAAATAAAACAGTAATATCCACACCTGCTTATTGTTAACAGACTACAGTTTCCGTCAAACATACACGCTTTTACGGTATAAACTAATAGACACCGTTCTCTCTTGTGGTTCCTTCTATTTTTTTTTTTAAATTAGTTTTATTATTTTTTTTTTTTTGGGGGGGGGGTATGTTTGTCCGTGTAGTCCACTGTATGTAAAAGCCTCATTCCGCACGACCATGTTGACACCTCAGGCTTTATTGCTGCCCCACCCGTTTTCACCAACGTTCTCTCTCTCTCTCTCTCTCTCTCTCTCTCTCTCTCTCTCTCAATCCATCCAACATGAAGCTTAAGCGGTAAATCATGAACCATACACTAGCTGTCGCTAGAAAACATCCATTCAAAGCATTCCTATCGTTTAACTAACCATCCATCCCAATCCTTCTCGTTAACCATGCACTTTGTCTCCCTGTGACCCTTCCATCTCACCTCTCTCTCTAAACCATCAATCACAGTTTTTCTTTTGAACATCGTCCACCCCAGCCTACCCTCTGAACGATGCCAGTTCTTCATATAAACACTCCACGTGAGACCCAACCATCCCAGATGTCATTACACATCATCCATCCTATTTCGGCCCATGAAACTTCCATCCTATTCTTCCTCACAAACCAGTCATCCAATTCGTTTCTTTGAAAAACTCCTCTGCATCAAGTTCTTCCTATAAATCATCCAACCTATCTAAATTCACCATCCATCGATCTCATCCATCCCCTAGAAACCAACATTCCAGATCTGACAAACCATTCCTCATTACCTGAAACCATCCATCAAAATCTTGTATTAACCATCCACCCTACTTCTATATACATCAATTCCAATTCTCTCTACTGACCATCTATCCTATCTCCACCCATTAACGATCTTCCCAACCGACCATCAGCCCAGGTATCTCTATAATACGTCCATCCCATTGTTTCTAAAGACGATCATTTCAGTTTTCTCTATAAATCATACAACCTCTCTGTCTCCAAGAGCCATCCAACTATTGCCATAAGCTTAAATTCTATACTTGCCCACGAATCTTCCATCCCGCCTCGTATCAAAACCATCTATCCCAACCCTCCCCTTTAAACCAACCATCAGAAATTATATACACATCATACCACAAAAAGTGATAATTAAAATCGAGTCCCCAGGAATTCATGAAACACTGAGAAAAAATAAAAATGAAGGGAGGGGGCAAAATCCTAACACTGCGAAATATAAATTAATTCCTCGTCTGTTAAAATCTGAAGAGATTTTCTGGAATATGAGAATTAGCCTGTGGAGTCACATGGAGAGACAGGCTGACGAATGAGGATATAAAGGAGCGTTGTGGTGTGGAAGTGGATGTGATAGGAAGCGTTATGAGAACACACTGAGGTGGTTTGGCCATGTGGAGAGGATGGAGGGTGAAAGACTGACGAAGAGTGTATGTGAGTGAGGTGGAGGGGGGAAGAGGGAGGGGGAGGCCGAGGATGAGATGGAGGGATGGGGTGGAGAGGTATATGAGGGAGGGGGGGTGGTGAGCTGGGAGCAGGGCAGTGAAATGGCGGGGGACAGGGCGACGTGGAGGCGATTTGTTTGTGACCACCCTACGCGGGATTGAGGCGTCTGGCAATAGATAGATAGATAGATAGTATTATCTGATGCTCTTATAAAACGGTGGAGGGTATTTAAAAAGAAATCTCGAGAAAAATTGATGATCAAATATTCTCAAAAATACTCTTTTAATTTGTATTTGTTTTCATCCTTGAAAATTAGCAACCTCTGTGGTCAAAAACTATATAGTGCTTTCATTTCTGCTACAACTTCTACCATAAAACTGACTGAATAAAAGCAAAGCATGACTATGGAATTAAGAGCAACAAAACATTTACCACACCCAAATTCCAACACAAACTCTCACTTTCCACTTCGTTACATTCATTAACCGACAGAATTTTCTTTAAAATATCAGTAGAGACACTCTCACTCTCCTGTGACTTAATGTCAGCTAAATAAAATCGTTCGTTTAAAACACAACAGCCGTGCAGAACATGTGAAAGTTAATGGCATCGGCGGCTATTAACAGCTACAATTCCAGGCTTCAGTACTCTCTCAGCTAAACAGAATTATATGAAACAAAGTATCTGAACTGTCCCAAACAAACGTGGGTCATATTGTCACTCTCAGGTTCCTATGACTCACTCTCATCTGAATAAAATCGAATGGTGTTGGCTGGAACAGAATACTATAGTTGCCCAAACCATGAAAGGAATCATTTCAACTCATTTTGCCTTTTACCACCCACTTTCATTCATCATCCCGGATAGTTTCCGTAAATTAGGACTGTTACCTAGTTCACTCCAATAACGTGCTTTGTATCTTAGTCCTTCTTATATCTAGGCGATAACACCAGTAAAGTCCGCTTTGTGAGACCGTGAAGAGCGATCGAGCGTTTGTACATATGGCTATCATTATAGTTTCATCTTGGTGTAAACTTCCAGCATTTATGGTGAGGTAGTTGAACAATAACAGAAGAATAACTGAGCTAAAATATTTACTTTCTCAGTTTTTCACACACACACACACACACAAACCCATTTCCACACTCGTTCACTCACTTTTACAGTTATCGTTACAGGCTACTCATAATTCCTTCACTCATTCGCATACACGTATTCGTCCACCAACCTTGCTTCTCAGTTACAAAATGTTTAAGTAATTCATTCATGTACACCTTTTCTCATCAGATTTTCACTCACCTACTCAAGGCAATTTTCATTCACTAATTAGCCAGTCCCCTCCACGTCTCATTCACTCACTTGTGTACCTCTTCCCTTATTTATATTCACTCAGTCATTAACCAACTCCGTTACTCACTCATTCATTCAGTTGCTCATTACTCAACTCCCTCAATTACTCTCTCACTCACTCATTAACCAACACCCTCCCCCAACTTCTCACTTTCATTACCCTATTCCTTCGTTTAGTTTCTCACTCATTACATGTCCGTGGCCCATTTTCCTCATTAATCAACTCATCATTCGTTAACCCACTTCCTGGCTAAATTCCTCACTTACTTTCCCTGGTTCATTTTCCAGTGTACACTTACTCTCGCTCATTAACCACCTCCTTCTCTTCTTCACTCATTAACTCTGTCTGACTCAATTTCTCACATGCTCACTTTCTGTCATTCATTTCCAAGTCCTCACTTCCAGTCTTCTTCCAGGAACCTTTAAATTTCTCTCTCTCTCTCTCTCTGCTATTCCAGAAGTTTTCTCATTCCAATTCTTCTCATACCTTTCCTTCATTTCGTCTTTCCTTTCTTCTATCTGTCTTTCTTTCCTCTACCCAAACTCACTCCCTCTCCATGCGTCCCTGTCTGCATGTCGGTCAGGAGGGCTCAGGACCAGGATTATGACCCTTCTTTTCGAAATACCGGGATCTTAATGCCTCCCCGTCCAATCCTCCGACTCAACACACACACTTTTATTGCCACATCCTCCTCGCTGCAATCACACCCATTACTACCTCTCTTTTTCTAGCTTCCTCCAATCTTCTTCCCTAACTTTCTCATTGCAAAAGAAAATAAAACAATAATTCTCTGCAGTTTTCATTATACATTTTTCTATTTTTGTCAGTACAACTAAACCCTGAATCAGACCCTGAGTCCCATAAATGTGGAAAGGAAGGAATGCACTGGGTTTGGAAGCGTTGCGGTACCACTGCCACTGACTCCGCCGTCGTACCACAGCTTCTGGACGTTATATATCAGTTATCTAGTCATCTTTCCTTGCACAACTAGATACACCAACCAGGCCCTAGTACCTGCCCAGCCTGCTGATTATAAAGGCTGCAGGCCCCCTTCCCCCAGCATTCCCTTAGTGCAGTATAGTTTGTTTGTGCAACTATACAGTAACATTACGCCTATGATCAACGTCCATCCCTCTGATTTTGAAACGTCATTTTGTTGTGCTGTATAATAAAATGGCCGCTGGGAAACACTGGCATTCGACAGCCTATGAATGAACCAAGTTCAGCTCACTCTGTTTCTCATTCTCTGCTGTCTCTTCGTCTAACCTGGAAAAGAAATTGATGCATATATTCAATGTGGTGTTCATTACACCTACTGACATTTTCCCCTTGTTTGGCAAACCTTAGCTAGGACCAGTCCTTTTCTTTTTTGTTTTGTTTTGTTTTGTTAGATATCATTTTTTCTCTCTTTTTTTGGTATTCCTTCTAAATACATAACTGAAGTTATAAAAGAGGTAACAATGAACCATAAGTCAGCTACTCTGTCAGCGCTACAAAGGTCTTAGTCATCTGAATTCATATTCTGGGCCAAAGACAGATAAAATAAACTGTGTTCAATGAAAGCCATGTCAACTTCAGTCATTTTATAGAAGCCTTCAGGCGGCAAGAGGGAAACTATCATTCTGATGAAGACCCAGATAACTTCTTGCTCAAATATGCTTTACTTGTACTTCTTTAAAAATATATACTGGTGGTGAGGTTAATATCATTAAACCGCTGGTGGAAGAGGTCCTTCACAATATTAACAAAATTGTCCAGTGGTAGAAAGAATAATGCGGAAGAGAAGCCAACGTGGAGAAAGGGTCAAACAACATTTTCTCGCTCATTAACCAGCCTTCCTTCGCACACATCATCATTAACGCCATCGTTGACATTTAATGAACTGCACGGAAAATTAGTCAACAGAAAGCCTTAGATCATAAAGTAATTAATCTTCGTATATAAATGCGTTTTCCCCCGAAGACAGTAACATTATATTCACAATGAACTGTTAAGGGTGAACTGAGTTGAGAACACTGTCAGAGAATCATCATCGTCATCATGATCATTATCATCGTCGTCGTCGTCACTATCTTTTCTCACGAAAAAAATAAAATAAAGCAGTCGTACCGTGTATGTCTTGTTATCGTAAATTAAAGTTTGAAGACGTGCACGCACCAATGATCACAGGCTCCACTCCTCCCCCCCTTCCCCCCACCTACTCCTCGGCCCGCCTTGTGAGATTAGTCACAAGCTTGGGAGCCTTTACATTATCAAGTTGTTTTTCACAGTTTCTTCACACATTTTCTTCACCTCTTCAGTGTGATGACGTCATGTTACCACCAAAATACGCATCTCAGGAAATGCTTTTCGTATGATGTCCATCAGTCCCATCAATACCATGACGTCTAAATTATTCTGGCCGCAGCCAAACGATTTTCGTTATTAAACACATCTTTGTGAAGGAAATAGGAAGATTATCCATGAAGCCTACTTTTTTTTTTTTTCTTAGGTGAATATTTTCAGATATGAGTGGTCGCCATGCACTGAAAATGTACAGCCGCGTGGCACTGGCAGATGCTGTGAATGTTGTTTATCTTACATGGACAGTTTACCGTAAAGGCCGGTTCACACGAGCCAAATCACGGCCGTTTTTTTCCCCGATTTGCGGGGGAAAAATGCCGATTTTCGGCATTTCTCCCGGAAAGGCGTTCACACGCACGGGGACTGCAGAGGCAGGAACGCAGCAACAGTGTGTACAAAGATGGACCACCGTACTCGTCCTGGGTGTGCAGCTCTTGTTTTTCCAACTTCAAGATGAGCCCTCACGGCCGCGATTTAGCTCCTGTGAATAAGCCGTTACTGCCACTCAGCTTTCCGAGGCTTCAGGTGCCGTATGCATAAATTTTCTAAAGCATCGATCATGTACAAGATTCCTTTACCTTTAACTCATACTTAAATAATCATACTTTTATACTCATGCTCATATTAGATACACCCAAACTGGAATGAACGTTAAAGTGAGATTAGTTGTGGTAGTAGTGTAAACAAGATATCGTATTCGTCTTCGTTCCCAGAGCTTTGCCTTGTTCGGTGCTTCCATTTAAATCGGCCCGGCTTCTTTCTCCTGATTCCGGCAAAAAGAGACCGACATGTCGGTCTCTCCATACCGGCGAAAAAAGTTGCCAGTATTTCTACCGCGAAGCAAATTCCAGCAAAAAACGACCGCGATTTTGCTCGTGTGAACCGGCCTTAACAAACCACGTGTTGCCGGTTCTGGGTAAACATGTCAACTTAGTGCACTCTACCATGTACTTAGAAGCTTACGGTATGTGTATCTTTTAATTTATCATTTGCACTGATTAAGACGTGATAATTTTAATTCTTTGTGGCTAGAGGGAAGCAGCCACCACGTTGACGATGACGTCAGCATTCATACTGCAGACGACGCTCTAATCCATCACACAATACCAGTAACAGAAAACAGTTGTACCGACATGGCCACCGTTGATCCAAACTATCCCCCTCAGGTATGTTGTGAAGGAATACTTTGCATGTTGTAAATGGGTGGTACCTGTTAGGTTAGTAAATTGTGGTGAAATCGACTGGAAGTAGCTACAGCTACACCACTCCCGAGCGGCGCTCGTACCTCGTGAGGTGGAAAGTGTTAAATGTATGCCGTACAGCATCAGTTGTATGAGTTTATAATGGTATTATGCTCATGAATATTTAATATTTGACCTCTTCATTAATAGCTTTCTGAAAGAACAGGTTCAGTGACTGACTCTGAACTTGACTGTAAAGTACCTTCGGGAGAGTGCGACGAAATACAGAATCTGCGGTCATTTACCGAATCAACACCCAATCGGCACTTTTAATCAGTATATGTTATAGATATTATCACCCTATATGTTCATACTCACCAAATTATCTGAAATCCGATCAAATTTGTTTAATTTTATATTTTAAAAAATCCGGATTAAATGCGAAATTCGCTAAAATTAGCGCAAGTGTTTCTCGTTTAGCTCAACAACTTGCCTGGGCACACTTCTGCTATGTATAAATATTAATTTAACATACAAATGCATTTACTTGCACTTTAAATCAGTATTTGTGCAAAACAGAAGTCTGTCAAGGCGTGTTGGCGATCTAGAAATGCTCGCTAACCTTAGCACGTTTCCGTTCTGAATCCCAAAGTTAAATTAAGCACAGTTTTCTGACCGAATTTCAGATGATTATGTGTATATGAACCTATATGGTAAAGAAAATAATATCTTCACAACAGTAAAGACTCCATTCCAGCACTGGAAACTTCCGACGAGCAGCCAGTCACCGCTGTTTTCGTTTCTTGTTATTGGCTGGTACATAGAGGAATAATTTATCTGGTGCGCTTTTGTCTGTGCACTTACACATTGGAACGAAACACTAGCACTTTTTCCTCTTGTCACTGGGCATTCTTGGAGGTCAGAAATAAGCACAGTGTATGCAGGCTAATCGTAAACAAAATAGACTATGCTGCCTCAGTGTGAGTAGTGACGTCACGACCAATCAGAGGCCGTTTCAGAGTCACGTGATTATTAGCTGCTTTATTATTTTTTCATGTATCTGCACAATTTGGGGGGAAATAATGGTTGACAGTTATTTTCTGCGTATTTTTTACCAATACAAGAATCTTCAATAAAAATTTTACCAGAAACTCATATGTGTGTGTGTGTGTGTGTGTGTGTGTGAGGGGGGGGGGGGTGAAGGACTCGTCCTCTTAGATAACAGGGGTAACTTGCGTACATGTTTTGTTGAAAATGTTATATAGTCTGTAAACTACCAGCAGACGTACGGTAAAGTGATTGGTAAGTAGTAATTTCATCTATGACTTTTTTTTTTTTTTTTCGGATTACACCACACACTTCACTAAGTCTTCCATAGCATTCTCTCTCTCTCTCTCTCTCTCTCTCTCTCTCTCTCTCTCTCTCGACAGATTTGTCACCTCACGATAATTCCTATTGACAGAGGGTTGATACAGCCTTGATTTACCTCTTCAAGAGACAACAGGGTTTCCTAAGCTCAATAAAATAGTCTGAAGTCATCTGAGGCAAAACATATTACGTCCTCGGGCTGCAGGATTCTGAGTAAAATTCATGTGAAGATACAACCTGAATCTTAACAATGACACTCCAGCAATGTAAATAACCCTCCAAAACTCAACCTTCCACTTACCCTCCACTCGACCTCTCCCATCCCACCCCCACCTCATCCAACCCACACCCCGTAAACACACTGCATATTACGATACTTGTTTGAACAGCCAGTTGCCGTGAGGAGTTATCCTATGTAAGATACGCAACTGCCCATGTTAATCACGCCACTCTGTGCCCCAGGCCATACTCTCTCTCTCTCTCTCTCTCTCTCTCTCTCAGCGAGTCACTAGAGCGTAAATTATCGGGTGCTGGGATTCTGAAAGACGCTTGAAGGAGCAGGGGATGACAACAGGGACAGAAAGATATGTAAAAATATGGGTAGATGGTCACATGTACACTGATAAACTTGTAGACAGACAGACATATTAGGTGTAAATATGCGACAGAGACAAACATAATAGACAGAGAGACAGAGACAGACTGATGGCCATACTGATGACACACAGATAGATAGGCAGAAAAAGAGGCATCAGTACAGATAGACACAGGTGAATTATTGACAGATATGGATAAATCTGTGTATAGGTATTGAGAAAAAGAGAAAAAGACAAATACATATGCATACAATTAGATAAGCTTATAGTTTCGTCAACATGTTGATATAAAGCATGTAAATAAACATAATTTTTGTTAGACATACAGTAAATATACAAGGCATTCCGTGAAACGTGTGTCAGATATATGGAGGTTATTCTTGGGCTAATTATGAGTGATTAATGCTATACCAACATGTGTTAATACGAAGCTACAATTACTGATGACCTGATATGCAATAATTATCTCACTCATATATCCATAAGGCCATCAGTAACTGTACGTCAATAACGTCTGAAAACTGGACCCATGTTAAAAGACAATTAGTTCTAAATCCAACCAATAATAACTCGATATTTATATGAGCAGATGGAAACACAGAAACAGAAAGATAGGCAGATTGATTCACAGGGAGATGATCACCGTCTCTTGATCTTTTATCTCCATTCTCTCTCCTCGAGCCTCCACTGGCACTGAAGACTCCAGCCTTTTTTAAGATAAGATGGATGTGTGGCGTGGAGATTAGGGGAGGCGAACTGACTGGGGCAAGGAAGAAGGGGCAAGGGAAGGAAAGGCCAGATACGCGAGTGCATTGAAAGGGGAGGGGAAAGGAGTGAACTGGATATGGATGGGAAAGAAAAGGATAAAAAAAGAAAGGAAGGCAAGGAGAAAAAAGGAAGAGATGGGAAAAAAAGAAGAGAAGCCGACGAGAGGGATATCTGGCCAGAAGAAGGAGAAGGAATAAGAGGGAAGTGAATGGAAGGCAGGGAAGAAGAAAGGAGGAGAGTGGATGAAAAGAAGGAAAGAGGGCGGAAAATTTGGCCATGGGAGGTAGGGGAGGGGAGGGGAAAAATAGAGACAAGAAAAGCACAGAAGGGGAGAGGAAAGGAGGGCAGGGGTAGGAACAGAATGGTAGAACAACTGACATGAGGGATGGGGATGGGAGGAAAGGAGATGAAAGAGGCAAAAAGAAGAGAGAGGGACACCTGACCAGGTGAGGGGTGAACTAGGGGAGAATAGGGAAAGAAAGACGGAGAGAATGGATATAAATGGCAGGGGACGGGAGGAATGGGACAGGAGGGGAGATAAGGGGGAGGGGTGGGGAAGGGGCAGGAGGAAAAAAAGGACAGGGAGCAAGGAGGAGAGAAAAAAGAAGAAAACATCGGAGTGCTAAGCAGAGGCTGGAGGGTGAGATGTCGAGAATGGTGGAGATACTGAAGTGAGGAAACAAAGTAGGGGAGACAAGTTTCATACCCGATTCCCTCGGCCTAGAGGGGTCTCTTCTGAGATGACTCAAATAGCCTTGCAGTAGCAAGAACACAACATTACAGAACTGAGAAGGGTAATCCTTCACACTGACGATGTATTTCATAGCCTATTTAATTCTTGATACCCCAATATGATTTCGTTCAACATTCGAACAACCTCCCATGGTGAAGGAGTAAAAGAAGGTGATATCTAACCTTCATCGTTCACAAGTTTCTACTGACGAATATTATCATCCAGAAATAGCAAGAAAGATTTTTAAATACGTCATCGGATTGATGGGTTTCATAACCACAACGTCTAACCCATTTCAAAACGAAAGGTTAGATTTGGTAGCGGCGGGGGTGGTGGTGGTGGTTACAATGATGATACAGCAATGTGTTTATGATGATACAGCAGTGTGATGATGGTGATCACGTTGATAATGAAGATGACGATAACGATGACATCTGTTCCAAGCGTGTCTAGAGGCTCCTTTCTTTGGCTCCCCCTTCGTTGGTATATATAGGCCAATTCAGAGGTTCTAGAAACAGTTACCTCTGTCATACGACCTTATGTGTGTTCCTTGTCCAAGTGCTGAAATATTCCTAAAGTGTTTGTACAAGATGATGGGAGAGGTTTTGTGTGTGTGTGTGTGTGTGTGTGTGTGTGTGTGTGAGAGAGAGAGAGAGAGAGAGAGAGAGAGAGAGAGAATCTTTTTCCCCATCCTTCCAAAGCAATTACCCTCTGACATCAGGCCCAAGGCACAACTCAGCCACCCATGACATCCCCCTATATGAGCAAGGCAGATTTTTATCTCCCGTGAACTAGGTTATATTTTACCTTTTGGACTAGGACACACACACACACACACACACACACACACACACACACACACACACACACACACACACACACACACATAAATAAACCCTAGTATTAAGAAACTTAAAATGAATGATAGATGAGAAAGAAGAGGAGGGTGAAAATGGCAGCTGTAAAACGGCAGAAAAGGGAAAGGAGGAAACGAACGACTGAAGCGTGAAGATAAAAACGTAATGGAGACTAACGAGACATTGCAAAGAATTGAGCAGATAAAAATAAATAAATAAATAAAATAAAACGGTAAAGGCGAGAGAACAGGAAGGTTAAGACGGTTAGCATCTGCCTCCTTTTGGACGACAACTTTTCTGGCATAAGCCATTTTAATTCCGTTTGTTTTAAATACTCTGTTTTTTGACAAAGCCTTTATTTTTTTTACTCTCTCTCTCTCTCTCTCTCTCTCTCTCTCTTTCTCTCTTTCATCTTCACATAGCGCCGTGTATCGCAAAGCAAAAAGTAACCGATTTTCTCCCAACTCTGAGACACGTATCTACATTCTGCTTACTGGTGTGCAACGTGAGAGAGAGAGAGAGAGAGAGAGAGAGAGATTTGTCTCAGCGTAAATGTGCGTGCGATAACCGTGGGTAAGTGTAGAGTGAGTGCGAGCGGGAACAAGTGTGAGTGGAAGAGTGACTCGAATGTCAGTGACATGTATCACGCACTATATCACACACTCTCAGCTCACTGTTTTTTCTACCCAGGTAATCTTTTAGCTGCCTCAGGCCACGGCCAGAAGGTTCTTTTATGTCGTTATTGGCGTTGATGCTGGCTCGCTACGGCTTGAAAAATGAATATTCTTCCACCTTTTGTTATGTTTTCGCCATGTCCTTAACAGCGTTGATTTAATATTTTTTTCTTCAGGGTAAAGGATTTTCGTCTCATTTCAAAAATGTCTGTACGTTTTTTTCTCTTTGTGTTAGGAATGACGGAAACTTTATGTATGGTACCACATTCATACTTGTGTGGCACAAGTTTATTTTTAACGCCCCCCCACCCCCCCACCCCCCACCCCCCAAAAAAGCAGCAGTAATGCTGCTGCAAAAGTTTTCCATTTCAAAGAGGGTTCAACAATGGAAAGTCAAAAACAAGATTCAATGATGTGAAGATGGCTGCGTCAAATGTGTTTCAAAACTGGAGGTCTTAGGCATAGGTAGATATAGTTCTCCAGGTCACCAGTATATACATAAATGATTCAGAGTATTGATGCACTACTGAATTACGAACTGGACGGAACAAGAATGTGTGTGCCTAGATGTGAGCTCTAAACTCCTCTCACACAACTGTTTGTTACTGAATGTTTTTGCAACTGTATGGCAATTTTTACTTTTCAGGAAACCTTAAGTTTTAAAAAGGTCTGAAACAACATAACCTTTTCAACATCAGGACTTCATCCCAAACAAATATGATGCTGATTTTGCACGAAACTTACTGTGATCTTTCCAAGATGGGTATCAAGAAAGAACGACACTGAGGATACTGTAAGATGAGGAAGGATACGGTTGTGCACTGCTGAAGGAAAGGGATTAGCAATGTGAAAGGCTAGCGAGGTTAAAGTTGAAAGACTTGAGCTGCTGATACATTAAGAAATAAGGTTTCCTCTGCCCCAGTAAGAGGTAATGTACATAACAGAAGCTCATTGTGCCCAAGTCTCATCGCATGACTGTTGCAGTGGCTGCTGTGATTGCTATGAGAAGCTGATAGAAAAGTGATGGGTGGACTTGTCAGCGAATGAGATCATAGGACTCAATGTACTGCTCAAAGATCACTAGTGAATAGAAGGATGAAAGTTGGTGAATACAGAGAATCCTGTGGAACACTACTACTGGCAGCTTTTTTACGACAGCACATCCAGAAAGAAAACTCTTTAGATGAAGGCACTGACAGAGAAAAAGAAACTATAAGAAAGTATTCTGGACATTTTAGAACTGTGTCTTCCTCTACCAAATGCATTAATTAATTTAAGCTATTAGGCACTGTCAAGGATCCATTGGCATCCTTAACGGAAGGTAATCAAGATTTGGGGGGAAAATGTATAAAATCTTCAATGAATCGTCTTATCTAGGATTCATAATAAAATCGTGTTTGTAAAGCGAGAACCGAGAAGTCGCAGTAATTATATACATGATGAATGAACTGCTTTGACAGTCATTATGGTGCTTCAGATCATTCCTCCATTTACTGTCAACATACTCGTATGTAACATACAATCTCTCTCTCTCTCTCTCTCTCTCTCTCTCTCTCTCCTCGCCTTCCTCCTGCTCCTCCTCCTTGTGTATTAAGTGGGTAGTAACAGTATAACCAAATGACTCCTGGTGATCTAGTGGGTTAAGGTGGTCTAACCGGATGAGGTTGCTATGGTTTTATATACCAGGGACTGGGTAGCCTGTCCCAGGCTCCTACGATCCTGATGGGGAAAAAATGGATCAGATATTTGACAGGCAGACAGACTATTGCCACCTCCAAACATTATCCGTCTTAACCCTAGACAAGTAGCCCTCACCCCCCCCTTTTTTTTTTTTTGTTTCATCACAGGTAACCCGGGGTCTACTGGACCCCTAAGTTTAAAAAGAAAGAATACTTAATGTTTGTTGTATTGAAAAATCCTTTGGTATCTGTGCAATTTACTCTATCTTGTTTCATTTAACCCTAACAGCAAAAATATTTAAGCAAAAGTACTTTTAAAAAAACATTGGAAGAGCCTTAATATTTTTTTCTAAGCTGGTTTGTTGAAAATTTATTTGATGAAATCTTCTTTTCTTTGTCCTTCCTTTTAGACCATGGATGAGACTTTCTGTTAACGAAAGGTGAAACAGGACAAATGAAACATAGCTGCAAATGAGAAAGTAAAATTCATCCATCCATCATTTAATCCTATGTCGCCCATGAGGAGCGTAAGAACCTGGGGCTAGGCAAGTTGGTCCTGATGAGAATGACCAGCCTCACTCATCCCTGAGTGGCATTAAAGCAAAAAATCATATAATTTTGTTTACATACTGGTAATTTTCAAAGAAAATAGTTATACATAATTTACGTAATTCTTATACAATTTGAGGGTTCCATATTGGTTTACAAAGTTATCACAACATACTTAGAACTTAGATACTGAGAATTTGTGAAAAAAAAGTTGAACAAGGAAGAATCTGTTTACAATAAACAAAAAGCTCAAAGACACTCAAAGTCATACAAACTCAACCACGTTTATGTTCTAATCTGTAAGAAAAGAAAAGTAAAGGAAGAAAAATTAGCAACAATCACCATTGGGAACCGTCTATTTTCAGATAACACACACGTTTGTTAACAATATTTTTGTATGCACGTAAGGACCCCAGTGCCCCTCTAGTGCCAAACCAGTGCCAGATACAGAAATGATCCCATCACTTACCTAATCTACCTAAATAGTCAGGAAGGTAGACGGAAGGTCAAGTCCCTGGATTTTTTTTTATTATATATATATATATATATATATATATATATATATATATATATAAGAAAAATTTTAAAATAAAATTAATGGGGTCCAATGGACCACCCATTACCTGTCTAGGGTTAAGAACGGCCTCTTATACACAAGGAGTAAAATAATTAATAACCCTTTCACAACTACCTCGCCTTTATTTTTTTTTTCTTTCTTTCTTTTCACTTCTTTAATGTTCCTTCTTCCTTTCTGTCTCTCTCTCTCTCTTTTTTTTTTTTAAATCTCCAGACACCACAAATCTCCTTCATAAGGGTCTATAATACTGCAATGGTTTAATACCATACATCAACCTTCCACAACTGAGACGTCGTTTTTCTTATTTTTCTTACCTCGAGACGATTTACTTCAGCTCAGGAAGAACGTTGTCGAACTAAAGGTGCACAGCGGGGAAAACACATCAAAACATTTATTAGTGCTTATAACGCTGTTAGTTACAGAGATGACATTGACTATGAATTCTGTTCTATGAGTCTCAGGATAGCAAAGAAATAAGACTTTCAGCACCCACAACATGAAAAGGATAGCAGAGCAATAAAGCTTTGCACACCCACCAATCTCTCCATCAGAGTTCCGCTGGAATGAGTGAGAAGAAGTAACGTTCATTACAGAAAAAACTCTCATTTAAACTTCACAGGATAAGATTTTTGGAATACATATTCGACGCTGTCTTAATCTGCAAGAAAGAAAAAAGTTCCTGCAAAACAATGTTGTGCCTTCGCTGTATTATTAGAACTGTAACACAGTCTACTTCACAGCAAAAGACTCTGTTGCATAGCTATATATATATATATATATATAGATAGATAGATAGATAGATAGATATATACATATATATATATATATATATATATATATATATATATATATATATATCTATCTATCTATCTATCTATCTATCTATATATATGTGTGTGTGTGTGTGTGTGTGTGTGTCCGACTCTGGGCAAATGCTTCAGGGCCTATATCTCGGGGGCAGTAGCATATCCCAAGGCCCAGTAGTCCTCCGACACTTCCACATGTCACCACTTTGGCGCTAACACCCACCGTCCATATTGAATACATGCAAGGGTTGTATCATACAGGATTGGTGTATTGGTATTAGCGCGGGTATTTTTACGACATGTCGGCGGGTCATCCGGTACATCAGAAAAGTCTGCTTTTTATGACATTCAAATCCTTAAACTGGTCCCTGCCCCAGCAGAGATTCGAACCTGGGTCCATCAGGACTGCAGGCCGCCTCTATACCTATTCAGAAAAAAAAAAAAAAAAGTGTTGCTTCAGTTGATCGGAAAACATTTCCAGTTTAAATCAGCCTGTCTATTGTTAAAAATGTATCAACTGACATATCATTACATCCTGAAAATTTTAGTCTTGAATCAGCTTCCCCCGAAGTGTGCACTCCGATTAACCAAACACTTTTAGCTTTCAAAAAGTTCTTTGCATGGCTTAGTTCTCAATAACCCTGTCCAATATTTTCATATCCATCTTTGATCGCAGTGGTCAAAGTGCCAGCGTAAGAGGAAAATAAAAGAGGCGAATATAAGTATTCCCTGACTTAATTCGAATGGCCTGCCCCAGACTGCTGTACCTGTTAATTTGATGACGTTAGTTACTGCCTCTGTACACTGAGGAATACCATATGGCACTTTTGGATATGATTGCATGTGTTTCAAGATTCTTCACTTAAGTTTCAAAATAAGGACAAAATCTGTTTGTTAACTACATCTTATTTGGATGTGGTTCTGGGGGAAATGTACAAAAATGACGGGGTGGAGAAGGGGAAAAAATAAAAAAGATTAGTGGAAGAGAAATGGAAATTATGGTACAGAGGATGAAGGAAGAAATGGAAAACAGAGGGCCAGATAAGAGGACCAGTGTGTGAGGATGGCGAGAGAACAGAGAACAGTAGGGAAGTATAGAAAGGAAGGAAAGCAGGGCGACAGAGATTGTGGAAAGGCCAGAATAAGTGAGGGAGGCAATGTGAACACGAGGGATGCTGGGCCCGACCGTCTCTACTTTACCCACCACCACCACAGGCAAAAGCCACAAGTTTTCTTTCTTGCATCGCCCAAGGCTACAGCCCACACAGTTTAACAGCACTCCATGCAAGTAATAAAAGTAATTGTTTTTAGGCCGTTTAGCATCGTAGTGTTTTTTTATTTATTTCTTCTACCTTCAAACGATATTATTCAGCTTATGAAAGACCTCCCGTATTGAGTTGGATTAATAAAAGGTTCACGTTCAACCAATTGTGTGCTGCGATAAAATATTTTAACCATTTCAGAGCGAGACTGCTCACTTAAGCTCATCACCGACTGGTGGTGACAAAGTTTAAAAAACACTGGTCGTTATCACATTGCACCTAAATCAACAACTACCCAAGTTGTTCCGCTCCGAAAACAAAAAGTTGTGATACATATCTTCCACATCTAGCCTATATGGCCTGTATAAATGACGGAAGATGATCAGAATCTTACATTTGAAAAAAAAAAAAAGAAAAAAAAAAACAATTAAGGAAAATATGCAGCCTCCTTAACTGGTAAAAATACAATCACTGATCTCACTGCTTTACACAACCCTTTATCGCATCACACATCACAACTCTTCCCTATGCAGGTAAACACTAGGACCTACTCTTTTCAAAATCTCTCTCTCCTTTAAAGGGATACGAAGTTACCATATCCATTTCCAGTCTTACATATATAAACTTGCATAAATAAGTGGGCTAAAAGCGAAGCAGGAGTTTATATGATTCACGATCTATAACCTCGTTCTGGATCGTAAAATAGGCCTACTTATATCACGTACTCTGTTTCATTTTCTATCTATCTGTTTATAGCCCGACGCCCTAATCCCGCAAAGGGTGGACGCAGACAAAACGTCTCCAAGTCGCTCTCTCACTCACCATTTGACTACCCTCCCCCCAACTCACCCCCCCCTCCCTCATATACCTCTCAACTCCATCCCTCCACCTCATCCTCGGTCTACCCCTCCCTCTCCATCCCTCCACCTCACCTACATACACCCTCTTAGTCAGTCTTTCATTCTCCATTCTCTCCACATATCCAATCCACCTCAGTGTATATCTCCTAATCTTCTCAACCACATCCACATCCACCCCACAACGTTCCTTCACTTCTTCATTCGTCAACCTGTCCCTCCATGTCACTCCACACGCTTCTCTCAAGTAACTCATTTCCACTGCTCTCACTCTTGACTTGTTCCCCTTTTGCAAGGTCCACGCCTCGCTTCCATACGTCAGGGTAGGGATCACAATACTATCATGTAGTGACTTCTTAACTCCCATACTCACCTCCCTATTTCTCATCACTGCTTTCAGTGAACCAACAACCTTCCTTCCCTGCTGTACCCTTTCACGCACTTCATCCCCCAAAGTTCCATCCTTACTCATCACACTACCCAAGTACTTGAATGCACTCACATTCTCCATATCCTCACCATCCAACCTCACTGTACATTCTGTGACTTCATTCCTCTCAAACAACATAACTTTACTTTTGTTTACATTAACTTTCAGCCTCCTCCTCCTACACACTGTCCCAAATTCATTCACCAAACCTTGCAACTCCCATTCATCTTCATACAACAATACTGTATCATCAGCAAACAGCAACACCGGAATCTTCCAAATCTCACCCACATTCATTACAGCCACCCCCACATCCACTGCCCTACCCTACACCTTTACAACCCCATCCATGTATATATTAAACAGCCACGGAGACATCACACAACCCTGTTTCAGTCCCACATTGAGATAAAAAAAATTCACTCAGCTCACCATCCACTCGCACTGTAGCCCTAGCTCCTTTGTACAGACTCTTCACAGCATTCAACAATTTCCCATCCACTCCATATATTCTCAATACCTTCCACATACCTTGCCTATCTATTCTGTCATAAGCTTTCTCCAAGTCCATGAAGGCAGCATACACTTTCTTTCCCTTCTCTAGATACTTCTCCACTAAACATCTAAGAACAAGTATCTGATCTACACACCCTTTTCCCTTCCTAAATCCCCTTGTTCTTCTCTAACTAGCTCCTCTGTCATATGCCTAACCCTATCAATGAGTATTCTACCATATATTTTACCAGTCACACTAGGAAGGCAAATACCCCTATTGTTACCACATACTTCTCTCTCCCCTTTTCCTTTATATAAAGGAACAATTATACCTGATTTCCAGTCCTCTGGAACCCTTCCCTCTTCCCAAGCCAATCTACACAACTTCCATATCCATTCCACAACAATCTCACCCCCATACCTCAGCATTTCACCACACACTCCATCAATTCCTGGGGACTTCCCCAACTTGATCTTCTTCATTGCTTTCACTACTTCCGTCCTGCTGATCTCTTCCTCCCTCCTCTCATCTCTCCTTCTCCCAGCCATTCCCCAACCACTTATACTCGCACTGCTGTCACTCTCAACATTCAACAAATCCTCAAAGTGATCCTTCCATCTCATCAATTTCTCTCTCTTCTCCTCCAACAATCTATTATTCCTATCTTTCACTCCCCTACTATTTCCCCTTTCACACTGCCTTACTTTCTTTACCTCCTTCCAAAACAATTTCTTACTCTCCCTCCATTTCACACGCAGATACCTCCCAAACTCTTCATCCACTTTCTTCTTACTCTTCTTCACCAGTCTCTTCACCTCCCTTCTACTCACATATACCTCTCTCTTCTCTCTCTCTCATGTTCTCCCCTACCTCTACTCGCTAACCATTCACTATATACCTTCTTCTTTTGTTCCACAGCTCGTTTGACCTCATCATTCCACCATGCTGCCCCTTGCACATCCTTGCATCCCCTCCTCACTCCACAAACCACCTCACACGCTGCGCCTATCTCTTCCGTAAATATCTTACATACGTCTTCCACCCCTTCCATCTGCTCTAGCTCAGACCTTCCCAATCTTTCTTCCACTATGCTCTTATACTCTGTCATTTTCTCACTATATTGCAATTTCTCCACTCTTCTCACAGGAGCTGCTTCCTCCTGTCTTCCCCTTCATCTCCTCAACCATTTTCTTTGCAGCTTCACCTTGGCCATCACTAAGTGATGGTCCGAGACTCCATTCCCCCACTCTCTAAACAGTACCCATCCTTCAGTGCCTGTCTAAATCACCAGGAAATTAAGAAAAACTCGGAAAAATATTCCTGGCAAAGACCCTACCATGACGGAGCTGTAAATGAAGTAAGAGATACCCTAAACCAGCTGAAAGTTCAGTCTATGACAAGGGAAGCAATGCAAGATAGTAAGTATAGGTGGCAGGTAGTGGGTGGCGGCAAGCGCAGACGTTATCACCCACAACCCCGCCCCCCACCATCCCAGCACCAAGGACGGAGGCAGGAGAAGGAGGGACACTATGGTGGGGGATATTATCACTCATCTAGGAACACCTGGCTGCAGCAAAAAGCAGGTCGACACCACACTCTTGTCACATCTCACCCCACTGGGAGCAGGCAGGGAGGATTACAGAGTGGCCTGACCCAGCAGTACCCCCCTCCCCACAACCCCTTCCATAAGCCATCGCCACGCACACCTGACCAAGTTGATGCCCGATCAAGGCCACTCCCTGCCCCTTCCCGACTCGCCAGCCTTGACAGTTGCTCCTACTCTCCCCCTCTCCTCCCTGCACACCCGACATGCCACTCCAAATACGAGGACGATCTCCAGCAACGAGGGCCCAGCACGAGCAGTGTGGCTCCCTCCACACCCTTAGATGGCCATGGGACTGGTGAAGGGGGCTGGGACAACAACAACAGCCACGGCCAAGACTTCATTTCTTATCAGAATCCCCCCCTATACACCCACTCTGGCAGTAGGCGAGGATGCCATAATTGTGTTGAAATTAACCATCGCCAGGCTAACTGCAGGTTTGACCACCGGCTGAGGTGTTATTTCTGCCACATGCTGGGGCACAAACGGAAAGGATGCCATTACTACAACCCTTAGGGGTCTGGCGAGGAAGAAAATGCCGGAGAATGGAAACAAAAGGTAATTGATGCTCTAAAAATCGAACACATAAACGCACAAAGTCTCATAGCAAATAAGGAAGAAATTGAACTTTTAATCAGTGAAAGGGACATTGACGTGCTATGCGTTAGTGAAACTTGACTTACTCCACAAACTCCAAATAACCACATTTTCATTCCAAATTACCAAGTTTTTAGATGTGACAAGGGCAGAGGAGGTGGTGTATGTATTTACATAAAAGATGTTCTAACTGTAAATCCCATTAATGTATCTATAGATAGACCAGAGGGGGTGGAAGATATATAGGTCACAGTACAGTATCATAAGCTGCCTTCAGTCATCTTTGGTTGCATGTACCGACACCCAAAATCTAATTCACTAACTTTTTATTATATTACAGACGTTTTTAATTTCATTCGTCTACGAAATAAGTCTTTTTATGTCCTCGGTGACCTTAATGATGACCTATTATCAAAACACAGTAAGATGAACAAAATTTTTTCCCATATGAAACTATACCAGTTAATGGATAAGCCCACAAGAATAACACACATCTCTGCTACTTTGTTAGATATCATTGTAACTAAAAAGCCTAACTTAGTAATTCATGCAGACACAGTTCCCTGTCCCGTAGCTGATCACGACAGCATTAGTGTTGTAGTAGATTTACATAAACCCAAACGACAATCATTAGTTAAAACTTACCGACAACTAAGAAATTACTCCCCTGACGTTATGTGCAGTCTACTAACGGAAGAGAGTACCAGTCTAAATAAGATATTTACAACTGACAATACTGATATGCAGGTTACAATATTCAACTATGTTTTTAATAAATGCCTAGACTTTTGTGCACCAATGGTGACAAAAGAAGTTAAACGACCCTTTTGCCCTTGGATAACAGGTGACATAAGAGCTTTGATGCAAGAAAGAGACAGTGTACGATATAATCTTAAAACTGATAGAAATAATGTAGACTTACAAGGCAAATATAAAACATTAAAAAAGCAGGTTAGAGGGCAGGTTCGCAAAGCTAAATCAGAATATTACCAAATAAGATTAGAGGAAACCAAAGGTAATACTGAAGCCACATGGAGAACCTTAAGAGAGTTGGTTCCTAATGCTAAGAAGAATAACAGTAAACTTCTCACTAATGACATTTCTGAAAATGTACTTAAGGTAGATGAGTTTAACAGATATTTTGTAAATCTGGGAAAGAACACTTTTGAGAAGTCTCAACAACATTTAGGAAATGATAACAGCATACCACAACTCAGTAATAATGAATCAAACAGCCCTACCAGTGCAAATCATATGTTTCGACCTGAACCCGTAAATATTAATACCATTATTCTAATGATAAAGCATCTAAAAAATACTAACTCCTGTGGCTCAGACGGTATTCAGCTACGCTTCTTGACAGATTCTCTCCCTGTGATAATTCCATACCTCAGTTGCATAATAAACACCTCAATCGTAACTGGAGTTTTCCCTACAGCATGGAAACACTCCATAGTGGTCCCCATTTTTAAATCAAGCAATGTGGATGAAGCTTACAACTATCGTCCAATATCTTTGTTACCTATACTCTCCAAAATACGGGAAAAGATTGTAGCATCGCAACTTACGGATCACTTAGAAGGGAATCATCTCCTCAGTAATTCTCAGCATGGCTTCAGACAATCTCTCTACTGAAACTGCTCTTTTAACACTCTCTTGTAAGCTGTATGAAAATCTAGTCAATAGAAAAGTATCTCTGATTGCGCTCTGTGATCGTTCCAAGGCGTTTGATAGTGTTTGTCACAGTGTATTAATTAACAAATGTCTAAAAGTAAATGTAGATTCCTTCTGGTTTAAAAGCTACTTAAGTAAGAGAACTCAGTCTGTCCGAATTGGCAATTTTGTTTCAGACAAACTTGATATCTCGTATGGAGTACCTAAGGGATCTGTGCTCGGCCCTATACTATTTCTTATCTATGTTAATGACCTCTCACAATTAATAACAGGCTGTCAGATAATACAGTACACAGACGAAACTCAGTTTATCCACACTGGCAGCATTGACGATATAAGTGAATTAGTTCACAGATGAGTAAGGATGGAGGTTTGGAGGGTGAAGTGCTTGAAAGGGTACAGCAGGGAAGAAAGGTTGCTGGTTCTTTGAAAGCAGTGATAAGAAACAGGGAAGTGAGCATGGAAGTGAAAAAGTTACTACATGACAGTATTGTGATACCAACTCTAACGTATGGAAGTGAAGCTTGGACGTTGTTGGGAGGACACAAGTCAAGAGTGAGAGCAGTGGAAATGAGTTAAGAGGAGCCTGTGGAGTCACATGGAGAGACAGGTTGACGAATGAGAATATAAAGGAGCGTTGTGGTGTTGATGTGGATGTGAAAGAAGCGTTATGAGGAACACACTGAGGTGGTTTGGCCATGTGGAGAGGATGGAGGGTGAAAGACTGACGAAGAGAGTGTATGTGAGTGAGGTGGAGGGGGGAAGAGGGAGGGGGAGGCCGAGGATGAGATGGAGGGATGGGGTGGAGAGGTATATGAGAGAGGGGTGTGTGAATTGGGAGCAGGGCAGTGAAATGGCGGGGGACAGGGCGACTTGGAGGCGATTTGTTTGTGTCCACCCCAAACGGGATTGAGGCGTCTGGCAATAGATAGATAGATAGATAGTTCACAGATGTGAGTCCACCTTATCTCGTGCAATGAATACTTTCACACTATTGGTTTAATGTTAAACTCCAATAAAACCCAATGTATGTTTATAGGTACGATAGGACTGTTGTCACTGATCCCACGAGACACTCACATACAGATTGATGGCACCCAAATCTTTCCCAGCAGTTCCTTTAAAAATTTAGGTGTGTACTTCGATAATACTATGACATTCAGCACACATACTGACGAAATGAGTAAAAAGGTTTTTAATACTCTAATATACATTAATCGCATAAAGGATAATTTTAATAAGGCCACAAGAATAACTGTAGTACAGTCACTAGTATTAAGTATTATCAATTATGGCTTAATGATATGGGGTGCGACAAACTTAACACAACTAGAACGAGTACAAAAACTTCAAAACTTCACCGCTAAAGTAGCAACAGGCGGTATCGCTAAATACGATCATATTACACCCTGCATAAAAGAACTAGGATGGCTAAAACTTCATCAAAGATATAAGTATGCATTAGGAATAGCAGTTTACAATATAATAAACAAAACAGCTCCGAACTGGCAATTCAAGCTCCCTAAAGTACATGAAGTCAGTACTGCCAATACAAGACAACAACAACATATGTTCGTCCCTAAAACAAACACTAGCATCGGAGCAAAGTTACTTAAAGTGGCTGGACCTAAATTCTGGAACAGTCTCCCATCCAATGTTTCCAGTACTCATACAATATATTCCTTTAGAAAACAGCTGAAAATTTTTCTTTTAAACACCCAGTTTAAACAGTAACATTTCTATTAATACTGCCCCCTGCTATGACAACACGTTCGTTATAATATGTATATTTATGTATGTTTATAAATACATATATGTAGAGATAAGTTATTTATATGCCCTGTATGTAATGAATAACCATTGTAATCAATCAATCAATCAATCAATCATTTCCTGTGGCACCCTCGGGGATGCATAGGGCCTCGATGAACTCACACCACCACATCCTATCTTGTGCTAACTCCTCAAGATCTCCCCAACACTCATCTCCAGCTTCCCGTCTCATTGTCCTCACCCACGTCTCTTTTGGCCTTCCTCTACCTCTCCTACCAAGTGCCACCCACCCTGGTGTACCTCGTACTATTCCCTGTCTCCTATACACATGTCCCAGCCACTTCCATCGTGAGAATCTAACATATTCATCGATCGGCTGCACTCCCGTTATTTCTCTAATTCTACTATTTGGTATCCTTTCCCACCACTTAACTCCTATTATTCTTCTAAGTGCTTTATTTTCAAACACCAAGAATTTATTTTCCATAGTCACTGTGCTGTACCAAGACTCGTGTCCATAAATTAAGATACTCCTAACCATTACCTTATAAATTTTGATTTTTGTATGCACAGAGAAATTGTTATTATTCCAAATATTTTTAAGCATTCCCATTGCCTGATTAGCCTTCTTTAACCTTTCCTGGAATTCAAAGTTCAAAGAACCATCCTTGGCTAAATAAGTACCTAAATATTTAAACCTATCAACTTGCTTTACAACCATACCTTCAATTACACATTCCTGCGCATTTTCCATATTCATATTGATTATTTCAGTTTTTCCACAATTAATATCCAAACCCACCTTGCGACCTTCACTCACCAAACAGTCCAACACTCTCTGCATCTCTTCTGGCCCATCACAAATCAAAACTATATCATCTGCATAATCTAAATCCAAAAGTTTCCTGTTCTCTCCCCAAAGTATACCTGCACCGGTTTCTGTTCCAACGCGTTTCATAATGTAATCAATGACCAATATAAATAGTAAAGGCTTGACTTCAAACGAATCACTAAGACAACCATCAACCATCACTTTACAAAATGTGTCCTCATGCATGTTCATAATGACCCTCACAAACTCCTCTGGTATTCCATAATGTCTCATGATCTTCCCCATAGTCTCTCTCGAAACACTATCAAAAGCCTTTTCAAAATCAACAAAACAAAGACTTAACGGTACTCTCATTTCATTAACTTGCTGCATCAAATGCCTAACTATAAAGATCTGATCATTGCAACCACGTCCCTTTCTAAAACCAGCCTGTTCATCCCTCAGAATACCCTCAACCACCGGCTCCAACCTATTTAACAACACTCTACTGAAAACTTTCAAAGCTATCGGTGACAAAGAGATTCCCCTCCAATTACCACATTCACTCAGGTCTCCCTTCTTCGGAACTTTAACAATTACACCATTCTTCCAAACTGATGGTAGTAACCCCGTCACCCATATCTTATTGAATAGCTTGGTCAAGATCATTATTAATCTATCCCCCTCCACTTTAAACATTTCCGGAAATAAACCATCCTCCCCTGGTGCCTTATTATTCTTTAACTGTTTTACTGCTTTCTCCACTTCTGCAAGCCTCAACTCTCCTGTTTCTATATTTAAATCTTCCTGAGCAGACGGTATATCCTCTTCTGGTGGTATTGGTCTATTAAGAACTCCCAAAATGCTCTTTCCATCTATTTTTAATATCTCCATCTTTGGTCAATAAATTTCCTTCCCTGTCTCTAACTGGTATTTCCTTGCGTTTACCTGCATTACCACTCAGTTCTCTAATCGATTCATATGCTATTCTTTGACTCTGTCCATCATTTTTGTTTATTAAGATTTCAGTCTCTGCAACCTTTTCATCCACACATCTTCTTTTATCTCTCCTAGCTAACCTTCTTACTTCTGAATTCAAACTCCAGTACGCAGCTCTTGCTAATTCAATCTCTCGTTCATCAACGCATTGCAACTCACTCCTCAATTTAGCCTCACCTCTCTTTTTTATCATATCCCACGTTTCCTCTGATATCCATTTCTTTCTCCTGAAGCTATGTCTCCTTCCAATCGTACATTCAGCAGTCTCATGCAAAACTTTGTTCACATCCTCCCACATCTCATCTACACTTCTCTCCCCCTCTTCCAACGTTTCCAACACCAAAAACCTATTTCTGCATTCTAATCTGAATTCCTCCTTTTCTTTTCCTTCCCATCTAAGCTTAACAATATCGTATCTACCAACACCAGATTTTTCCTTCTTCTGATTTTTAAGTTTAAACCTTATTTTTGCAATGCATTGTAATAATGGAAATAAAATTCTGATTCTGATTCTGATTCTGAGTCTCTTCACACTCTTGCATCCAACACTTGTCTTCTCATTCGCTCATCCACACACACGTAGTCTATCATTGCCTTTCGTTCAACAAGCTCACCATCCATCCTCCTCACTACTCTACATGTATACCGGTGGATCATCTTATGTCGAAAGTAGGTGTTGGCTATTGCCAGCCCCTTACCAGCACAGATGTCCACCAAAGCACTACCATTCCCATCTAGGTCAGCTGGCACACCCCACTGACCAACCACTCCATCCACTCGTACATTCCCAACTTTGCCATTCATGTCTCCAATTAAAAGCACTCTCTCGCTCCTCTCAAATTTGTCCATACATGCTTCTACTCTCGCCCAAAACTCATCTTTCACTCTTGCCACTCGGTCCTCTGTCGGGGCATACACACATACAATCGCCCTCACTTGTATGCCTACTTTCATCCTCACCCATACAATCCTTGCACCCACTGTTCCATACTCTCTTATATTCTCCTTCCACTTCTTGCTTATCATCAGACATACTCCCTCTCTTGCCCTCTCATTCTCATTAACTCCCGCACATAATACCTAAACCATATTCCCATTCTCTCACCCTTTCACCTTTCCATTTAGTTTCAGTCAATCCACATATATCCACTCTTGCATCCTCAAGCACCTGTACAGTCTCTCTCTCTTTCACTTCATCATTCACTCCTCTCACATTCCATGCTCCCAGCCTCAGAATGTCCTATGTCCGTTCCTTAGTCGTCAACGTATGGTCCGTCCTGGTCCGAGGCGCTTTATTCGCTTTTTTAGTTAGTTCTTTTTACGGGGTGGGGCACTAACCCACCACCATTTTCCTTATACATATTTCATTCTGTTTATTCTGTCCTTCTTCCATTCCTCAGTACTGAGACTAATTAATTACGGGCCGCTGTCCCACCGGATACGATAAAGGGACGGAGAAAATTGAGGCAGGGAAGTACTTGTAACTCCACCCCTACGAAGGCGTCTTTTACATCTTATTCGCGTCATTTCCGAACGATTATATTCAGATTACGTGACCAACTTTGTACAGAAAGGTTCAAGAAGGCTGTAGCAAATCCTCCAGTTCTCAAGGTATTATCCAAGCAGAATAAACTAGCCTGGTGATAGCAAGAATCAGAAAAAAAAAAAAAAGTCATAATATTAGAAGGATGAAGCTGAGGCACAGAGACAGTATTTCAAAATGCCTGGTAGCCCGGTGTATAAATCAGTCCCCTCTCCTGCAAAGAAAATGACGCTCAGAGATTACACAGCTCCAACAAAGACTGGGGAAAGGGAAATTAAACTGCGATGAGCAAAGGCGCGGCAAGACTAGAATACGAATAAAATTAAAAAAGGGGTGAGATATTTGGCTATGTATGTGAAGAAGAAAAACTGTGGATAAGGGAGTAATCTGAGTGAGCATTCTTGCTATGATTAGTAAAAAAAAAAAAAAAAAAAATGAATTAAGCAATCAAAGTGCAACACCCTCGCTCTCCAATTCGTCTCAGGGCCGAATATTTGACTCTGCCCTGCTTCATTGAACTTGAGCCGATTGGTCTCAAAATAGAACTGCTTCAGTCTTGCCTGATCATTAACAGTTCTACCAAGACTGGTCGAAATCGAACAAAACTGCTTGAGCTAAGCTTGGTCCTGCGACATCTCCCGTGTGACCTCAGTATTTCACTGATTGCTCCCAATATCGAATACCTTTATCTTTGCCTTGTCCTGAACACTACCACAAAGTTTGGCATAAAAATCAGATTTAAAAAAAAATAACTAAATAAATCTTGCCATGTTTCCTTGACCTTTGACCTACTGTGTAGGTATAATATGTTATAACACAATATGTAACTACGGTATTCAGCTATAGGTAACAATATGTAAAACAGGTAGTTATGGCTGAGTTCTCCAGGAAGAGACAACTATACATCCCTCTGCCTAGACGAATCAAGAATGCCAAACACTCCTGATCATGGATCGGAAATATAACCGAAACACACACACGCACAAACGTACGCAATGTACGCCCACACACTTTAGCCGGAAACTAGAGGGAGATATAAGTCCGATATCACATGTAGGAAAGTCAGTCAGACAGTGTAGAACGAGTCAGACACAGCAGGACAGGAGAGAACAAGAGTTAGACATGGAGAGAGCGATAGGGAGTAGGAGAGTGAGAGTAAAGTAGGAGGGCAGCAGCTGGCACAAACTGCTACTAACCATAGGCTACATGGGTCACGCCAAGCTCTTAACTTTTATTCAAGTAACTGTCTCACAATAAACTCCACCGACCCATATCTGCCTATTTCATCATCCCACTTAAAATACGAAGAAAATAACGGAACAGAGAAGGCCTACACTGACATCTCCTACAACACCTCACCATTACTCTCTCCTGGTGTCCCATCGACGAACAAGAAGATCACCTTCTCAATAGAATTACACCCCTTGGTTACGTCTACTTACAACTGTTCTAAAAAAAAAAAAAAAAAAAAAAGTTAACCTCTTAGCTGATCCCAACTGTTCCACCAAGTTTGGTCCAAATCAGACAAAAACTGTGTCAATTAATGTACACATACAGAAAACGGACCAGACTTTGACCTTACACTGTGACTTTGACCTTCGGCTGATTGTTTCGCAAATTAAATATGTTCATTGTACCCTTATCCCCAACCTTTCCTCTAATTTAATAAAAATTGTATAAAATCACTTAAAGTTGACCTTACGAAGTCAAACTCTGACCTAACCCTGTAGCCTCGATCTTTGATCAATTATTCTAAAAAATAAAAGGTCAAACCATTGATTATCCTTCAAGCCATCCATCAAGATTGGTTAAAATCGGATGAAAACTGAGTTATTTTCTTCACACACACACACACACACACACACACACACACACAGGAAATAAAACACTACCCTCTCTCGCTTTTCGAGTGCGAGGATAATGAATTCACACATGGTGCATTTATGAACAAAATTTCGGGGTACTGAAAATAAATGGGAAATGTAGTGAGAGGATGCAGGTCGATACAGCAAGATAAAAGGTACAAAAGACTTATTTTTAAAGCTACAATATCGCCTTAGTCTCGTCGAAAGCAGATCAGAAATTTGGACTGACATGAGAACATTATGATGAACGATCGAACAGTTTGAGTTTGCTAATGACACAGTTCTTCCAGTCAAACGGTAGAAGAATTGCAACAAAGGTCTGAGGCTTAATCCTTTCACTACGAGATGTCATCCTTTAAGCTTGCTAAATGGTTGCAAAAAATCCATAAAATAACGTGTTAGTATTGAATGGGTTCATGGAGATTCCTTCCAAGTCTGTGGTACAAATATAATCCTGGCAACACAAAAATTAAACAAACGATACCACAGCCCTAAAAAAAAAAAAGGCTAATTTTTAAACTTCGATGGCGTATATTTTCATTTTAATCAGGCCGCTACCAGGTGATTTACATAATATTAAGAGGGACGTTCAGTAATGAATTGGTTAATAAATTTTTTATCTTATATATACCATTACCAATATAAAAGCTCCCCTGCTGAATAAAATTGTTTGGTGGAAGAAAGAGAGAAGAAAAAAAAAGACGTAATCTGATTAAATAGGATAACAACAAAAATGATAAATATTAATATCAGATTCTTCCCGAAAACATAATGCTAGAATTTGTCGAATATATACATTTTTAGTTTAAATATATACATTTCTTGATTTTCGAAACAGTGTTCCTTTCAGGGGAAAGTGATGAAGTTCCTGGCTAGATTCACTGTCCTTTCTCCCTCCCTACCTCATTTTCAGCTTTTTCCTACCGCTCTCAGCTTGACTTTCTCTCTCTCTCTCTCTCTCTCTCTCAGTTGCGGACGACGTCAATTCTGTAGTATCCTAAAACATTGCAGATATTACACTGAAGGAACTGAATACCTGGAAATGAATGACAAATATATGAAAACATTATGTGACAATGTAATCGAAAATCCTCAGAGCACAGTGAGGGAGTTTGTTGTACTGTGGTAGCTCGACTACAGAAAACACCATACTGAAGGGGTTTGAATGTTTGGAAATGAGTAAAGAAAGAAAGAAAGAAAGAATGGAGGTAAGTTTCTGTATGATGATGAGAGCTCAGAATACAGACGCGGATTCGACAAGGCAGGTACTCCTGGTGCTTATGAAAGGGTGGACGGTGTTATCTGAGGTCTTTTGGAGGCCGGGAAGGAGGGGAGAGTGGAGACAGGGGAAGAGAAGAGAGTGGAGATGGGGGAGGAAGGGAAAATGGAGATGGGGGAGGAGGGGAGAATGGAGATGGGGGAGGAAGGGAGAGTGGAGATGGGGGAGGAGGGGAGAGTGGAGATGGGGGAAGAGAGGAGAGTTGAGGTGGGAGAGGAGAGGAGAGTGGAAATGAGAAAAGAGAGAAGAGTGGAGATGGGGAATGAGAGGAGAGTGGAGATGGGGGAGACAGGGAGAGTGGAGATGGGGGAGAAGGGGAGAATGGAGATGGGGGGAGATGGGGGAGTTTAGATGGGGGAAACGGGGAGAGTGGAGATGGGAGAGGAGGGGAGAGTGGAGACTGGGAGGAGGCAATGGGAAGGTGCGGTTGGGGAATAAGGCGTGAAGGGGGGTACTCCTTGGGCACATTTGTTGAGAGAAGCACAACCATTTTAAAAAGCATTTTTATTAGTTGTTGAAATTATCGTACGCTCCGTTATTCTCGCTGGCACGGCAAATTTCGCAGCACTGTTTCCTCATCGATATATTTTGTTTACTACACTTTCATATCCTCTTATGTTACTGATGCAAATATCTCGATATCTAATATATATATATATATATATATACATATATATGCGATAAGGAAACAGTAATATGCGATATGCAAACGATATCGCTAAGGAGGCTGTGCCACTAAATTTCCAATGTCAACGAGAACATGGCTCTATTTCTTTTTACTGCGTCGTAATATTACCAGGCATGTGAAAGGGGTGCATGCTTAACCCACTGCATCCCAGGGGTGCTGGGCGAGGCATGATGCTGGGTGGGTACTAAGCGTACCGCCCTCCACCTATCGGCTCATAGCCGCAAAGCCCGTATGTCCCTACCCGGGGGTTCCCTACTTTATAAAGGCTTGAAAAATCTCAGTTCTGTCCAATGTTCCGGACACTGGACTCCAATGGGTTAAAGAGACTGATAGGTTTGCCAGTCATTAATGCACTGGATCCCAGGGGTGCTGGGCGAGGCATGGCGCTGGGTGGGTACTAAGCGTACCGCCCTCCGCCTATCGGCTCATAGCCGCGAAGCCCATAGGTCCCTACCCGTGTGTTCCCTACTTTATAAAGACTTGAAAAATTTCAGTTCTGTCCAATATACCGGACACTGGGCTCCAATGGGTTAAGTTACTGTTGTTCTTGTTTCTGCTCTCGTGTTCGTAAGTAATTATTTCAATCTAAACCTTCACCAAGTCCATACCAGCCAAGCTATAGAGCAAATTGTCACATGATATATTACTCCCATCCCCCCCCCCCCAAAAAAAAAAAAGTGACATCTGTAACTTAAAGCTTCCCAGGGCACTGTAATCAAAGTCTATCTACATAGGGTGCACTTATCACTCCCCACACTACAGGCCACCTCCACCCTAATCTACCCTGCCGGCTTCTCTCCATCCTCCCATATATTCCAGCACCGTATTATATCTCCATCTCGTTCTGTCTCCCTCTTCTCCTACTACCCAGCTGACTTTCATACACTTTCATGGTCAATTTCTCACTCTCTGTTCGTTCCATGTGACCAAATCACCACAGAACGTTGCTTCTTATTTTCACAACACCCTCCCCACCTCACTTTATAAATTCCTTCACTTGTCCAACTAATCCTGTATGTTACTCCACAGGCATTTCTGAGATAGCCTCTTCCACAAGCCCTCACTTGTGAATTTTGTTTTAATACGGTAATGCTGGAACAAATATACTGTTATGTCATGCATTTCACACTTCCATGTTTACATTATTTCTCGTCACTGGTCTCCATGCCTCTGCCACCCTCCACTTTGTTAATAACTCTCCCTAAATACTTGAATATCAGAGCGTTTGTCATTTCTGTACTACTCAGACTTTTCCAACTTTTTTGTTTTTGTGTCTCTTTCAAACACCATTACTTTGTTGTTCACCGGAATCACTTCCATTTAGTTTTTCACAAACACCATTCCACTTCCGTCACATGGAAACTTTTACTCCACGACTTCTATTAGCACATCATCATCTGCAGAGAAGTCACAACAGTTTTCACTCATTACTTTCTCTAGCCAGAAAATCTCCAAACTAAGTGGCATCGCTTTGACCTTTTTCATAACATTATACATTTTACAAATTAAACAGCCATGGTAGCACGACACAACCCTGCCTCCATTCAACAGTCAAATGTAATCTCTTGCTTTATACACCGACAAGTCTCACAGATATACCTGTTCCATCATACATACTCTTGATTCCTTTGAATAATCTTTCCTGTATTCCATATAAGGTTCTCTTATCTCTGTCCACTTAAACTTAGAGTAAAACTGCAATCTTTCCATCTTGAATGCTGCACTGTAACCAGAGATGAACACTATAATATCATGATAGTCGCCAAAGTGTTGCTGAAAGGATGTATCGCCTTGGCATCGACTTATTTGCTACTGAGCTATGGGAAATAAATTGCAAAATGGAGAAAATCTTCACAAAGTTGAGGTGGAGTAACTATAGTACACAGCACACTGTCTGTTGATCTATGAATAGAAATTAAATGCACAAATCAGCGGGTCCACTCCTTCAGTCACGAACCTGCTCACTTCAGTAAACAACATAATTGGGCAAAAAAGAATTAGATCACGCCACTCGCAGCTGACGTCCCCGATAAATAAAGCCCACCACCATGACATCCATACCTGTTAATGCATTCCAGCTGTGGACGGACTTTTCATTTAATTTTTGCGATTTTCAGACGCTTTCCTTTATCGTAGAAGAGACTTTAAAACTAGAGAAGTGTGAGTTATAAGCGTCATTTATTCCTTCGCTACTAAGGTTCTCCCCAAAGCTGAAATAAAGAGTCTGAAGGTACTGAACATAAACCATGAAATGGATCACTGATTGAATGGGCTAACAACGTAACTGGGTAGCACTGAAAAAAGATTAAATATGTCACATGGAGCTATGTCCCGGATGAAAACACCCGATCTCCATGACTCCAATATTCAGTAACGGCAGGAATGAGCTGGGAATCGGAAAAAGGGCAATTTATTATTTCCAGTAGGCCATCCAGTCATTTTTCATCCGCCATTAAATAAACGGGCATCTGGGTATACGTTTCAGCGTGCATTTAGTGGCAGTGATCCGTCTCTGTCAAAGCGATGGATGGGAGGGTGGGACAGAATTTAGGGGACTGACTCTCACTGCAGGTATGGCTATGGAAAAAGGATAACGAGAAGCACAGGGTAAGGAGCGAAGAGGGATAAAGGTAGGACAAGGGAGAGCAACTGTGCCATAACACACAGCTAAACAGAGATACGTACATGGACACACACGGTTCCCCCGAGGCCTACAAGCTCAACGACCATATCTTGCGGGATAAGGAGGATTTCTCCAGTGACACCCTCCTTATCAACATATTTTTTGCATAATACACCTGGCTCTTCTAATGTGTCTGACTCACTTACTTTAACCCCTTAACTGCGGAGCGTCACTTTCGTGATGCTCGGGCGCCATGGATCATAACGCAAGGCATCACTTTCGTGATTCTGTGTTATTTTGAATTCACCAGGGCTTTCAAGTGGTGGCTTGTATCATCTATCAGTACTGCCAGTGTCTAGCTACAGTTAGCGCTGCTAATGTCATCTATACTCCCATCCATTGTTGACAATTTAGCCATTTCTCCCCGTCCTTGACTCCCCTCCTTACCTCCCCTCCATTACCCTCTCCTCCTACCTGCCCAGCCACACTGCACTAAGCAAATCCTGCCCGGATATTTCCACAGATTTCATCCATTGAAATGTGCCCTATGCCCTATTCTTATACAAAATAAGATATATAAAAAGGGAAAAAGCTAATTGATAGTGCCATACACCTGGAACTGGCTAATTATCGCCTGGCAACACCCCATGTGCACTTGTTCGCTAATTTTCCCTGCTTATTTCTCCTTGATATATGCCGTATGACCTATTCTCGTAATAAAAATATATATAAGAAAGGAAGGGAGAAGCCAAAGTGATATTTACATTCACTTGGAACTACCTAATTTATTATGTATTGTCTAGATTTCCTGCCAATCATTTCATTGCATATAAATTAGCAGGTGTCACGATACTGACATTGTCAACCCTTGTCTGCCCATATACGCCACGTCATTCAGTCTTTCGAGGTGAAACCATGTCGGATTAGCGCCCCTCCATTTCCGTCACTTCTGAGCCCACTGCAAAGGGCCCTATGACCTCTACCCCTACTAAACCTCCTGTGGGAAGGGGTAAAGGATAAGTGACTGCTGTTGAATGTGAACTGGCTGATTTATCAATGATAATGATGGATAGTGACTTTGATCTTTCTGGTGAATTGTGTGATGAGCCTGTGGAGGAAATGGTGACAGAAACATCCAGTACGAGTGCTTCAGTGTCCCAAGTTCATCCTGGCTCCAAGGGAAAGAAGCCTTTAGTACAGCAAGGGAAGGAATTTGGGAAGGGAGCGAAGAGGAGGCAGGTGAGCCCTGGATAAATGGCCCCGTGTGACCCAGCCCACCATGAGTCCCGAGGTGTATCACCTCCCCGCTCTCCTAGCCCCACTTCACTAATATCTTCCACCTCTTCTGCCGAAATTTCTCATGAGTCTTCATTGTCAGAGTCTCCAGCAGCACCTACAGTGAAGGCACACCGTAGGGGATGAGGTAAATCCCTTACTCATAGTAAAAGTAGACTTGTATCTAGAGTAAGGGCTGCTAGTGGTACACGACAAGCTAAGATCAGTCGGCGTGATCTTTAGATGGCCCAGTCTGCCTCACAGCCACCCTCATCCACCCTCACCCAGCATACACCGGCACGAGAGGGAACCCTGGACGCCTTCGTGTGGATGGAAGGTTCCGATTTCGTCCCTGAACAACTCCACTCTGACGACTGTTCCTCAGGGATACAGCCTTCCTTCACTCTTGACGAGGATGCTGAGTGTGTGGACTAGCTTTTGGCCTTCCTTGATGACGAAGTCATGCAGCACTTATGTGATGAGACCAACAGGTACGAGTCAGAACGTGCTGCAAGTGGTGCAGGTACAGCAAAAATGCAACAGTGGACCATGCTGGGAGTGCAGGAACTGTATGTGTTCTTCGCCCTCATGCTTCTGATGCCTCATTCACGGAAGCATGAGTTGGAAGATTACTGGTCCATGGACCCTTTACTACCCTCATCCACCTTCATTAAGTACATGGCCAGAGATCGGTTCCGTAACATCATGGGAAACCTGCACATCACCAACAACGATGTACCTTCCCAGACTGACCCACTCTGGAAGATCCGGGAGATGCTGAACAGAATGAAGGATAAATTTATGTAATTCTTCCACCCATTTCAGAAGGCTGTCATAGATGAATCCTTGGTTCTGTTCAGAGGACGTCTGTGGTTCATACAGTACATTCCAAGCAAACGTCATTGGTTTGGAATAAAGTTCTTTGTACTGTGCAACTGTCAGACGGGGAACATCCTTGACTTCGACATCTGTTCAGCCAGCACTGTCACTCTGAACAAAACACACCCCCTTGGCTTCTCAGGCAGTGCAGTGAAAGTGCTCCTTGAAAGGCATTTTGGTGGGAATCATGTCCTGTATACTGACAACTATTGTACAGCACCGAAACTTGCTAAATACTTTTCAGAGCACGGCATCGGCTCCTGCGGCACTGTCAAGAGCAATCGTGCCCATTTCCCCAAATTCCCTGAGGCAGGAAGTTTGCAGTGGGGAGACGTGCACCTATGCAAGCCTGAGAAGATGCTGGCAATACGGTGGCATGATAAGAGGGTCGTACACATACTTACCACCGTACACAAGAGGGAACTGAAAGACAGTGGGAAGGTCAACCAGAGGACAGGCGAACCGTTGGTGAAACCTGATGCTGTCATCGACTATAATATCAACATGCAGCTCGTGGCCAAGTCCGACATGATGATTGGAGAGATCGACTGCCTCAGAAAGAATACTAGGTGGTACAGGAAAGTGTTTCTGCATCTCATTGACATGACGATGCTGAACACCTTCATCCTGTACAAGATGAAGGTAAAGCCACCCAAGTCCTTCTCCCTGAGGCTGTTCGCCAGGACCTGTGTTCAGCAGCTGCTTGAGAGATATGGTAGGGTGACAGCAGCAGCTCCAAGGTGCCATGCTGTAAGACTTCCTGACAGACTTGAGCAGAGGGCGTACATGGATCAGCACAGACTGGTGCAAATGCCTGCCACTACGAAGAGGAAGGCTGCGATCCGCAGGTGCCAGGTGTGTGCACATACCACCTGACGCACACCTGAGCACAAACGCACCTCTTGGCTGTGTGCTGAGTGCAAGGTTCCTCTCAGTGTACCCTGCTTCTTTGATTACCACAGCCCGGAGCATTTCTAAAACAGTGCAAGTGAAAATGTAAATAATGTGTAAATAATGTGTAAATTGCAAGTGAATGCAATGGATGTAAATATAATTGGAAAGTGGAAAATAGTTTTATAAGTTACTGCAAGTGATAGTGCATAACAGTGTAAATAAAATAAAAAGTAAATAATGTAAATAAAATAGAAAATGTAAATAGAAATGTATATAATTAGTAATATAAGAATATGAGTATAAATACTTGGAGTAATGACAATGAAAATGAAAGCTTCGCTCTCTGCATTAGTTTACTGAACGAGAAAGTGAATGCCTGGAGTGAAAATAAACTACTAGTACTGAAGGAAACTTATGGATAAATATTATATATATATAAATAAGTGTAATAAAGTACTAGGAATATAAAGTGTGAGTGTGTTCATGAATAATATATGACAGAATACCAGCAGGGAACGAGCGTGGGTGGAAAGCTCGTATGCTCTCGTAATTTACATTGCTTTCACAGTTTTTTTTTTTTTTGGAATATGGATTCCAAACTACTTGAAATTCACAGAAGAGTGTTTCTAGTGATAATATCAGGCAGTGGTAATCATATTACAGGGTGTCGGGAAGTGTAAAGTGGAGACTTCGTTACCCAACTTCAGAAGTCTCCACAAGTCCTACGATAGTCGACAAACATCCCAGGAGAAAGCTGAAGGTATGTGCCATAAGCATATATAATTATAATATTCTAGGACTAATAACTGATTTTTGGCAAATATTTTTAAAATGTTAGTCAGAGCACGATTATCCCCACGTGACGGGCACGGCGCGCTTCTGATATCTCCGCGGTTAAGGGGTTAACCCTTTAACCGCGGGTGTCATTCCAGAATGACGTTGCAAAAACTGGACCAAACCGCGGGTGTCATTCTCGAATGTTTGTGAATATTTTGAATACCCCGCGTTTTTTCCGTGCGCCAATTGTTTCAAGGGAGAGTAGCTATTAAGTTCTTTCACTCCAGCCGACCCCCACCTCCCTCTTCCCCCCCCTGGGGCCCCACCTCCCACCCCCTGGGCCCCCCACCCCACCCCTGACCAAGCACGCATCAGTATCTGTCCAGCTGTGTGAGTGACAACACATGTTGATGTGGCAGTGAAGTGCAGGCAATTACAGTGCCTTTTACCTGTCTCAGTGAACACAGAGTGGGTGTTTATCGTATGTGCAGTGTTCATATATGTTTATAGTATTATTATCAGAATGTGATTGGTATTTGGTAATGGTGTGTGAGCGAAAAAATAGTGATTACAACACCGCTGATGTGGCAGTGAAGTGCAGGCAATTACAGTGCCTTTTACCTGCCTCAGTGAACACAGAGTGGGTGTTTATCGTATGTGCAGTGTTCATATATGTTTATAGTATTATTATCAGAATGAGGTTGGCATTTGGTAATGGTGTGTGAGCGAAAAATAGTGATTACAACACCGCTGATGTGGCAGTGAAGTGCAGGTAATTACAGTGCCTTTTACCTGCCTCAGTGAACACAGAGTGGGTGTTTATCGTATGTGCAGTGTTCATATATGTTTATAGTATTATTATCAGAATGAGGTTGGCATTTGGTAATGGTGTATGAGCGAAGGTAATGATGTGTGAGCGAAAAATAGTGATTTTACACCCCTCACTTCTAACGGCACTGCCCGTCCTGTGAAAGTCAACAAAGTCATGAAACCTACATCAATGGAAAGCTGAAGGTTAGTACTTTCTAATGGTACCTTATTTTTTTCTCTAGCTTTATTCTGTGCAGAGTTATTAAGGTTTAAAGGTTTGTTTACATTTGGCTGAAACCCCCGCGGGAGAGGACAGTCAGACCAAAACAATACCCGCGGTTAAAGGGTTAATGCATCTAAGACTCGGTTCTTACGCCTATCAACCCGTCAAAATCTTCCACAGGTACACCCACTAATGTTTCATAATATTCAGCTTAATCCTGCATCATCCTTGAACATGCTTGGGGTTTCATTTACTCGGGACTTATCTTGGAAAGCTCATATTACATCTCTTATAAAATCTGTTTCCAAGAGATTGGGTGTGCTAAGCCGACTCCGTTCTTTCTTTACCCCTGCACAATTGTTGACTCTATGCAGGGGTTTTATCCGCCCCTGTGTGGAGTACAACTCTCATGTGTGGGGAGCCTCCCCACATACAGCTCTTCTCAATAGGGTGGAGTCAAAGAATTTTTGTCTCATTAATTCTCCTCCTCTTACTGACCTCCCTTCAACCTCTGTCTCGTCACCGCATCTTTATCTCTTTTCTATCGCTACTTTAATGGTCACTGCTCCTCTGAACTGTCTGCATGCTTTCCTCCACCTCTACGACGGGCGCGTAGCACCCGTCTAGCAGTAAATTCTCATACCTTTTCTGTCCAACTCTTTAATGCAAGAGTTAACCGTTACTCCCAGTCCTTCATTTATGCAACAGATCAACTCTGGAACTGTCTCCCTCTGTCTGTATTTCCAGCTGCCTATGATCTCCAGTCTTTCAAACGCAGTGTGTCCAGGCATCTCGAAATGAATGGATCTTGAATTTGGCTCTCTCTTGTATGTTGTTTTTCTCTTGGAGGGAACTGTTTTTTCAGGCTCATGGCTTTTGGTTCCTTCTTTTAATATATATATATATATATATATATATATATATATATATATATATATATATATATATTGTAAAGACAACGACCCCCAAAATAGTTTGCTTTTTTTTGTTCCTGTAATTATACACCGGTACCATTGCTAGACTGGCTCAGAAGGACACATCTGTCACCGACAGTTCAAAAAGACTCTCCTAAACTAAGTACAACACAGCCGTTTTCTGACGTGGGAAAAATGCTTATGAATTATTTTTTTACCTTAACTTTAAGGTTTTCGTCCTTCATTAACTGATGTCACAAACTTCAGTGGCTGAAGAACTCAGTGCTACCGCGCAGGGTCGTACCTAGAGATATGGGGGCCCGGAGGGATAGGTTTTTTGTGGGGCCCCGCCACACTCTCAAAACTTATCTAATATCTCAGACGGGATTGTAGGGATGATAAATATACATATTTTTAAATATTAATAAAAAAAAAAATTATAAATTTTAAGGCTTTTGGAGCCCCTCTCAATTGGGGACCCAGGAGGCAGTTTCAAACAGCTACCCCTCCGCCCCCCCCTCTCAGGTACACCACTGCTACCGCGTGATATCCTTTCCAGGGCACTTTCTCGCAACTAGCATCGTATTTAGGGGTAGCGTCTCGCTGGAGCTCGGTATTAACTTGATGGAAATGGTAATTTAAGTTTCTTTTGGAGTTACAACGATTTACTGATGATAATACCTAACCCTTCGAATTCGAAAAGTCATTCCAAACCTCAATAAAATTATGTGTAACTACAAAGAGTGAAATTAACTTCCTGGAGCTGAAGAAGAGAAAAAGGGACAGTTATTACAGACAAAAACAAAGTGAACTACAGTCCAATGACCATATACATTATATTATTGCTACGGCTGCAATTGATTATTCAGGACAGGAGAGACCGTTGGTGGGGGAAGGGAATAAGTATGTAAAAGCTGCCCCTTGGACGACAAATGACCGCCACCACGAGTGAATAATTTCAAACAAATAATCACTACGTACCAATATCTGGCGGGGTGGGAAAGGGCGGGGTGTTAGACAGACCGACACAGCAAAGCTAATATCAAGGCTCAACGCCCGGTAGAACAACTTTTTTTTTTTTTTTTTTTTTTACTTCCCCTACGATGTTACCTTGTTGAGAATGTTTTTTTTTTTTTGTTTTTTTTATAGCTTACTATTAGCTGGCAATGTTATAAATTTTAAAAGGAATCTAATTACATCGTACCCATCCAGTTTTCAGTCTGGAAACATACGTAATCGTAAGAGAGGACCAACCTTGACGTGAAACCAGTGGACCACAGGAAACCGACAACTTCATCAGGGCGACATGAGAGATCTTTTGCTATGTTGGAGGAGTCTGTGTTGTGACACTGAGGTACCTGAGGTTATTCAGTGTGTTGTTCTGTGTGTGGGGGGGAGGTGGGGGACATGGCTGCATTGCAGTGTGGGTATAGTGGATTCTTGAGGAGGTCTATGTGTTGTTGGTATTGTAGCAGGGAAGAGTGAGGGTCACATCTTAGTTTAGGTGCCCTGGTGTCTCTATGGGTAGCGTAGGATCTGAGGGGTGGATGTCTGGGTGGTGGTTCATGGAGCATGTACGGTAGTTTGGCGAGAGGATTGAATGGTTATGGGGCTGTGTGTTTTGGAGACTTACCGGGAATGTTTTAATGAATTTTATTGGCGGGTGGAGGAGTGAGGTTATTACTGAGGAATTCTGCATCAGATACGTGTGTGTGTGTGTGTGTGTGTGTGTGTGTGTGTGGTGGGGGATCATGCAATATAGAGTTACATGAACGGAATGAATCCTGAGCTGAAAGAATGAACTGTGTCCGTATTATTTTGATCTTTACAAATCAAGTACGATGTTCTTTAATTTCGGCCAAGTCATTAATCATGATTGACACACTTCTCACACCGTGGATTTCTCTTGAATATAATCGTCTGACATCAACAGAAATCCAATGTTCAGTAGCTCTTTTGTAAAGTGCTGCACACATTTACTTGCATTCTTAAATTTTCTCACTCCCATGGCTTGGGGGCAAAGGTCACATGCCATGCAACTCCCTGTCCGCGTTAATGTCCACCAGCTGAATCTCTTTACGCAGTGTATTATTATTTTTTTCTCATAATAACGATAGCTTTCTTTGGTGACATGGGTTGCAGCCAGTTTTAAACTTCGTATACGACGAAAGAGGCTTTACCTTACATACGTTGGAGCGAACACCTTGAGTGGAAAGACGTCTTTTCTCAGTTAATTCTTACTATCTCCGAGCAATATTTTTCAGTTTAACAGAACCTTTTGTACCGAAAGGACATATAATGGATACATCTCACTCTGACAACATATATCCATCTGATGGCAGCAAGAGCATAATCTGTGTGGTGTCCCTCCCGGTAGTGGAAGAACTGGATGGACAATCTCCCTCGAACCCTAAAGCCTTGTTGATTTCACTGAATTTCTTTATTATTATTATTATAATTATAATTATTATGATGATGATGATGATGATGATGATGATGATGATGATTGATGATGATGATGATGATTTTTATTATTACCATTATTATTATTATTATTATTATTATTATTATTATTATTATTTCAAAAAAGTTGCTAAAGCTCATCTGTCTCCCTACTGTTCTGTCACAAATGCCGCTCATTTCTTTTGCTGTTCTGGTGGTCTTAAAATTATTCCACTGCTTCTCGTCATTCCATTCACCAGCACATCACACTGAGTCAGCATCTTTCTCAAAACCCATACTTTTCAATAAACATAATTGCTTGCAGTTAGTAAAATTTTAATATTATAGTATCTATGAGACTACGAGTCCATTACATATATATATATATATATATATATATATATATATATATATATATATATATATATATATATAATGGACTCGTAGTCTCATAGATACTATAATATTAAAATTTTACTAACTGCAAGCAATTATGTTTATATATATATATATATATATATATATATATATATATATATATATATATATATATATATATATATATATATATATATATATATATATATATATATATATATATATATATATATATATATATATATATATATATATATATATATATATATATATATATATATATATATATATATATATACATATATATATATATATATATATATATATATATATATATATATATATATATATATATATATATATATATATATATATATATATATATATATATATATATATATATATATATATATATATATATATATACATATATATATATATATACATATATATATATATATATATATATATATATATATATATATATATATACATATATATATATATATATATATATATATATATATATATATATATATATATATATATATATATATATATATATATATATATATATATATATATATATATATATATATATATATATATATATATATATATATATATATATATATATATATATATATATATATATACATATATATATATACATATATATATATATATATATATATATATATATATATATATATATATATATATATATATATATATATATATATATATATATATATATATATATATACATATATATATATATATATATATATATATATATATATATATATATATATATATATATATATATATATTTTTATCCGAGGAAGAAGGAACCAAAGGCCATGGCCCGCAGTAACAGTTCCTTCCAAGAGAAAAACAAAATACAATAGAGAGCCAAATTCAAGATCCGATCATTTTGAGATGCCTGACACACTGCGTTTGAAAGACTGGAGATCATAGGCAGCAGGAAATACAGACAGAGGGAGACAGTTCCAGAGCTGACCTGTTGCATAAATGAAACTCTGGGAGTAACGGTTAACTCTTGCATTAGAGAGTTGGACAGAAAAGGGATGAGAGTTTGCTGCCAGACGGGTGCTACGCGCCTGTCGTAGAGGTGGAGGAATGCAAGCAGACAGTTCAGAGGAGCAGTGACCATTAAAGTAGCGATAGAAAAGAGATAAAGATGCAACAGTGCGGCGAAGAGACAGAGGTTGAAGGGAGTCAGTAAGAGGAGGAGAGTTAATGAGACGAAAAGCCTTTGACTCCACCCTATTGAGAAGAGCTGTATGTGGGGAGCCTCCCCACACATGAGAGTTGTACTCCACACAGGGGCGGATAAAACCTCTGTATAGAGTCAACAATTGTGCAGGGGTAAAGAAAGAGCGGAGTCGGCTTAGCACACCAAATCTCTTGGAAGCAGATTTTACAAGAAATGTAATATGATCTTTCCAAGATAAGTCCTGAGTAAATGAAACCCCAAGCATGTTCAAGGATGATGCAGGATTAAGCTGAATATTATTAAACATTAATGGGTATACCTGTGGAAGATTTTGTCGGGTTGATAGGTGTAAGAACTGAGTCTTAGATGCATTAAAGACAACCATATTATTTTTACCCCAGTCAGCGATACGAGCCAAGTCAGACATTAGGTGTGCCATAGCCTCATCCCTTGTTTCTTGAAGTAACAGGTGAGAGGGGCGTTGATGGAACCGAATGGAAAGGTTAAGGGTGGAGTCCTCAGCGTATGAGGGGATAGGGTTAGATGTACAGCTTAGAAGATCATTGATGAATAAAAGGGAAGAGAGTTGGTGATAGGACAAAGCCCTGAGGAACACCACTGTTGATAGATCTAGGAGAAGAACGATGGCCGTCTACAACAGCGGCTATAGAACGACCAGAAAGGAAGCTAGCGATGAAGGCACAGATAGAAGGATAGAAACCGTAGGAGGGCAGTTTGGAAATTAAAGATTTATGCCAGACTCGATCGAAAGCCTTTGAGATGTCAAGTGCAATGGCAAAGCTTTCGCCAAAGTCCCGAAAGGAGGATGACCAGGAGTCTGAAAGGTAGGTGAGAAGATCGCCAGTGGAGCGTCCCTGACGGAACCCATACTGACGATCGGAAAGAAGGTTGTGATAGGAAAGATGCCTTAAAATTTTTCTATTAAGAATTGACTCGAAAACTTTTGAAATACAGGACGTTAAAGCAATTGGACGATAGTTGGAGGGTTGGGAGTGGTCACCCTTCTTTGGGACTGGCTGAATGAGAGCAAACTTCCAGCAAGAAGGAAAGGTACAAGTTGACAGACAAAGGCGAAAGAGTTTGCCTAGGCAGGGTGTAAGCACAGAAGCACAGTTCTTGAGAACAACAGGAGGGACCCCATCAGGCCCATATGCCTTGTTAGTACTGAGGCCAGTGATGGCAGAAAATGCATCAACTGAAGAAATTTTAATGTCAGCCATGAGGAAGTCAGAGGGGAGAAGTGATGGAGGAACAGCACCGGAATCGTTTAAGGTGGAATTGGAGGAGAAAGTTCAGTGCGAAGAGATCTGCTTTATCAGTAGAAGAAATAGCTACAGAACCATCAGAGTAGAAAAAGAGGAGGGAAGGATGATGAGGTAAAGTTGTTAGAAAGATTTTTGGCAAGGTGCCAGAAGGAGCGGGAAGAATTCGAGTTGGAGAGTTGAGAGCATTTAGTATGGATGAAATTATTTTTAGTAGAGCGAAGAACAGACTTAGCACGATTCCGGGCAGAAACGTAAAGATGATGTGATTCAGGGGTGGGTTGGCTCCGGTACCTTTTGTAGGCCCTCTCCTTGTTGTGGACAGCATTAGAACAAGCGTGATTAAACCAAGGCTTTCTTGCGTTAGTTAAAGGATATGAGAAAGGAATGTATGCTTCCATGCCCGAGAGAATAACCTCCGTAATGCGAGGCACACTCAGATGGCTCCCGGCCATGGAAGCAATAATCATTCCAGGGAAAATCAAAGAAGTACTGCCTGAGGGCCTCCCAGTTCGCGGCTCCAAAATGCCACAGACGACGTTTCCCTGGAGGGTCCACAGGCCGTACCGGAGTGATAGGACAGGTTAAGGTAATAAGGTTGTGATCGGAGGAGCCCAACGGAGAGAAAAGATTAACAGAGTAAGCAGAAGGATTAGTTGTGAGGAAGAGGTCAAGTATGTTGGAGCTCTCTCCAAGGCGGTCAGAGATTCGGGTAGGGTGCTGTACAAGCTGCTCTAGGTCATTAAGGATATAAAAGATGTACGCTTGTTCACCAGGTGGATCCGTGAAAGGAGAGGAGAGCCAAAGGTGGTGGTGAACATTGAAATCTCCAAGAATGGAGATTTCAGAGAAAGGAGAAATGGACAGAATGTGTTCCATCGTAGAAGTAAGATAGTCGAAGAATTTTTGATAGTCAGTAGAATTAGGGGATAAGTAAACAGCACAGATATATTTAGTCAGAGAATGAGAGGAAAGCCGAAGCCAGAGTGTGGAGAATTCAGAAGAATCAAGTTCAGGAACACGAGAGCAAGATAAGTCGTTGCGTATGTATACACAACAGCCACCTTTGGCTTTGAAATGAGTATAGAGAAAGTAGGAGGATACAGAAAAGGGTTTGCTGTCGGCTGCCTCAGACAGCTGAGTCTCCGTCAGAAAAAGAAGGTGAGGTTTAGAGGAGGAGAGGTGGTGCTCAACAGAGCGAAAGTTAGATGAAAGGCCGCGAATGTTGCAGAAATGAAGAAGAAGAGAGTCAGACAGTGGTTCCAGGCACCTCGAGTCGTCACTGGAGAGGGGCAGATGGCGGGGGCATTTATGGTCCCCCCCCCCCTGGGGACTCCGAGGCTTGATTAATAGACGCCATTTTTGTTGATTTTTGAAAAGGAAGTGTAGTGTGTACTGTGCATGTAGTTTGGTGAAGATAGTTAGAGAAATTTGTACTGGAGAGCATGCTGGCCTACTCTCTGTGTAACTGAGACACTGAAAAAGTTCAGCAAAGGGGATGGTCAGGAACTAGTCCTGAGGGCTGATGAAACGGGAGCTCCAGCACTCCCTGTCATCAGCTTTCCATCCACCTCGGGAGTACTGCCCTGCTCGACTGGTGCTACAGTCTACTCCTGATAAATATATATATATATATTTATATATTTATATATATATTTATATTATCTATATATGTATATTTATATATATATATATATATATATATTTGTAAACACAACGACCCCAAATAGGGTTTGCTTTTTTTTGTTCCTATATTTATACACCGGTATCATTGCTAGACTGGCTCAGAAGGACACATCTGTCACCGACAGTTCAAAAAGACTCTCCTGAACTAATACAACACAGTAGTTTTCTTACGTGGGAAGAATGGAAATTAATTATATTTATACCTTAACTTCAAGATTCTCGTTCTTCTTTAACTGATGTCACGGACTTCAGTGGCTGAAGATTTTAGTGTTACCGCGTGATATCCTTTCCATGGCACTGTCTCGCGACTAGCATCGTATTTAGGGGTAGCGTCTCGCTGGAGCTCGGTATTAACTTGATGGAAACGGTAATTTAAGTTTGTTTTGGAGTTAAAACGATTTAGTGATGATAATACCTAATCCCTCGAATTCGAAAAGTCTTTCCAAACCTCAATAAAATTATGTGTAACTACAAAGAGTGAAATTAACTTCCTGGAGCTCAAGAGGAGAAAAAGGGACAGTTACTTCAGACAAAAGCAAAGTGAACTACAGTCCAATGATCATGTACATTATATTATTGCTACGGCTGCGATTGATTATTCAGGACAGGAGAGACCGTTGGCGGGGGAAGGGAATAAGTATGTAAAAGCTGCCCCTTGGACGACAAATGACCGCCACCACGAGTGAATAATTTCAAACAATTAATCACTACGTACCAATATCTGGCGGGGTGGGAAAGGGTGGGGTGTTAGACAAACCGACACAGCAAAACTAATACCTAGGCTCGACGCCAGGTAGAACAATTTTTTTTTTTTTTTTTTTTTACTTCGTCTACGATGTTAACATGTTGAGAATGTTTTTTTTTTTTAATAGCTTACTATTAGCTGGCGATGTTATAAAATGTAAAAGGAATCTAATTACATCGAACCCATCCAGTTTTAAGTCTCCAAACATACGTAATCGTACGAGAGGACCAATCTTGACATGTAACCAGTAGACCACAGGAAACCGACAACTTCATCAGGGCGAAGAAATATATCTTGTGCTATGTTGGAGGAGTCTGTGTTGTGACACTGAGGTACCTGAGGTTATTCAGTGTGTTGTTCTGTGTGTGTGGGGGAGGGAGGTGGGGGACATGGCTGCATTGCAGTGTGGGTATAGTGGATTCTTGAGGAGGTCTATGTGTGGCTGGTATTGTAGCAGGGAAGAGTGAGGGTCACATCTTAGTCTAACTGCCCTGGTGTCTCTCTGGGTAGCGTAGGATCTGAGGGGTGGATGTCTGGGTGGTGGTTCATGGAGGATGTACGGTAGTTTGGCGAGAGGTTTGAATGGTTATGATGGCTGTGTGTTTTGGAGACTTACCGGGTATGTTTTAATGAATTTTATTGGCGGGTGGAGGAGTGAGGTTATTACTGAGGAATTCTGCATCAGATACGTGTGTGTGTGTGTGTGTGTGTGTGTGTGTGTGTGTGTGTGTGTGTGTGTGTGTGTGTGGTGGGGGATCATGCAATATAGAGTTACATGAACGGAATGGATCTGAGCTGAAAGAATGAACTGTGTCCGTATTACATCTCTTTGATCTTTTACTAAAATCAAGTACGATGTTCTTTAATTTCGGCCAAGTCATTAATCATGATTGACACACTTCTCACACCGTGGATTTCTCTTGAATATAATCGTCTGACATCAACAGAAATCCAATGTTAAGTAGCTCTTTTGTAAATTGCTGCACACATTTACTTGCATTCTTCAATTTTCTCACTCCCATGGCTGGGGGGGACGGTCACATGCCATGCAACTCACTGTCCGCGTTAATGTCCATCAGCTGAATCTCTTTACGCAGTGTATTATTATTTTTCCCCATAATAACGTTAGCTTTCATTGGTGACAAGGGTTGCAGCCAGTTTTAAACTTGGTACACGACGAAAGAGGCTTTACCTTACATACGTTGGAGTGAACACCTTGAGTGGAAAGACGTCTTTTCTCAGTAAATTTTTACTATCTCCGAGCAATATTTTTCAGTTTAAGAGAACATTTTATACCGATAGGATATATGATGGATACATCTTACTCTGACAACATATATCCATCTGATGGCAGCAAGAGTATTATCTGTGTGGTGTCCCTCCCGGTAGTGGAAGAACTGGATGGACACTCTCCCTCGAACCCTAAAGCCTTTCTGGTTTCAATAAATTTCTTTATGATTATTATTGTTATTATGATGATGATCATGATGATGATGATTATTATTATTATTATTTTTATTATTATCATTATTATTATTATTATTATTATTATTATTATTATTATTATCATTATTTCAAAAACGTAGCTAAACCTCATCTGTCTCCCTACTGTTCCGTCACAAATGCTGCTCATTTCTTTTCCTGTCCTGGTGGTCTTAAAAATATTCCACTGCTTCTCGTCATTCCATTCACCAGCACATCACACTGAGTCAGCATCTTTCTCAAAACTCAAACTTTTCAATAAACATCATCGCTCGCAGTCAATAAAATTTTCATAGTATATTATCTATGAGACTACGAGTTCATAAAATATATATATATTTGTAAAGACAACGACCGCAAATAGAGTTTCCTTTTTCTTTTTTTTCCTGTATTTATACACCGGTACCATTGCTAGACTGGCTCAGAAGGACACATCTGTCACCGACAGTTCAAAAAGACTCTCCTGAACTAATACAACACAGTCGTTTTCTTACGTGGAAAGAATGCAAATTAATTATATTTTTACCTTAACTTCAAGATTTTCGTTCTTCATTAACTGATGTCAAGTACTTCAGTGGCTGAAGATTATAGTGTTACCGCGTGATATCCTTTCCATGGCACTTTTTCGCGACTAGCATCGTATTTAGGGGTAGCGTCTCGCTGGAGCTCGGTATTAACTTGATGGAAACGGTAATTTAAGTTTGTTTTGGAGTTAAAACGATTTAGTGATGATAATACCTAATCCCTCGAATTCGAAAAGTCTTTCCAAACCTCAATAAAATTATGTGTAACTACAAAGAGTGAAATTAACTTCCTGGAGCTGAAGAGGAGAAAAAGGGACAGTTACTTCAGACAAAAGCAAAGTGAACTACAGTCCAATGATCATGTACATTATATTATTGATACGGCTGCGATTGATTATTCAGGACAGGAGAGAGAGTTGGTGTGGGAAGGAAATAAGTATGTAAAAGCTGCCCCTTGGACGACAAATGACCGCCACCACGAATGAATAATTTCAAACAAATAATCACTACGTACCAATATCTGGCGGGGTGGGAAAGGGTCGGGTGTTAGACAGACCGACACAGCAAAGCTAATACCTAGGCTGGATTCCCGGTAGAACATTTTTTTTTTTTTTTTTACTTCCCCTACGATGTTAACTTGTTGAGTGTTTTTTTTTTTTTTAATAGCTTCCTATTAGCTGGCGATGGTATAAAATTTAAAAGGAATCTAATTACATCGAACCCATCCAGTTTTAAGTCTCCAAACATACGTAATCGTATGAGAGGACCAACCTTGATGTGAAACCAGTGGACCACAGGAAACCGACAACTTCATCAGGGCGAAGCCAGATATCTTTTGCTATGTTGGAGGAGTCTGTGTTGTGACACTGAGGTACCTGAGGTTATTCAGTGTGTTGTTCTGTGTGTGTGTGGGGGGGGGGACATGGCTGCATTGCAGTGTGGGTATAGTGGATTCTTAAGGAGGTCTATGTGTGGCTGGTATTGTAGCAGGGAAGAGTGAGGGTCACATCTTAGTCTAAGTGCCCTGGTGTCTCTCTGGGTAGCGTAGGATCTGAGGGGTGGATGTCTGGGTGGTGGTTCATGGAGGATGTACGGTAGTTTGGCGAGAGGTTTGAATGGTTATGATGGCTGTGTGTTTTGGAGAGTTACCGGGTATGTTTTAATGAATTTTATTGGCGGGTGGAGGAGTGAGGTTATTACTGAGGAATTCTGCATCAGATACGTGTGTGTGTGTGTGTGTGTGTGTGTGTGTGTGTGTGTGTGTGTGTGGTGGGGGATCATAGAATATAGAGTTACATGAACGGAATGGATCTGAGCTGAAAGAATGAACTGTGTCCGTATTACATCTCTTTGATCTTTTACTAAAATAAAATACGATGTTCTTTAATTTCGGCCAAGTCATTAATCATGATTGACACACTTCTCACACCGTGGATTTCTCTTGAATATAATCGTCTGACATCAACAGAAATCCAATGTTAAGTAGCTCTTTTGTAAATTGCTGCACACATTTACTTGCATTCTTCAATTTTCTCACTCCCATGGCTGGGAGGGACGGTCACATGCCATGCAACTCACTGTCCGCGTTAATGTCCACCAGCTGAATCTCTTTACGCAGTGTATTATTATTTTTCCCCATAAAAACGTTAGCTTTCATTGGTGACAAGGGTTGCAGCCAGTTTTAAACTTGGTACACGACGAAAGAGGCTTTACCTTACATACGTTGGAGTGAACACCTTGAGTGGAAAGACGTCTTTTCTCAGTAAATTCTTACTATCTCCGAGCAATATTTTTCAGTTTAAGAGAACATTTTATACCGAAAGGATATATGATGGATACATCTTACTCTGACAACATATATCCATCTGATGGCAGCAAGAGTATTATCTCTGTGGTGTCCCTCCCGGTAGTGGAAGAACTGGATGGACAATCTCCCTCGAACCCTAAAGATTTTCTGGTTTCAATAAATTTCTTTATGATTATTATTGTTATTATGATGATCATGATGATGATGATGATGATTATTATTATTAATTATTATTATTATTTTTATTATTATCATTATTTCAAAAACGTAGCTAAACCTCATCTGTCTCCCTACTGTTCCGTCACAAATGCTGCTCATTTCTTTTCCTGTCCTGGTGGTCTTAAAAATATTCCACTGCTTCTCGTCATTCCATTCACCAGCACATCACACTGAGTCAGCATCTTTCTCAAAACTCAAACTTTTCAATAAACATCATCGCTCGCAGTCAATAAAATTTTCATAGTATATTATCTATGAGACTACGAGTTCATAAAATATATATATATATTTGTAAAGACAACGACCGCAAATAGAGTTTCCTTTTTCTTTTTTTTCCTGTATTTATACACCGGTACCATTGCTAGACTGGCTCAGAAGGACACATCTGTCACCGACAGTTCAAAAAGACTCTCCTGAACTAATACAACACAGTCGTTTTCTTACGTGGAAAGAATGCAAATTAATTATATTTTTACCTTAACTGCAAGATTTTCGTTCTTCATTAACTGATGTCAAGTACTTCAGTGGCTGAAGATTATAGTGTTACCGCGTGATATCCTTTCCATGGCACTTTTTCGCGACTAGCATCGTATTTAGGGGTAGCGTCTCGCTGGAGCTCGGTATTAACTTGATGGAAACGGTAATTTAAGTTTGTTTTGGAGTTAAAACGTTTTAGTGATGATAATACCTAATCCCTCGAATTCGAAAAGTCTTTCCAAACCTCAATAAAATTATGTGTAACTACAAAGAGTGAAATTAACTTCCTGGAGCTGAAGAGGAGAAAAAGGGACAGTTACTTCAGACAAAAGCAAAGTGAACTACAGTCCAATGATCATGTACATTATATTATTGATACGGCTGCGATTGATTATTCAGGACAGGAGAGAGAGTTGGTGTGGGAAGGAAATAAGTATGTAAAAGCTGCCCCTTGGACGACAAATGACCGCCACCACGAATGAATAATTTCAAACAAATAATCACTACGTACCAATATCTGGCGGGGTGGGAAAGGGTCGGGTGTTAGACAGACCGACACAGCAAAGCTAATACCTAGGCTGGATTCCCGGTAGAACATTTTTTTTTTTTTTTTTACTTCCCCTACGATGTTAACTTGTTGAGTGTTTTTTTTTTTTTTTAATAGCTTCCTATTAGCTGGCGATGGTATAAAATTTAAAAGGAATCTAATTACATCGAACCCATCCAGTTTTAAGTCTCCAAACATACGTAATCGTATGAGAGGACCAACCTTGATGTGAAACCAGTGGACCACAGGAAACCGACAACTTCATCAGGGCGAAGCCCGATATCTTGTGCTATGTTGGAGGAGTCTGTGTTGTGACACTGAGGTACCTGAGGTTAGTCAGTGTGTTGTTCTGTGTGTGTGGGGGGGGGAGGTGGGGGACATGGCTGCATTGCAGTGTGGGTATAGTGGAATCTTGAGGAGTTCTATGTGTGGCTGGTATTGTAGCAGGGAAGAGTGTGGGTCACATCTTAGTCTAAATGCCCTGGTGTCTCTATGGGTAGCTTAGGATCTGAGGGGTGGATGTCTGGGTGGTGGTTCATGGAGGATGTACGGTAGTTTGGCGAGAGGTTTAAATGGTTATGGTGGCTGTGTGTTTTGGAGACTTACCGGGTATGTGTTAATGAATTTTATTGGCGGGTGGAGGAGTGAGGTTATTACGGAGGATTTCTGCATCAGGTGTGTGTGTGTGTGTGTGTGTGTGTGTGTGTGTGTGTGTGTGTGTGTGTGTGTGTGTGTGTGTGTGTGTGTGGTGGGGGATCATGCAATATAGAGTTACATGGACGGAATGGATCCTCAGCTGAAAGAATGAACTGTGTCCGTCTTACACCTCTTTGATCTTTTACTAAAATAAAGAACGATGTTCTTAAATTTCGGCCATGTCATTAATCATGACAAACATTTCTCACACCGTGGATTTCTCTTGAATATAATCGTCTGACATCAACAGAAATCCGATGTTAAGTAGCTCTTTTGTAAATTGCTGCATACATTTACTTGCATTCTTCAATTTTCTCATTCCCATGGCTTGGGGGGAACGGTCACATGCCATGCAACTCAGTGTCCGCGTTAATGTCCACCAGCTGAATCTCTTTACGCAGTGTATTATTATTTTTTTCTCATAATAACGTTAGCTTTCATTGGTGACAAGGGTTGCAGCCAGTTTTAAACTTGGTACACGACGAAAGTGGCTTTACCTTACATACGTTGGAGCGAACACCTTGAGTGGAAATAAGTCTTTTCTCATTTAATTATTACTATCTCCGAGTAATATTTTTCAGTTTAACAGAACCTTTTATACCGAAAGTATATATATATATATATATATATATATATATATATATATTATGCGAGGAAGAAGGAACCAAAGGCCATGAGCCCGCAATAACAGTTCCCTCCAAGAGAAAAACAAAATACAAGACAGAGCCAAATTCAAGATCCGTTCATTTCGAGATGCCTGGACACACTGCGTTTGAAAGACTGGAGATCATAGGCAGCAGGAAATACAGACAGAGGGAGACAGTTCCAGAGTTGACCTGTTGCAAAAAATGAAGGACTGGGAGTAACGGTTAACTCTTGCATTAGAGAATTGGACAGAAAAGGGATGAGAGTTTGCTGCCAGACGGGTGCTACGCGCCCGTCGTAGAGGTGGAGGAATGCATACAGACAGTTCAGAGGAGCAGTGACCATTAAAGTAGCGATAGAAAAGAGATAAAGATGCAATAGTGCGGCGAAGAGACAGAGGTTGAAGGAGTCAGTAAGAGGAGGAGAGTTAATGAGACGAAAAGCCTTTGACTCCACCCTATTGAGAAGAGCTGTATGTGGGGAGCCTTCCCCCACATGAGAGTTGTACTCCACATAGGGGTGGATAAAACCCCTGTATAGAGTCAACAATTGTGCAGGGGTAAAGAAAGAACAGAGTCGGCTTAGCACACCAAATCTCTTAGAAGCAGATTTTACAAGAGATGTATCATGATCTTTCCAAGATAAGTCCCGAGTAAATGAAACCCCAAGCATGTTCAAGGATGATGCAGGGTTAAGCTGAATATTATTAAACATTAGTGGGTATACCTGTGGAAGATTTTGATGGGTTGATAGGTGTAAGAACTGAGTCTTAGATGCATTAAAAACAAGATTATTTTTACCCCAGTCAGAGATACGAGCCAAGTCAGACATTAGGTGTGCCATAGCCTCATCCCTTGTTTCTTGAAGTAACTGCTGAGATGGCCGTTGCGGGAACCGAATGGAAAGGTGAAGGGTGGAGTCATCAGCGTTTGAGTGGATAGGGTTAGATGTACAGCTTAGAAGGTCATTGATGAATAAAAGGAAGACAGTTGGTGATAGGACAGAGCCCTGAGGAACACCACTGTTGATAGATCTAGGAGAAGAACGATGGCCGTCTACAACAGCGGCTATAGAACGACCAGAAAGGAAGCTAGCAATGAAGGCACAGATAGAAGGATAGAAACCGTAAGAGGTCAGTTTGGAAAATAAAGATTTATGCCAGACTCGATCGAAAGCCTTTGGGATCTCAAGTGCAATGGCAAAGCTTTCGCCAAAGTCCCGAGAGGAGGATGACCAGGAGTCTGAAAGGTAGGTGAGAAGATCGCCAGTGTAGCGTCCCTGACGGAGCCCGTACTGACGATCAGAAAGAAGGTTGTGATAGGAAAGATGCCTTAAAATTTTTCTATTGAGAATTGACTCAAAAACTTTTGAAATACAGGATGTTAAAGCAATTGGACGATAGTTAGAGAGTTGGGAGTGGTCACCCTTCTTTGGGACTGGCTGAATGAGAGCAAACTTCCAGCAAGAAGGAAAGGTACAAGAAAGGTGAAAGAGTTTGCCTAGGCAGGGTGTAAGCACAGAAGCACAGTTCTTGAGAACAACAGGAGGGACTCCATCAGGGTCATATGCCTTGTTAGTATTGAGGCCAGTGATGGCAGAAAATACATCAGCTGAAGAAATTTTAATGTCAGCCATGAGGAAGTCAGAGGGGGGAAGTGATGGAGGAACAGCACCGGCATCGTCTAAGGTGGAATTGGAGGAGAAAGTCTGTGCGAAGAGATCTCCTTTATCAGTAGAAGAAATAGCTACAGAACCATCAGAGTAGAAAAGAGGAGGGAAGGATGATGAGGTAAAGTTGTTAGAAAGATTTTTGGCAAGGTCCAGAAGGAGCAGGAAGAATTCGAGATGGAGAGTTAAGAGCATTCAGTACGGATGAAATTGTTTTTAGCAGTGCGAAGAACAGACTTAGCACGATTCCGGGCAGAAACGTAAAGATGATGTGATTCAGGGGTGGGTTGGCTCCGATACCTTTTGTAGGCCCTCTCCATGTTGTGGACAGCATGAGAACAAGCGTGATTAAACCAAGGCTTTCTTGTGTTAGTCAAAGGATATGAGAAAGGAATGTATGCTTCCATGCCCGAGAGAATAACCTCCGTAATGTGCAAGGCACACTCAGATGGCTCCCGGGCATGGAGGCAATAATCATTCCAGGGAAAATCAAAGAAATACTACCTGAGGGCCTCCCAATCCACGGCTCCAAAATGCCACAGACGACGTTTCCCTGGAGGGTCCACAGGCCGTACCGGAGTGATAGGACAGGTTAACGTGATAAGGTTGTGATCAGAGGAGCCCAATGAAGAGAAAAGAATAACAGTGTAAGCAGAAGGATTAGTTGTAAGGAAAAGGTCAAGTATGTTGGAGCTCTCTCCAAGGCAGTCTGGGATACGGGTAGGGTGCTGTACAAGCTTCTCTAGGTCATTAAGGATAGAAAAGATGTAGGCTTGTTCACCAGGTGGATCAGTGAAAGGAGAGGAGAGCCAAAGGTGGTGGTGAACATCGAAATCTCCTAGAATGGAGATTTCAGAAAAACGAGAGCAAGATAAGTCGTTGCTTATATATACACAACAGCCACCTTTGGCTTTGAAATGAGTATAGAGAAAGTAGGAGGATACAGAAAAGGGTTGCTGTCAGTTGCCTCAGACAGCTGAGTCTCAGTTAGAAAAAGAAGGTGAGGTTTAGAGGATGACAGGTGGTGCTGAACAGAGAGAAAGTTAGAGGAAAGGCCGCGAATGTTGCAGAAATGAAGAAGAAGAGAGTCAGACAGTGGTTCCAGGCACCTCGAGTCGTCACCAGGAGAGGGGCGGAAGGTGGGGGCATTTATGGTCCCCCCCCCCCCCGTGGATGAAACGTCATGATTATTTTTTGAATTTTGGAAAAGGAAGTGTAGTGTGTACTGCGCATGTAGTTTGGCGTAGATAGTTAGAGAAATTTGTGTTGGCGAGCATGCTGGCCTACTCTCTGTGTAACTGAGACACAGAAAAATTCAGCAAAGGGGGATGGTCAGGAACTAGCCCTGAGGGCTGATGAAACGGGAGCTCCAGCACTCCCTATCATCAGCTTTCCATCCACCTCGGGAGTACTGCCCTGCTCGACTGGTGCTACAGTCTACTCCATTGAATGGATACATCTCACTCTGACAACATATATCCATCTCATGGCAGCAAGACTATAATCTGTGTGGTGTCCCTCCCGGTAATGGAAGAAATGTATGGACAATATCCTTCGAACCCTAAAGCCTATTTGGTTTCACTTAATTTCATTGTTATTATTATTATTATTATTATTATTATTACTATTATTATTATTTCAAAAACGTAGCTAAAGCTCATCTGTCTCCCCACTGGTCTGTCACAAATGCCGCTCATATCTTTTGCTGTCCTGGTGGTCTTAAAATTATTCCACCGCTTCTCGTCATTCCATTCACCAGCACATCACACTGAGTCAGCATTTTTCTAAAAACCAACACTTTTCAATAAACATCATCGCTCGCAGTCAGTAAAATTTTCATAGTATAGTATCTATGACACTACGAGTTCATAAAATATATATATATTTGTAAAGACAACGACAACAAACAGAGTTTGCTTTTTTTTGTTCCTGTATTTATACATCGGTACCATTCTTAGATTGACTCAGAAGGACACATTTGTCACCGAAGGTTCAAAAAGACTCTCCTGAACTAATACAACACAGTCGTTTTCTTACGTGGGAAGAATACAAATTAATTATATTTATACCTTCACTTCAAGATTCTCGTTCTTCATTAACTGATGCCACGTACTTCAGTGGCTGAAGATTTTAGTGCTACCGCGTGATATCCTTTCCATGGCACCTTTTCGCGACTAGCATAGTATTTAGAGGTAGTGTCTTGCTGAAGCTCGTTATTAACTTGATGGAAATGGTAATTTAAGTTTGTTTTGGAGTTACAACAATATAGTGATGATAATACCTAACCCTTCGAATTCGAAAAGTCATTCCAAACCACAATAAAATTATGTGGAACTACAAAGAGTGAAATTAACTTCCTGGAGCTGAAGAGGAGAAAAAAGGACAGTTATTTCAGACAAAAGCAAAGTGAACTACAGTTCAATGATCATGTACATTGTATTATTTCTACTGGGGCGATTGATTATTGAGGACAGGAAAGACCGTTGGCGGGGGAAGAGAATAAGTATGTAAAAGCTGCCCCTTGGACGACAAATGACCACCACCACGAGTGAATAATTTCAAACAAATAATCACTACGTACCAATATCTGGCGGGGTGGGAAAGGGTGGGGTGTTAGACAGACCGACACAGCAAAGCTAATACCCAGGCTCGAAGCCCGGAAGAACAACTTTTTTTTTTTTTTTTTTTTTAATCTTCCTCTACGATGCTAACTTGTTGAGAACGGTTTTTTTTTTTTTTTTTTTTTTTTTTTTTTTTTTAATTAGCTGGCGATGTTATAAAATTTAAAAGGAATCTAATTACATCGAACCCATCCAGTTTTAATTCTGCAAACATACGTAATCGTACGAAAGGACCAACCTTGACGTGAAACCAGTGGACCACAGGAAACCGACAACTTCATCAGGGCGACACAAGAGATCTTTTGCTATGTTGGAGGAGTCTATGTTGTGACACTGAGATACCTGAGGTTAGTCAGTGTGTTGTTCTGTGTGCGGGGGGAGGTGGGGGACATGGCTGCATTGCAGTGTGGGTATAGTGGATTCTTGAGGAGTTCTATGTGTGGCTGGTATTGTAGCAGGGAAGAGTGAGGGTCACATCTTAGTCTAAATGCCCTGGTGTCTCTCTGGGTAGTGTAGGATCTGAGGGGTGGATGTCTGGGTGGTGGTTCATGGAGCATGTACGGTAGTTTGGCGAGAGGATTGAATGGTTATGGGGTTGTGTGTTTTGGAGACTTACCGGGTATGTGTTAATGAATTTTATTGGCGGGTGGAGGAGTGAGGTTATTACTGAGGAATTCTGCATCAGATACGTGTGTGTGGGGGGGGGGGATCATGCAATATAGAGTTACATAGACGGAATGGATCTGAGCTGAAAGAATGAACTGTGTCCGTGTTACACCTCTTTGATCTTTTACTAAAATAAAGCACGATGTTCTTTAATTTCGGCCAAGTCATTAATCATGATTGACACACTTCTCACACCGTGGATTTCTCTTGAGTATAATCGTCTGACATCAACAGAAATCCAATGTTAAGTATCTCTTTTGTAAATTGCTGCATACATTTACTTGCATTCTTAAATTTTCTCACTCCCATGGCTGGGGGGGACGGTCACATGCCATGCAACTCACTGTCCGGGTAAATGTCCACCAGCTGAATCTCTTTACGCAGTATATTATTATTTTTTTCTCATAATAACGTTTTGCTTTCTTTGGTGACAAGGGTTGCAGCCAGTTTTAAACTTTTAACACGACGAAAGAGGCTTTACCTTACATAAGTTGGAGCGAACACCTTGAGTGGAAAGACATCTTTTCTCAATTAATTCTTACTATCTCCGAGCAATATTATTCACTTTAACAGAACCTTTTATGCCGACAGGATATATGATGGATACATCTCACTCTGACAACATATATGCAATTGATAGCAGAAAGAGTATTATCTGTGTGGTGTCCCTCCCGGTAGTGGAAGAACTGGATGGACAATCTCCCTCGATCCCTAAATCCTTTTTGGTTTCACTGAATTTCTTTGTTATTATGATGATGATGATGATTATGATGATTCTTATTATCATTATTATTATTATTATTATTATTATCATTATTATCATTATTATTATCATTATTATTATTATTATTATTATTATTATTATTATTGTTTCAAAAACGTAGCTAAAGCTCATCTGTCTCCCTACTGTTCTTTCACAAATGCCGCTCATTTCTTTTCCTGCCCTGGTGGTCTTAAAAATATTCCACCGCTTCTCGTCATTCCATTCACCAGCACATCACACCGAGTCAGCATCTTTCTAAAAACTCAAACTTTTCAATAAACATCATCGCTCGCCGTCAATAAAATTTTCATAGTATATTATCTATGAGACTACGAGTTCATAAAATATATATATATTTGTAAAGACAACGACAACAAATAGAGTTTGCTTTTTTTTGTTCCTGTATTTATACACCGGTACCATTGCTAGACTGGCTCAGAAGGACACATCTGTCACCGACAGTTCAGAAAGACTCTCCTGAACTAATACAACACAGTCGTCTTCTTACGTGGGAAGAATGCAAATTAATTATATTTATACCTTAACTTCATCATTTTCGTTCTTCATTAACTGACGTCACGGACTTCAGTGGCTGAAGATTTTAGTGTTACCGCGTGATATCCTTTCCAGGACACATTTTCGCGACTAGCATCGTATTTACGGGTAGCGTCTCGCTGGAGCTCGGAATTAACTTGATGGAAATGGTAATTTAAGTTTGTTTTGGAGTTAAAACGATTTAGTGATGATAACACCTAATCCCTCGAATTCGAAATGTCTTTCCAAACCTCAATAAAATTATGTGGAACTACAAAGAGTGAAATTAACTTCCTGGAGCTGAAGAGGAGAAAATAGTTCACTTATTTCAGACAAAAGCAAAGTGAACTTCAGTCCAATGATCATGTACATTATATTATTGATACGGCTGCGATTGATTATTCAGGACAGGAGAGACCGTTGGTGGGGGAAGGGAATAAGTATGTAAAGGCTGCCCCTTGGACGACAAATGACCGCCACCACGAGTGAATAATTTCAAACAAATAATCACTACGTACCAATATCTGGCGGGGTGGGAAAGGGTGGGGTGTTAGACAGACCGACACAGCAAAGCTAATACCAAGGCTCAACGCCCGGTAGAACAACTTTTTTTTTTTTTTTACTTCCCCTGCGATGTTAACTTGTTGAGAATTTTTTTTTTTTTTTAAGCTTACTATTAGCTGCCGATATTATAAAATTTAAAGAGAATTTAATTACATCGAACTTATCCAGTTTTAAGTCTGCAAACATACGTAATCGTACGAGAGGACCAACCTTGACATGTAACCAGTGGACCACAGGAAACCGACAACTTCATCAGGGCGACACGAGAGATCTTTTGCTATGTTGGAGGAGTCTGTGTTGTGACACTGAGGTACCTGAGGTTAGTCAGTGTGTTGTTCTGTGTGTGTGGGGGGGGGGAGGTGGGGGAGATGGCTGCACTGCAGTGTGGGTATAGTGGATTCTTGAGGAGTTCTATGTGTGGCTGGTATTGTAGCAGGGGAGAGTGAGGGTCACATCTTAGTTTAAGTGCCCTGGTGTCTCTCTGGGTAGCGTAGGATCTGAGGGGTGGATGTCTGGGTGGTGGTTCATGGAGCATGTACGGTAGTTTGGCGAGAGGATTGAATGGTTATGGGGCTGTGTGTTTTGGAGACTTACCGGGTATGTGTTAATGAATTTTATTGGCGGGTGGAGGAGTGAGGTTTTTACTGAGGAATTCTGCATCAGATATGTGTGTGTGTGTGTGTGTGTGTGTGTGTGTGTGTGTGTGTGTGTGTGTGTGTGTGTGTGTGTGGTGGGGAATCATGCAATATAGAGTTACATGGACGGAATGGATCCTGAGCTGAAAGAATGAACTGTGTCCGTCTTACACCTCACTGATCACGATGTTCTTTAATTTCGGCCAAGTCGTTAATCATGATTGATACACTTCTCACACCGTGGATTTCTCTTGAATATAATCGTCTGACATCAACAGAAATCCAATGTTAAGTATCTCTTTTGTAAATTGCTGCACACATTTACTTGCATTCTTCCAATTTCTCACTCCCATGGCTGGGGGGAACGGTCACATGCCATGCAACACACTGTCCGCGTTACTGTCCACCAGCTGAATCACTTTACGCAGTGTATTATTATTTTTTTCTCATAATAACATTAGCATTCTTTGGTGACAAGGGTTGGAGCCAGTTTTAAACTTTTAACACGACGGAAGAGGCTTTACCTTACATACGTTGGAGTGAACACCTTGAGTGGAAAGACGTCTTTTCTCAGTTAATTCTTACTATCTCCGAGCAATATTTTTCAGTTTAACAGAACCTTTTATACCAAAAGGATATATGATGGATACATCTCACTCTGACAACATATACCCATCTGATGGCAGCAAGAGTATAATCTGTGTGGTATCCCTCCCGGTAGTGGAAGAACTGGATGGACAACCTCCCTTGAACCCTAAAGCCTTTTTGGTTTCAATGAATTTCTTTGTTATTATTATGATGATGATGATGATGATTATTTCAAAAACGTAGCTAAAGCGCTTCTGTCTCCCTACTGTTCTGTCACAAATGCCACTCAATACTTTTGCTGTCCTGGTGGTCTTAAAATTATTCTACCGCTTCTCGTCATTCCATTCACCAGGACATCACACTGAGTCAGCATCTTTCTCAAAACCCATACTTTTCAATAAACATCATCGCTCACAGTCAGTAAAATTTTCATAGTATAGTATCTATGAGACTACGGGTTCATAATATATATATACATTTTTCAAAAGACAACGACCCCAAATAGAGTTTGCTTTTTTTTGTTCCTGTATTTATACAGGACTATTGATGGACTATGTGGTTGTGTCTAGGAATGTAATAGGAAGATTGTTGGATGTAAGAGTTCTGAGAGGGGAGGGTGGAGGTATGTCTGACCACTACCTGGTGGAGGGAAAGTTAAGAGTAGGTAAGAGATGGGTGAGCTAGGAGGGGTAGGTGTGGCAGGGAGGTTTTGAAAGTGAGTGAGTTGGATAAAAGAGAGAAAAAGATAGAGTATCAGGCGAAATTGAAAGATGAGTGGAACACAGTGAAAGATCGGGAAAATGGCAGTGTGGAGGAGGAATGGCAGTTGTTTAAGAGTGCTGTGGTGGGGCATGGAGAAGAGGTGTGTGGTGTGAGACGTGTGGGTGGTGGTGTAAGAAAAGGAAGTGAATGGTGGTGCGAGGAAGTAAGTATGACTGTGGCTGAGAAGAGACGTGCATATGAAGTGTGGCTGCAGAGGAAGGATGAGATGTTATATGAAAGGTATAAGGAAAAGAGGAATAGGGCGAGAAGGGCTGTGCATGATGCTAAAGTGGCAGCAGATGAGAGGTGGGGTAGGTGGCTGACAGAGAATTTTCAACAGAATAAGAAAATGTTTTGGAAGGAGGTGAAAAAAGTGCGGAAGGGAGAGTCTGGGAAGGAAGAACGAGTAAAAGCAGAGGATGGAAGGATATTAATTGAGATGGATGCAGTAAGGAAGAGATGGGCAGAGTATTTTGAAAGATTGTTAAATGTAGAGGAAGAAAGGGTGGCTGAGATTGTAGCAGATGGAAGGGTGCAAGGGATAAATGTGTTGGGAGAGTTGAATGATTTTTTGATCACACGAAGGAGGAAGTGGAGAAGGCAGTATAGGAGATGAAAACAGGGAAAGCTGCAGGTATGGATGGGTGTGCTGTGGAATGCCTGAAGGGTGGTGGAGTGACTATTGTTGACTGGTTAGTAAGATTGTTGAATGTGAGCTTTGTGAAAGGTATGATGCCAGTTGACTGGGCAAGTGCTTGTGTTGTCCCGTTGTATAAAGGCAAGGGTGATAAGTATGAATGTACTAGCTTTAGGGGTATAAGTCTGTTGAGTGTTGTAGGTAAGGTGTATGGTAGAGTGTTAATTATCAGAGTTAGAGAGAGTACAGAGGGAGTGATTGGTGAGGAGCAGTGTGGCTTTAGGAGAGGGAGGGGATGCGTGGATCAGGTGTTTGCTGTGAGACAAGTGTGTGAAAAGTATTTAGCGAAAGACAAGGATGTGTTTTGGGCATTTATGGATTTAGAGAAAGCGTATGATAGAATTGATAGGGAGGCTTTGTGGACTGTTTTAAGATTGTATGGACTTGATGGTAGGTTACTAAAAGGGGTGAAAAGTTTTTATGTAAATAGTAGAGGGTGTGTAAGAGTGGAAAATGCTGTGAGTGATTGGTTTCCCGTGAGAGTGGGGCTGCGACAGGGATGTGTGATGTCGCCTTGGTTGTTTAATATTTACACGGATGGTGTTGTAAGGGAGGTGAATGCAAAAGTTTTAGGTGGAGGTCTGAGTCTGGTGAATGTTGATGATGGAGAGTGGAATCTGAAGCAGCTGCTGTTTGCAGATGATACTGCACTGGTGGCTGATTCAGAGGAGAGATTGAGACAGTTGGTAGAGGAGTTTGGAAGGGTGTGTGAAAGGAGGAAAATGAAAGTAAATGAGAATAAGAGTACGTGATGAAGTGTACGAGGTTGGTAGATGGTAGGGGGATGAATATAGTTTTGAATGGCGAGTTGCTTGAGGAGGTAGAGTGTTTTAAATATCTAGGGTCACATGTTGCTGTGGATGAAAGAATAGATGCAGAAGTGAAGTTTAGAATAAATGAAGTAGGAAAGGTGCTGGGAGGAATGAAAAAAGTGTTTAGATGTCATTCGTTTAGAATGGATGTAAAGAGAAGGTTGTATGAGGGTGTTGTGGTACCGACTGCGTTATATGGGGCTGAAACATGGAATATGGGTGTAGCAGAAAGGAAAAGTTTGAATGTAATGGAGATGAGGTGTCTGAGGAGTATGTGTGGAGTGACGCGTATGGATCGAGTGCGAAATGATGAAGTGCGAAGGAGAATTGGAGTTGTTCGGGAGATGGCTGGTAGAGTTGAGCAGAGGGTGTTGCGATGGTTTGGGTATATGGAGCGAATGGATAATGGACGATTGGTGAAAAAGATAACTAGATCTGATGTGAGAGGTGTAAGGCTGAGAGGAAGACCACGAATAGGATGGATGGACAGTGTGAAGAGAGTGCTGGATGCGAGAGGGATGTCTGTTGAGCAAGGAAGAGTGACTGTGCGTGACAGAAATAAATGGAGAGAAATTGTGAATGAATAAGTGATGACGCAGCCCTGAGGGGATATTCTCCAGCATTTGATCTGATCAGCTACTCAGGTCAGGTGCGGGTAAGGGGATGGGTCTGTCATGATGTGGCAGGGGTAAACCAGTTCTGCTGTCGGGCCCTGCTGCGGATGTCACTGATTGCATTGTGCAGTTGACCCTTGTGCGGTGTGGTGCGGTGAGGATCTGTCCGTTCTCCCCTTTGGGGCTAAGATGCAACTGAATGTGTTTGAATGGATGAGTAAATGGGGAGTGTGTCGTCCTGTCTCGACTACCTCCCTTTCCTTGGGGGAAGCAGCCTAGGTATATAGATAGATAGATTTATACACCGGTGCCATTGCTAGACTGGCTCAGAAGGGGACATCTGTCACCGACAGTTCAAAAAGACTCTCCTGAACTAATACAACACTGCCGTTTTCTTACGTGGGAAGAATGCAAAATAAATTATATTTTTACATTAACTTCAAGATTCTCGTTCTTCATTAACTGATGTCACGTACTTCGGTGGCTGAAGATTTTAGTGTTACCGCGTGATATCCTTTCCATGGCACTTTTTCGCGACCAGCATCGTATTTAGGGGTAGCGTCTCGCTAAAGTTCGGTATTAACTTGATGGAAATGGTAATTTAAGTTTCTTTTGGAGTTACAACAATATAATGATGATAATACCTGACATTTCTTTCAACCTTGATTCTCTAACTATTCACTTTAATTTTTTTGGCCTCTCTCTCTCTCTCTCTCTCTCCCTCCCTCCTTGATCTTAATTTTTTTTTTTTTAGCATATCACTATTGTTTTGCCATGTTCCAACCATTTGTTAAAGAAAACAGTATTCTTTCAATGTATGCTTCTTGCAGTTGTTTCACCCATATTTTTTTTATGAAAGCCAATTTGTGTGTGTGTGTGTGTGTGTGTGTGTGTGTGTGTGTGTGTGTGTGTGTGTGTGTGTGTGTGTGTGTGTGTGTGTGCATTTCGCATCTACTATGGAACTAATTGGGCTGAGAAACACACTTTAAAATTATACAAACAATTATCCCGCCAAAACTAACAGCCAGGTGGAGTGAGCATGCCAGACTGTTATTTTCTAGTACACCATAAAGCTTTGACGAAGATACACACACACACACACACACACACACACACACACACACACACAATGACGGGAATTGTGTCCACCATAACAGGGTGAATGAATACGAGGCAGTGAGTATGTGCAGCAGTCTACAACTTTATACTTTCATTTTTTAAAATACACAAAAAATGTTTTTTCTGTCTCCAGCCGGAGTGGTCTCGTCTTGGGCGTATGGATTCGAAATTACATTTTTTTTTTTTTTTTTTTCGATCACGCATTGGTACATGAGGCGTACGTTGCTCACCGACCCATCATCTCCATAGAGTTAGTAATCATTCGAGTATTTTTTCCTGGTTACCGCCAGATGATTTCCATTCAGCTGAGACAAACTCCTGTCCTTCAAACGGTTAAATGTTTCGGAGTAAGGCAGCCTAGCTTTTGACCCCTATAACTGGAAAAGATGAAATAAGAAACTGATTTAAATGTATGTTCATTTTGTTTGTGGGAGATGTTGCCTCAGTGTTATTTTAGGTACAAATTACTAACCAGGAAGAAGACCAACTAATTCACTCCATAAATGTGGCGAAACAATCGTGTCAGTTTTACACCTGCACTTTGAATGAAGCAGCATGGACTGGTAGTTGCCGTTTACTGATTTTCAATTATTTATTTACTACATTTTATCATGGCAGGCTAGCAAAACTGAGTGTCAGTGCTGTGTATCTGGACCTCTTAAAATTGACTAAGAGGTCTTTTGATTATTAAGTCGTACCCAAAAAGTATATGGGTCACTTGCCATTAATCTGAATACGGCAGTCTGTCTTCGGTTCCTTGTCTTTCGAAAGGGTTATTGTGACACTGGCTGAGGACGATTTTGTTTTCTTATTATTTTTGCAGCCCCGAAGTACCACACATTAAGTTTTGGATTGTGGTAGCGAAGTCTCGGGACTCTACACTTCCATGCTGTGTGTGTACACTTCCATGCTGTGTGTGTACACTTCCATGCTGTGTGTGTGTGTGTGTGTGTGTGTGTGTGTGTGTGTGTGTGTAACAGATGTGAGCGTCTTCCTCAAAATCCCCTTCAACTGCCATATTTGTAGTCAATCACACACACTGCCATTTTTAAACAGGTGAAAGAATTCCTACGCTGACGAAGAGTTAAATGCTATTTCTATAACCCTTTCATAGCGTGGTTTACCATCACTAATGTATTGTTGATTATTTAGCCGGGGGAAAACGACTATAAAATAAAAAGATTAAAAGTTCCGAGTCATAGGCTAACTGCACGGGACTGGCTCTAGATAATTGTTATTTAGTTATAATGATCTTACTCATTCCTGTGATCTCTACGGCACTACATGATGATGATATTTGCTGCATGAACCTGCCGATTATGAAATACAGTTATATACACCGCTCTTTGAAAGTCAAGGGAGTATCACTTAGTTACCGAGGTCACTACTCCCTGACCTTTCCCCGTCACTCACAAACAAGGAAGCTGACACAATTTCCGGATTTCTTCACTCTCTATCGCCATTATTATTATTATTATTATTATTATTATTATTATTATTATTATTATCATTATTATTATTTATGTGTGTGTGTGTGTGTGTGTGTGTGTGTGTGTGTGTGTGTGTGTGTGTGTTCAATCCTCAGTTACGAAATTTATAAATGCTCTCTATGTGAAACAATTTTTCCCCCTCATCAAATAGTCGAGTAAGAGTGGTGGAATTACATGAACTAACATCATTACACATATCACATTCAGAGTACAATTTCGCTTTTCTTTTCATAGTATGAGTGTTTTGCCACATTAAAGGGATTTAAACTATTTTAGCAGAAGAATGTATTTTCTGTTTAATGCTGACGAACACCAGACAATATTATTTACAGCAGGAGAGACCCCACAGCTTAAAAGGGTAAATCTCTGATAATCTTCAGTCAGAGGACGTCTATCTTGCTGTAATATGGATATCACCATACCACTTGCTTCAGCCTAACAGAGACCCCATGGCTTGAGGCATGTAATAAATTATCACTAAAACCTTTTTTCGATATGAATTTAGCCCTGGCAGCACATGCAGTAGGTTACGGGAATATGACAGGTCATTCTCTCAGTGAAAACAGTCAAAACCCAAAGCCGGAATAATAACTGGAGAGTGTTTGTGTATGTGGACATGCAAGTGTGCATCTGCATGTGGAAATCTTTACCGGATCTACAGTAGTTCAAGTAAACCTCTTAATGACGACTTAGTAGCCTAAAAACATAAAGTCACAGTAATTCTTGACGACATAATGAGAATGTGAATGTGAACGTGAATTTCTGCTAAGAACCTACTTCATGCAAAGCACCCTCTGACAATAAAAGTAATAACAGAAATTCATTCATTCTTGAAAAGTATGGGTGATAGGTATATGTATGTTACATGAATATCTTAGCAACGGACTTTAATCGACTTTTACAATAAAAAAAAGAGCAATACCAAAAAGTCACATAAAATCTTGAAGTAAACAAGTATCTATGTGCACAACTGAGGCCACATATACATGGTTCACCACAGATGTAGCCTATGGCATTCAATCAGTCCCTATCCGACTGCCAGATACTTTCATGATGACTCCCCCAACATGAGAAGAAGAGACGATTATAGCGGTAGGCCCATGGACCCATGCTTGGCAGCTCCAACATGAGTGACTAAACAATTACAGTAGAACAAGACAATGATAGTGAAAAAGACGACTTTCATTTAAACTACCCTCTGTCTAAATTACAGCAGTAACTAGTTTGATGCCAGTTTTAACAGAGGGAAAAAATCATAATCATTCACTTCCGTTGCTGTATCCGTAGGCCAGGGTCCACACTCAACCGTAACCATCAATGTCTATGTACCATCAGGCCCCTACTTCAATATCTGATGCCTGACCCACTACACTCATCTCGCCCTCCAGAGTCTCCTTGGCTTAGTCGAGCTAATGTTATCATGAATGAGCAATTTATTTTTCCTTTTATACCACAATCCCTTCCATACAATGACATTTTCAAATTTTCATCTTTCTAGTCAGTGTTTAATTACCTAACTACTGATTTTTTCTCTTTAGAGACATTTTTGCCTTCAACCTCTTCATACTATCAAAATGAAAATTGTAAAGATGAAACCAGAATCAATATGTGAGCCTCGAACCTCTTCCATATTTCCACCCTCACCCTAAACCGAACCTCTCATACCACCCCATCCACCCTCACCCTCACACCATCTCCACCCCTACCCTGCTTTCACCCCTAATATAAAACTGCAAATAACAGCAAAATAAAGATGTGAGCCTGCAGCTACCGTAGAGTCAGTGTTTTCCGTCAAGCGCCCACATCCATTTTCGCTCTCACATCCATCTCAAACCCTCATCATCACTCCAACTACAGCAACGTCTATCTATCTATCTATTGCCAGACGCCTCAATCCCGTACGGGGTGGCCACAAACAAATCGCCTCCATGTCGCCCTGTCCCCCCGCCATTTCACTGCCCTGCTCCCAACTCAACCCCCCCCCTCTCATAAACCTCTCCACTCCATCCCTCCATCTCATCCTCGGCCTCCCCCTCCCTCTCCCCCCCTCCACCTCACTCACATACACCGTCCTCGTCAGTCTCGCACCCTCCATCCTCTCCACATGGCCAAACCACCTCAGTGTGTTCCTCCTAACGCTTCCTATCACATCCACATCCACACCACAACGCTCCTTTATATCCTCATTTGTCAGCCTGACTCTCCATGTGACTCCAAGGGCTCCTCGTAAATAACTCATTTCCACTGCTCTCACTCTTGACTTGTGTCCTTCCAACAACTTCCAAGCTTCACTGCCATACGTTAAAGTTGGTATCACAATACTGTCACGTAGTAACTTTTTCACTTCCATGCTCACTTCCCTGTTTCTTATCTGTTTTCAAGGAACCAGCAACCTTTCTTCCTTGTTGTACCCTTTCAAGCATATCACCCTCCAAACTTCCATCCTTACTCATCACACTCTCCAAGTACTTAAACGCACTCACTTTTTCCATTTCCTCACCATCCAACCTCACTGTACATTCACTGACTTCACATCTCTCAAAGACCATCACTTTACTCTTCCATACATTCACCTTTAGATTCCGTTTCTTACACACTCTCCACCAAGCCTAGCAGCTCCCCTTCAAATTCACTCAACAACACAATATCATCTGCAAACAACAGTACAGGGAGTTTCCAAACACTACCCTCTCTCACTTGGGCCACTGGACCTGGAGCGGTGGCGTCTTCGTCGTGGGTCTACCCCTCAGAGGCTGTCAAAGAGAACAGGAGGACAGCATGGGGGCCAAACCACCGCATATCCCCCCGGCCCCTCGCGGGGCTCGAGTACCTGGGAGTGGCTTCGGTCGCCCAGGCAAGTACCACATCTCCCAACACAACACACACAACAACACCGTTTTTTCTACATTGAGAAATGACTCCCCGGCTGTCATTTCTCGACGACTTCTTCTAGCCGGGGACATTGAGAGCAATCCAGGACCCACCAACAAATACATATGTCCAACATGCTCAAAACCTATCACTTCGAGCCGACAGACAAAGGGTTCAATTCAATGCAATTCCTGCAAGAACTGGACCCATTACACCTGCACAACACTTGCATCCTGAAAACATTACACAAACACCTGGACCTGCTCCTTATGCTCCATCCCCCCCACCCACCAACCCCCCTACCAATCCTACTCCTACTTCCTTCACAGACAACCAAACTCACCGATCCTTCCCACACCATTCAGTCCCCCAGCTCCTCCCATTCCAACCCATCCTAATCCACCTCAACCCTTACCTCCATCACAACCTCCTCCTACCCATTCCCCTCCACCCACACCACCTCCCCCCCGTGGTGCAACAGCCAACACACATTGCACACACAACATAAACATCCTTCAGTTAAACATAGATGGCATAAACACCAAAAAACAAGCACCCACACAATTCATCAAACAACAGAACATACACATTGCCATCTTACAAGAAAAAAAATTACACAGAGCACAGAAAACACCAACATTTCATAACTTCACCACCATTCGACAAGACTGGGCCGACAGCGGTGGCGGTGGACTCATCACCGTCGTTCACAAATCCATCAACTTTGCAGATTCCAGTGCACACACAAAGTCACTTCTCCCCCCACATGACACCACAACAGAAATACAATCAGTTAAACTACGCACTGGTTACAAATCACACATAACAATCGCTAACACATACATTCCCCCCCAGTCGTCCCCCACAGTGCCACACAATTACTCTCCACAGATACACCACATCACTAACATACCCAACGTCATCCTGGGTGGTGATTTCAACGCCAAGTCGTCGGCCTGGCATGTCAACAACCCTGCCACAGACAGAGGGCTGGTACTACAATCCCAGACAGATCATCTTTCCATACTGAACAATCTAGACCAACATACCCATATCCCACACCAAGCCCTCTTCCTCCCCTCATCTCCAGACATCACTTATTGCTCCCCAAACCTCGCCCCCACTACATCATGGAGAGTGGTCAAAACCCTAGGTTCTGATCACCTCCCAATCATCATCACTACCAAAACCAGAATCACACCAGCTGGCCACAAACACACGTACACTAATTATAAGAGAGCCAACTGGGAGGCCTTTGTAACTGAAACAGAACAATATTTCTAAACACTAAACAGTACACCCATCACAAACATCAACACCGTTGTGCACACTTTCAATACAATCAATCAATCAATCAATCATTTCCTGTGGCACCCTCGGGGATGCATAGGGCCTCGATGAACTCACACCACCACATCCTATCTTGTGCTAACTCCTCAAGATCTCCCAAACACTCATCTCCAGCTTCCCGTCTCATTGTCCTCACCCACGTCTCTTTTGGCCTTCCTCTACCTCTCCTACCAAGTGCCATCCACCCTGGTGTACCTCGTACTATTCCCTGTCTCCTATACACATGTCCTAGCCACTTCCATCGTGAGAATCTAACATATTCATCGATCGGCTGCACTCCCGTTATTTCTCTAATTCTACTATTTGGTATCCTTTCCCACCACTTAACTCCTAATATTCTTCTAAGTGCTTTATTTTCAAACACCAAGAATTTATTTTCCATAGTCACTGTGCTGTACCAAGACTCGTGTCCATAAATTAAGATACTCCTAACCATTACCTTATAAAGTTTGATTTTTGTATGAACAGAAAAATTGTTATTATTCCAAATATTTTTAAGCATTCCCATTGCCTGATTAGCCTTCTTTAATCTTTCCTCGAATTCAAAGTTCAAAGAACCATCCTTGGCTAAATAAGTACCTAAATATTTAAACCTATCAACTTGCTTTACAACCATACCTCCAATTACACATTCCTGCGCATTTTCCATATTCATATTGATTATTTCAGTTTTTCCACAATTAATAACCAAACCCACCTTGCGACCTTCACTCACCAAACAGTCCAACACTCTCTGCATCTCTTCTGGCCCATCACAAATCAAAACTATATCATCTGCATAATCTAAATCCAAAAGTTTCCTGTTCTCTCCCCAAAGTATACCTGCACCGGTTTCTGTTCCAACACGTTTCATAATGTAATCAATGACCAATATAAATGATAAAGGCGATAGAACACCACCTTGAATTACTCCGGACTTGACTTCAAACGAATCACTCAGACAACCATCAACCATCACTTTACAAAATGTGTCCCCATGCATGTTCATAATGACCCTCACAAACTCCTCTGGTATTCCATAATGTCTCATGATCTTCCCCATAGTCTCTCTCGAAACACTATCAAAAGCCTTTTCAAAATCAACAAAACAAAGACTTAACGGTACTCTCATTTCATTAACTTGCTGCATCAAATGCCTAACTATAAAGATATGATCATTGCAACCACGTCCCTTTCTAAAACCAGCCTGTTCATCCCTCAGAATACCCTCAACCACTGGCTCCAACCTATTTAACAACACTCTACTGAAAACTTTCAAAGTTATCGGTGACAAAGAGATTCCCCTCCAATTACCACATTCACTCAGGTCTCCCTTCTTCGGAATTTTAACAATTACACCATTCTTCCAAACTGATAGTAGTAACCCCGTCACCCATATCTTATTGAATAGCTTGGTCAAGATCATTATTAATCTATCCCCCTCCATTTTAAACATTTCCGGAAATAAACCATCCTCCCCTGGTGCCTTGTTATTCTTTAACTGTTTTACTGCTTTCTCCACTTCTGCAAGCCTCAACTCTCCTGTTTCTATATTTAAATCTTCCTGAGCAGACGGTATATCCTCTTCTGGTGGTATTGGTCTATTAAGAACTGTCTCAAAATGCTCTTTCCATCTATTTTTAATATCTCCATCTTTGGTCAATAAATTTCCTTCCCTGTCTCTAACTGGTATTTCCTTGCGTTTACCTGCATTACCACTCAGTTCTCTAATCGATTCATATGCTATTCTTTGACTCTGTCCATCATTTTTGTTTATTAAGATTTCAGTCACTGCAACCTTTTCATCCACACATCTTCTTTTATCTCTCCTAGCTAACCTTCTTACTTCTGAATTCAAACTCCAGTACGCAGCTCTTGCTAATTCAATCTCTCGTTCATCAACGCATTGCATCTCACTCCTCAATTTAGCCTCACCTCTCCTTTTTATCATATCCCACGTTTCCTCTGATATCCATTTCTTTCTCCTGAATCTATGTCTCCTTCCAATCGTACATTCAGCAGTCTCATGCAAAACTTTGTTCACATCCTCCCACACTTTCAATACAGTTATACAAAATGCAGACAAAAGACACATCCCTAGAGGCAACAGAAAGAGACACAACCCCAGTTTTACATCAGAAATTCAATGCCTCATCAGACAGCAGGACAGACTGTGACACTTCCCAACATCCCATACACAAGACACCGTACAACAAATACAAGAACTCAACACTCAAATAAACAATAAAATATCAGAACAGCAAACACTAAACTGGAAAAATTACCTCCAAACACTTGACCACAAAAAAAACATCGGCAAACTCTACAAAACACTAAATAGCATCACACTTTCCAACAGCAACACCACAATAATCACACGCTGCCATCACAACAACAGATACTATACCCTCAAACAAGCAACAAGCAAACACTCTCATCAATTGCTTTTCACAAGTCAGCCATCTAAACCCCCATCCCGAAGACTGACGTATCATCCGACGTAAGAGACAGTTCCCCACAGACCCAGATTACTCACCTTTCACTTACAACCAGACGAAGCACATCATTAACAACCTCAAGCACTCATCTGCCTGTGGACCAGACAACATAAGCAACATTCACCTTAAACATCTTGGACCACAAGGCATACAAGCACTCACCAACATATCAAACTACAGCTACTCACACAACATAATACCCAACATCTGAAAGCATGGCTTTATCATCACTATCCCTAAACTCAACAAAGACCCCACGTTACCCTCCTCATACCGCCCCATCACACTCCACGGCACTCCCTCTGAAGTCACTGAGCGACTGTTACTACAGCTAGTCACACCTCACATTCCCCTAGCCCAGTCACAACATGGCTTTAGGCCACTACACTTCACAAACATCCTTCTTACAGACCTTACACAGAGAGTTTTCGATGACATGAATTCAGCTAGGCCACCACACAGAACACTCCTAATCACACTAGACATTAGCAAAGCCTGTGATGCCATCCCCTGCCACAACCCCACAAACAAAATACTCAACACAAACATGCGCAATAACACAAAAAGATGGCTGGCAAACTACTTAGCAGGCAGATATGCATATGTAACATTTGCCGGTCAGTCTTCTAACATCAGAAACTTCACAAATGGCGTCCCCTAAGGATTTGTTTTGTCCCCTACACGACATACCCACACCCCACAGATACACATAGCTTTCTATGCAGATGATATAACACTTACATGTATGCACCAAAATGCAAACACAGCTGCACACATCATTCAACCTTACCTCAACACACTACACGAATGGTTCACCACAAACAAGGTCAAAATAGCCCCAGCCAAATCTACAGTGACCCTTCTCACAAACTGGACAGCAGAACACAGTCACATCCCACACCTCACCATAAACAACACTCCCCTACCACACCCACACCCACACCCAAAATCCTTGGTGTAACATACATCAGTGTCATTTAAACAACATATCACAAACATTAAAAATAAAATAACACCAAGACTCAATACTTTGAGGTCACTTGCCCATACAACATTCGGACACAACAAAGAAACCACCACCACAGTATACAAACAATACATACGTTCAGTGATGAATTATGTAAGCCCTACCTGGGCTTCTAACCTCACCAAAACACACTACAACACTCTACAGACCATACAAAACAAGGCCCTAAAATTAATCACAGGCTGCACAGCTACTACACCCACAGACCACTTACATCAAGAAACCAAAGTCCCCAAAGTCAAGGATCACCTACACATGAGAGGCACCCAGTTTCTTGCTACATCCTCCACAAACCCACAACATCCACTATGTTACATGGCAGCACATCCACCCACACCAAGGAACATCAAAACAACACCCAGCACACGATACCATAAACAAATACTGTCATCTCTCCCCACTCGCCCACTTCAGACCAGCTTCCAGAAGCATATCCACACTCAGATCACTCGCCGCTCCATTCAGTCACTTAAAGACAACACACAGCTGCATGCACGGCCTCCTGACATCCACCCTTCTGAATCTTGTCTCCCTCGTGAGGACAGGGTCCACCTGGCCAGGCTGAGATGTGGGCACCATCCAACCCTCATAAGCTACCAGAAGAGGCTGGATGACTCCGTTGCTGATGCCTGTCCAGGATGCAACACAGCACCCCATACTATTAAGCACATTATGGAAGTCTGCACTGCATACAATAACCTATGCCAACAACACAACATACACTCTTTGAGAGTTCTGTGGGAAAGCCCGGTCTTGGCCATGGCCTTCCTAAGGGAGTCGGGGCTGTTTGGCCAGACTGCCTAGGGAAGAACAACTACTACTACTACTATGGCCACTCCAGCATCCACTGCCCTACCTTGTATCTCTTTTATTACCCCATCCATGTACAGATTGAACAACCATGGAGACATGACACATCCCTGTTTCAACCCATCCTTCAAAGAGAAAAATTCACTCAGTTCACCATCCACACGCACTGCAGCCTTAGTACCATCATACATACTCTTCACAGCATTCAACAACTTCCCACCTACTCCATATATACTTAATACTTTCCACAATCTTTGTCTATACACCTTGTCATATGCTTTCCCCAAATCCATGAAGGCCGCATACAACTTCTTTCCCTTCTCTAGAAACTTTTCCACTAAAGATCTATGAATGAATATCTGATCTACACAACCTCTACCCCTCCTAGTCCCTCCCTGTTCTTCTCCAACTAATTCCTCTGTTATTTCCCTAACTCTTTCAATAAGCATCCTACCATACACTTTTACTATTACACTAAGAAGACAAATTCCCCTATGATTACCACACACTTTTTTTTCCCCTTTTCCTTTGTACAAGGGAATAATTATACCTGACTTCCAATCCTCCGGGACTCTACCTTCCTCCCAAGCCAATCTGTACATCTTCCACATCCATTCTACTACTATCTCTCCCCCATGCTTCAGCATTTCACCATACATTCCATCATTTCCTGGGGCTTTCCCCAGTTTGACTTTCTTCTTTGCTTCCACAACTTCTATCCTACTGATTTCTTCCTGTCTTTACAGCAGTAAAAGGAGGAGAATCAATGAGATGAAGAGCCTTTGACTCCACCCCATTGAGAAGAGCTGTATGTGGGGAGCCTCCCCACACATGAGAGTTGTACTCTAAACAGGGGCGAATAAAACCCGCGTATAAAGTCAACAACTGTGCAAGAGTAAAGAAGGCACGGAGTCGGCTTAGCACACCCAATCTCTTGGAAGCAGATTTTACAAGAGATGCAATATGATCTTTCCAAGGTAAGTCCCGTGTGAATGAAACCCCAAGCATGTTCAAGGATGATGCAGGATTGAGCAGGATATTATTAAACATTAGTGGGCACTCCTGTGGAAGATTTTGATGGGATGATAGGTGTAAAAACTGAGTCTTTGATGCATTAAAAGGGAAGAATTCGAGCTGGAGCGTTGAGAGCATTTAGTATGGATGAAATTATTTTTTTGCTGAGCGAAGAACAGACTTAGCACAATTCCGGGCAGAAACATAAAAAAGATGCGATTCAGGGGTGGGTTGGCTCGGGTACCTTTTATAGGCCCTCTCCTTGTTGCGGACAGCATTAGAACAAGCGTGACTAAACCAAGGCTTTCTTGCATTAGTCAGAGGATATGAGAAAGGAATGTATGTTTCCATGCCAGAGAGAATAACCTCCGCAATGCGCATGGCACACTCAGATGGCTCCCGGCCATAGAAGTAATAATCATTCTAGGGAAAATCAAAGAAGTAATGCCTGAGGGCCTCCCAATCCGCAGCTCCAAAGTGCCACAGACGACGTTTCTTTAGAGGATCCACAGGCCACACCGGGGCGATAGGACAGGTCAAGGAAACAAGGTTATGATCGGAGGAGCCCAACGGAGAGAAAAGATTAACAGTGTAAGCAGAAGGATTATTTCGTAGTTGTAAGGAAGAGGTGAAGTATGTTGGAGCTCTCTCCAAGGCGGTCAGGGATACGGGTAGAGTGCTGTACAAGCTACTCTAGGTCATTAAGGATAGAAAAGATGAAGGCTTATTCACCAGGTGGATCAGTGAACGGAGAGGAGAGCCAAATGTGGTGGTGAACGCTGAAATCTCCTAGAATGGAGATTTCAGAGAAAGGAGTAATGGATAGAATGTGTTCCATCGTAGATGTAAGAGAGTCGAAGAATTTTTGATAGTAGAATTAGGAGATAAGTAAACAGTGCAGATATATTTAGTCAGAAAGCCGAAGCCAGAGAGTAGAGAATTCAGAAGAATCAAGTTCACGAACACGAGAGCAAGATAGGTCGTTGCGTACATATACGCAACATCCACCTTTGGCTTTGAAATGAGTGTAGAGAAAGTAGGAGGATACAGAGAAGGGTTTGCTGCCTCGGACAGCTGAGTCTCAGTAAGGAAGAGAAGGTAAGGTTTAGAGGAGGAGAGGTGGTGTTCAACATACAGAAAGTTAGAGGAAAGGCCGCGAATGTTGCAGAAATGAAGAAGAAGTGAGTCAGACAGTGGATCCAGGCAGCTCAAAAAGTCGTCACCAGGATAGAGGCGGATGGTGGGGGTATTTATGGTTCCCCCCCCCCTGGGGACTCCGAGGTATTGTCGTAGTGCGCCATGCGTTTACAGGGGGTTGGGATACTTGAAGGAGCATTATAAGTGACGGAATAAAAGGAGTGTAAACAGAGGGAAGTGACAGGACATATGACTGAACACTTTGTGCCGTATTCTCGTGGGCTTACTAGGCTCACTTTGGCCGGTTCCTTACCAGTATCATATATATTATTCTACAGTCTGACACCGCAGTCTGTGAAGTGCCGTCTTGAAAAAAAAAAAAAAAAAAAAAAAACGAGTGGTTGTCAATACTTAGTAACGATTCCCACCCCTCTTTCTATGGCACACTACCATACTTCGACAAAAAAAGGAGGGAGGGAGAAAAGATAAAAATAAAACAAAATCCCTGGGAATGGGAAGGCTGGCAACGGAATTTCAATTTCCGTGAACAGTATTGGGTTCTCGGACGTACAGTTGCGGTCAAAAATTCCATTACAAATACTGAATGTAAACAATGAATCAGAACTAAATAATCACAAGTATAAAGTAATGGACTGGTATCTCATGTTCATTGTTCTGAAACCCTGAAGTGTACGAAAATTTTAACCGGAAATACACGTATGGAAAAGTGTAGCTAATGAGGTGGGAAAAAAAAAAAAATGATGTCTGGCAGTAGCAAACCTGAAAAAGAAGAAGAAGAAGAAAAAAAAAAGAGTTGCAAAGAAACAGATGAGGCTAATGGAGATTAATTTTTAAGCTCTTCAATAGGCGGAGTCACTCTTAATTTTGAAGAAAAAAAAAAAAAAAACGTGTATGACATCGTGGTGAATACTTTGAACAAGCGAGGTCCAAGGTATATGCCAACTCCCAGTTACTGACAGTCACTTATGGAGTAGATTCCACCAGTAGGTATATGCCAACCCCCAATTACTGACAGTCATTTATGGAACAGATGTCAATGGCAGTAGATAGGGTAATACTGGTACTGTACACCAAATTACATTCAGCAGAGGGGTAAAGGCAAACACACTTCTCTCACATAATAAAACTGTTGTTAGCACCAGACGTGGTTAGCTTGCACAGCTGCGAGAAGTCAAACACGCTCTGCTCTAACTACAACAGACCTGTGAGCATCAGTCTAGGTTATCCTACATGCTAATTTACAAAGCATATTCAGCGGCGAAGTACAAAACACAAACAAGCTCTGCTTCCGTAATGGGTTTATCAAATTACTGTGACAATTTAAAGGCTTGCTTCCACTCTCCAGATCACCACTTAAACACCTTCACTACATGAGGTTCTTCCTGAGCTTGATAAAATCCTCTGAAGATAACAGGAATATAAGATAAAATATCATCGCAGTGATGTAGGCTGCATACTCTCCCCGAGCTTATATAAAAAGTCAGGAGGCAGAGAGAATAAAGTAATGAAGGGGATAATGGGCACTACCGCTACTCTTCTGCCCGGCAAGGTTTAGCCTAGGATAAACTGGAGTCTGTCGCTGGACACACTGTAATAAGAAATACGTTCTCGGACAGAAGGAGTACCTGTGATAAAAATTAAAGATAACGCGTGGAAAACATTAATAAAACAATCAATGGTTGTCCATGAATCTTGCATACAGGTTAAAAAATAATGGGAATGAAACAAAAGCATTAGGGGGTCGAATATTAATCGCCCACCAAGAATGTTGCTGGATAAGGTACAGTAAGTTGCTCACAGACTGAATTTGAAGATAATTCGCAAAACTCTATGGAATTCTGTCAGCGTGTTTCGCAAAAAGCCAATCCATATTAAAACACCTATGGCGGCTGGCATTCGGTCACGTTTGATAAATCCTCACCAAAAGTAATAGACATCTGTACATCTACGTAGTTGTTATTTCCTGAAGGTTTGGTGAAAATTCATCTAGATCTACTTCTCAAGATCTACTTACAAGTCCACACCACTTCAGTTCTCTAGGTCTACTTATAAACTCACACTAATCCCTTTATCTAATTAGAAACACATTTCACTTTTTAACTACAAACACACGGATTTGTCTTTTTTATATCACACACACACACACACACACACACACACACACACACACACACACACACACACACACACACAAAATCTGCCAGACCAACATTTTTGTGAACATTATAGGTGGTAATACTGAATCAGAGCAGAGTGGCTGGTGGGGTGAGTGAGTGATGAGGGTGGAAGGCCAGAATATTACACTGGCTTCATTGTGTGTAATCCTGCCAGCATGATTTTCCCTGCCCTCTAATTAGCCTCCGTGGAGCTCAGTTTGTCTGAAGTCCGTGTGTAGGTTATGAGTAATTACACATATACTGCATACATATACTATGTATTAGAGAGAGAGAGAGAGAGAGAGAGAGAGAGAGAGAGAGAGAGAGAGAGAGACTGATTCAGGTCATGAATATGAAAGCGTGGCTAAAATCAATCTGATGATTTGAAAGGTTTACGAAATATGACATTTCAGGTCTTTTCGTTTCTTGTACGTCCCTCTTAAGTCCTTCAGATTATTGATTCAAGACAGAACCGATCATACCAGGCAGTCTTTGAAGATATGTTGAAAAAAGGTCTTGTCAGTTGTGTGCATTTTTGATATATCGATATGCATTTTTCAGGGCTGAGCAGAGAAGAATGGGTGGGATAGTCTGAAAGTGTGGAGGTGAATGGAGGGCATGAGGGAGAAGAATACCCAGTGACAATGTGCGATAACGAATGGTTGGTGGATGATGGAGTAATTATAGCGATATTTAGAAGACCGAGCAAGAAATGGGTGGGGTGGATGGAGAGAAGTACGCCCAAAGGGTTGGGTTGGCGATGGGTGACGAGACTGTGTAGGGGGTCAATACACCCTGTCAAGATGGGCGTTGTGGACTGACTGATATGGCTATGGTGGTAGTCTAACCTCTTCAATCAACCGACTTATTATACAGTTTATACATGTTACATCCAAATGATACACTAATCTTAGGACACAGCTCCCCAACTGTTGGGGTTAGGTAAATATTTACTGTCTGCCTAGCAAGGCAATAATGTAATCGCCTACATCTGTGTAGGCTATGTGTCTGTGTCTGTCTGTCTGTGTGTTCAAAAAATATATCAAAATCAAGTGCTCAAACTGTAATCAACTTTGTGGGTAGAATCCCAGTATATGTGGCTTGTTTGTTAACAATTTGAGCGAAGCTGGGATGATGTCTACGAATGCGAGAATATTTTTGCATATTAAAAAAAAAATCGAACTTTTTCTTTTAGTTTACCACCATTCACCTTTTTCAATCATATCCTCAACGTAGTGAACGGCTATTTAAAGGGCAACTATTACGAACTTTTCAAAGGTCTGTTATACTTAATGACCTTCACTAACATAATAGCCCCCTGACTTCAGACTTCTCAATGCTAATTTGATATTTAAATTATGAGCAGTAGGAGTAAGTGCCATAATCCTATAACTTTTTTGGCGGGGAAGGGGAGTTAATTTTGGTATAGCTGTGATGATATGCCTCCGACTACCGGAGGATCTTTTATTTATTAATCCCTTCTTACTCAGGTAAACTCAGATTGAATGCAGTCTTTTGGCAGATAATAAGAACAAAGTAAAGCCAACATCAATGGAGAGTAGTGGTTAATTAAAAATGCTTCCCTAACGCAACCAAATGAACATCACCAACCGGAAATTTAACACACGGTGCACTCATATACTTTGCGTCTCGCAACGCAAGTAAAATATAATGGTTCGTAGCACCCAGTGGCACTTCTCGGCCACTGAGCCATAACACATACATTGGTAAGTCACTGGGCATGGAGCAGTCATAACACACACACACACACACACACACACACACACACACACACACAGAAGATAATGATAAAAGAAAAAGAAAAAGCACATTACCTCAAGTCTTTTGGCTCTATTTGCGTTTGGTACGAAATGACGTGTTATGAAATTCGCTGAAGTTTTCACCACTGCAATCCCACCTTCATCTACTGTAATGTCAAAATCGTGCTGCGTTCATGTATATATATATATATATATATATATATATATATATATATATATATATATATATATATATATATATATATATATATATATATATATATATTTTTACGGAACAGAGAAAGATAATGTACACTTTAAGTGAGAATACTAAGAGTCACAACTGTCCCGTAAAGTTCCAGGTTCAAAACAAAAGAGTTAGGTAAAATTACAAGTTAAAGTTTAATGCTCAAACTAACAACAAAACATTCAGGACTCATAAGGATAATGTAATGGCAAATAAACAGGTTAAATATATGGTTAACTGCAATAGCCTCTATTAACACGAAATTAGCAAGAGTAAATTTATCTAAGTCAGCCCTGATAAAATGAGATACCAGATAATACTCAGTGAATGCCAGATATATTATTACAGATACAAAATAATATTAAAACTGATGGACATAAAACCCAACATTAATCAAAAAGACCTCACTAGGCCTAAGAATTAACCTTATGCTACACAGTACAAGAAAAAATACAACAACAGTTATACTCAAATTACACACAGCTGCTAGATGTTTGGAGATTTCTTGAGCACCCACAATAATAATAACTATACAGTACAGGGGAGGACAGAGATGTGAACAAAATGAGGAGCAGATCTAAGTGGCCATGATGCAGAGACTGAGCTCATTATATAGGGGCCGGCAGAGCTTGATACAACTTGTAAGAAGGACGCGCAAATGAAGCCATGGGGACAAAGAGCTGAAAATCCCGCACTGAACTCCAGAAATGACGACTACTCTACTATAACGGTAGAAGGGGGGGACTGAAGCAGAACACGCTCGTGATCAAACATGCAGCATACTGTGCGTTAAAATTACACAAAGGATGATGAAATCATAGGCTATGTAACACCTCCCCACAAAGAAAAAAGAAATTTACAAAGGAAATTTCTTATTACCCTAAAACAATCTGTATATGGCATTACAGAACATGCAAAAGTCTTTCCTAATGTTACAAAACATGAGATCTCCCTAGCACGTTCAGTCATAGGTACTTGCCAGTATCCCTTTAACAAATCAAACTTACTTATGTACCTAGCCTTTCCGATCTTGTCTATGCAATCTTCCACATGAGGGAGAGGGTAAGTGTCTGTTTTGGTTATCTGATTAACACGTCTGTAGTCAATGCAAAGCCACTGTGACCCACCTGGCTTAGGGACCAGAGTGACAGGAGAACTCCACTCGCTCTGACAGGGCTCAATCATCTTGTGGTCCAACAGGTAGCCAAGCTCCTTCTGGATGAGAGGAACTTTCACTGGGTTCACACGGTAAGGAGGCAATTTAATTGGCTTTGCGTCTCCAACATCGACATCATGCATCAACACAGTGGTTCTTCCTGGAGTGGCACGGAACACTTGCGGGTACTCCTGCAGTAATGCCGAAAACTCCTGCCTTTCCTCGGGAGGTAGATGAGAAAGCTTAGTCTGGAGATCATTCATGATATCAGGATTCTTCCCCAAACTATCACTCAGGCTCATATTGCATGGGAGAGCTTCACTTGCAGACTCGGGTGGAACAGCTACAGTGCAGACTGGATTATTTTCGTCCCGCATGTTGATGTGACATAGTTGCTTGCTCTTTCTACGATCTGGTGTGGCGATGACATAGCTGACATCACTGAGTTTCTTCTCCACGAAATAAGGACCACTAAACTTGGCTTGAAGAGGTTGCCCATGAACTGGTAGCAGAATCAAAACCTGATCTCCTGGCTGAAAGTGGCGTAACCTGGACTTCTTATCATACCAAGTCTTCATCTTCTCCTGAGCAGCTCCTAAATTCTCTCTCGCCAGCTGTAAAGCAGTGGACAGCCGTTCTTTGAACTTCATCACATACTCCAGCAGGTTGACATCATCTTCCTCCGACAGCCAGCATTCCTTGAGTAACTTAAGGGGTCCTCTTACTTCATGGCCAAACAGTAGTTCAAAAGGTGAGAAGCCCAGTGATTCATTTGGAGATTCTCTTGCGGCAAACACAACGAATGGAAGACCTTTATCCCAGTCTTTCTGATGTTCCAAACAGTATTTCTTGAGCATCGATTTGAGTGTTTGATGATATCTCTCCAACGCTCCTTGGGTCTGGGGATGGTAAGCTGAAGAGGTGATCTGGGTGATGCCCAACTCTTTCAGAGACTGCTTGAAAACATTTGACATGAAATTACTTCCTTGGTCTGACTGTACCTCCTTGGGCAGACCAAACTTTGTGAAGAACCCTAGCATTTCCTTAACCACGTTCTTTGCTGAGATGTTTCTAAGTGGAATGGCTTCAGGATAACGAGTAGCCATATCAATCATGGTCAACACATAAGAAAATCCCGAAGAAGTCTTAGGAAGAGGGCCCACAATATCCACCAACACACGGGTGAAAGGCGCCTCAAAAGGAGGAATGGGAACTAGAGGTGCAACCTTTTCGGTCTGATTACACTTCCCCACAACTTGACAGGTGTGACAAGACTTACAATACCAGGAAACATCCCTGAAGATACCTGGCCAGTAGAAGTGTTTCAAAATGCGTGCCACAGTCTTCCTCACTCCAAGGTGTCCTGCCAAACTGGAATCATGAGCCACTCTAATGATATCCTGCCTACAAACACGAGGGATGACAACTTGATGTACAACCTCCCATTCACAAGCGGCTGATGCTGTTGGGGGTCTTCACTTCCTCATAAGTACTCCTGACTTTACATAATAACAAGTAGAAGCACCGTCTGACTCTTCTTCACTGTAAGCAGAGTTAGCTAGACCTTTCAACTCAGGGTCAGCAACCTGCAACTCAACCAACTCTTGACGAGACAAATTATCAACACTACGGGGTACTGCCTCATCTGGTGAGTGGTCCAAATTAGCAAGAAAAGTGTCAGCTAGGATAACATTATCATCATCATTATCCTTTAAATCACCAGTAACTTTAGACTTAGCCCTAGTGACAGCACATGCAGGGAACACATCAGGGACATCACAATCCTGGGACGCAGCCACTGGCTCACTAGACAACTGAGGAGCTGGACACACTTTACTTCCACCAATATCATTTCCAAGTAAGAAAGTTACACCTGACATTGGAAGTGTCTCAACCAACCCAACCATAACAGAACCATTAACAAAACCAGACTCTAAATTCACTCTGCACAGAGGGACAGAGAAGTAATTATTCCCTACACCTTGTAAGATTACAGTTTCATCAGAGGAATTAACATTAGAGCCTAGAACACTGGTCAGCATAAGGGATTGGCAAGCACCTGTATCACGATATATTTTAACTGATTTCCTGTCATTACTGTCCAGAGGACTGACAAAACCATCAGACAGGAAATTAGCACATGAACTCTTGAGAGTGTCACCCACGTTACTGCTCAAAAGAGGAGCTCCATCATGAGAATTTAAGTTACCCCTCAAAGCAGGTTCAGTTAACTCAGTTAAAGAATTCTGGGAACTCTCAAGAGTGGACACTAGACCAATTGACTGAATATTTAAAGACTCCTTTTTGTTCACATCACGCTGTCTCCTGAAACATCTCTCCGTAGTATGACCAAGCTTACTACAATAAGTACATTTACTTTTCTGAAATCTAGAGGTGAAGCTGGTATTTACTTCCTGAGAAACATCATCCTTATTCTCTTTCCTGTTACCTGTACTCTGGGTAGAGGCAACGTACTTACTCTCAGCTTTCCCTTTTACTTTAGAATATCTCTTGTGAGTGAGAACATATTCATCAGCTAAAACTGCAGCATCAGACAAATTATCTATACTTTTCTCATCAAGATATAGGCTTACATCTTTATAAATACACCTCTTGAAGTCCTCCAGCAAAATCATCTGCTTAAATTTGTCAAAATCAGAATCCACATTCTTAGAATTTAACCACTGCTCTAACAGATCTTCTTTGATTTTTGCATACTCAACATGGGATTGCTTATCTTGCTTATAAGTTGTCCTAAATTTTACTCTATAAGCTTCAGGAACAAGCTCATAGGCCTTAAGAATCAAGCTCTTAACTACATCATAATTATCACATTGATCCTGAGGCAAAGATGCATAAGTTACTTGAGCTTTACCGGTGAGAACAGTTTCAAGGAGTACTGGCCAATACTTTTTTGGCCAATTAAAACCTGTAGCTACCCTCTCAAACAACTGAAAATACTTTGTTAAATCAGATTCATTAAAAGGAGGGACAAGTTTAACATTTTTAGCCACATCAAAATCATCAGAGCTAGATGATCCAGTTCCACCTTGTTTCATGCGATACTCATGGTCTGCCTGAATCCTGGCAAGTTCAATTTGTGCCTGAGCCTGTACCTGTGCCTCTTGGATACGAGCATTTGCCAGAAATTCAACTTCCTTAGCACGAGCCTCCTGCAGAGCTAGCTGTAACTTAGCTAATTCAATCTGCGTTTGCTCATTTCGAGGAGTTACATTAAACAAGCTTTCATTAATCATGTCAACAATTTGATCTTTAGAATGATGAGAGCGAACAGCAAGTCCCAATTGTTGAGCAACAAGCTTTAGTTCATTCTTTGTTCTGTTTTCTACATCCAACATTGGTTGCACATTTGACAAAAAATCTTTGGCTTCATCAAGTGTAGTAATAGTAGACATAATGAATAAGTAACAGTCACAAAATATCAAGCAATATCCATATGATAATATCCTGAATATCCTGATATGAGGTCGCCAAATTTATGTTACGGAACAGAGAAAGATAATGTACACTTTAAGTGAGAATACTAAGAGTCACTACTGTCCCGTAAAGTTCCAGGTTCAAAACAAAAGATTTAGGTAAAATTACAAGTTAAAGTTTAATGCTCAAACTAACAACAAAACATTCAGGACTCATAAGGATAATGTAATGGCAAATAAACAGGTTAAATATATGGTTAACTGCAATAGCCTCTATTAACACGAAATTAGCAAGAGTAAATTTATCTAAGTCAGCCCTGATAAAATGAGATACCAGATAATACTCAGTGAATGCCAGATATATTATTACAGATACAAAATAATATAAAAACTGATGGACATAAAACCCAACATTAATCAAAAAGACCTCACTAGGCCTAAGAATTAACCTTATGCTACACAGTACAAGAAAAAATACAACAACAGTTATACTCAAACTACACACAGCTGCTAGATGTCTGGAGATTTCTTGAGCACTCACAATAATAATAACTGTACAGGGGAGGACAGAGATGTGAACAAAATGAGGAGCAGATCTAAGTGGCAATGATGCAGAGACTGAGCTCATTATATAGGGGCCGGCAGAGCTTGATACAACTTGTAAGAAGGACGCGCAAATGAAGCCATGGGGACAAAGAGCTGAAAATCCCGCACTAAACTCTAGAAATGACGGCTACTCTACTATAACGGTAGAAGGGGGGGACTGAGGCAGAACACGCTCGTGATCAAACATGCAGCATACTGTGCGTTAAAATTACACAAAGGATGATGAAATCATAGGCTATGTAACAATATATATATAATATATATATATATATATATATATATATATATATATATATATATATATATAACAATATATATATAATATATATACACTCAATCCTTGAGTACCGCGGGCAATAGGGACTGGACAAGGACCGTGGTACCCAAATCCGCGTCAGTCAGACAATATGTTTACATGTATAATGGTACAATGTGTTCTGGCAACATTCCAAAACTCTCACTTTTACCCCTTCTTACCACCTAACCCCACGTAAATTACCCCCACTTACACCCACCATCAGGTAAAACATTGAAAGAGATATAACTGTTGTAATTAAAAACATCAGTGGTATTAAAAATAGCATTAACAAAAATAAAAGTTGGGATGGGTACCCTTTTGTTGATACGTAGCTCCCCGGTATTTTCCTCCCATCCCGCAACCCCAATGTTGTTGTCAAAGTTTCGCCTTCTCTCATATCATGTGGCTTTCAGGAGAGACCTTAGGCCATATAGTTAGACAAAAATTTATGGGTCTGGCAGTTCTAGAGTACGAAATAGAACGAAAATTTGTGCTAACAAGAAAAAATTACTTTAATCCGTGTGTTCCCGTGAGTTAGCGTTCAGTTTCACATTTTTCGTTTGATATCGCGTTTCCCAACGCATTTCTGATAAACTAAACATATGGCTAAACTGCTCAATTAGTTCGAAATGTGTTGGGAAGAGCGATACCGAACGAAGAGTAATGTGTTGGGATGAGCGATACCGAACGAAGAATGTGAAACGGAACGCTAACTCAGGAGAACACATGGATGAAAGAGTACCTTTTTTCTGGTTTGCAAACATTTTCGCTCCATTTTGTTCCCTAAAACAGCCAGACCCGTAAATTTTAGTCTAACTATACAGCCTAACGTCTCTCCCGAAGGCCACATGATACGAGAAGGCGAAACTTTGACAACAACTTGGGGGTTGGGGGGCGGGAGTAAAATACCGTGGAGCTACGTATCAACAAAAGGGTACTCAGTGGAGGTGGTGTTGACCCAGTCCAACTTCTGTTTTTGTTAATGCCATTTTTAATACCACTGATGTTTTTAATTACAACAGTTATATCTCTTTCAGTGTTTTACCTGATGGTGCGTATAGGTGGAGGTAAATACGTGGGGTAAGATGGTAAAAAGGGGTAAAAGTGAGAGTTTGCTTTCTCTGATGCTCCACATAACGCCCTATAAGCTTCTCAGTCAGTTGCAGGACAACATATAAACCTTCACAGCTGCCAGGATTGCATCACTTCCTACGAACGATCTTTATCTTCTCCCTGTCCTTCCAAATCGTTGTGATGGTGCTTTCTTTTATGCTATGGTTTTTCTTTTTTTCTTTTGCCATTCTGGTATTTGTACGCTTAAAGCAGTGGAAGAATTTTACCAATTCAGTTCATATTCCTCCAGTTTGTTTTCTGTATTTTTCTGACTATCATCAGGGTGGTAAATTACCTTTTCCTGCTGAAAAATTTCCCACTTTTTATCATCACGTTCCTTAAGCCATAACATGATTGTCTTGATGTACTCAAAGGTGATTTTCTTCTCCCAACTTCCCAACTGGATGCTACGTTAGGTTAGGTTAAATTATAAGGTATAGTTAAGCTAAGTTAGGTCAAGTTTAAACACTTAGGTTAGGACAGGCCCTAATTTCGCCGTAACCCTGATGTGTCAAACAAGTTGACAGCGGAATACAACTTAAAACGACAGGGGAAACAGATTTAGTATGAAACGTTTATTTACCACCCAGAAGTAATCCGACAAACATAAGACTATCAGGAAGAACGAAAAATGTGAAACTGAATGCTCACTTACACGAGCAGAAGTATTTTGTGTGTGTGTGTGTGTGTGTGTGTGTGTGTGTGTGTGTGTGTGTGTGTGTGTGTGTGATTAGCAAACATTTTCGTTCAGTTTCGTCTCCTAAAACTCGAAACCCATATGACTGTGAGGTAGAGTCTGTGAGACGCGAGAAAGGACTTGATAGCCGTATGCTCAGTCGGTCCTAAATGTGTTGGGAAGCACGAAACCGAACGAAAAATGTGGAACTGAACACTAACAAGAACACATTGACGAAAGTATTTTTTTCTAATTAGCAAACATTTTCGTTCCATTTCGTCCCCTAAAACTGCGAAACCCATTATGAGTGTGGGGTGGAACTAGGTGAAGCATGAGAAAGGATTGATAACAGTATGCTCAGTTAGTTGGAAGTGTTGGGAAGCATTCAATCGAACGAAGAATGTGGAACTGAACGCTACGATAACACATGGACGAAAGAGTAACTTTTCCTCTAATTAGCAAACATTTTCGTTCCATTTCGTTCCTTAAAACTGCAAAATTCATGATAATTGTGGGTAAGAACTAGATGAGGCATGAGAAAGGACTGATAACCATATGCCCAGTTGGTCCAGAATGTGTTGGGAAGCATGAAATCAAACAAAGAATGTGGAACTGAACTGTAACTTACAAGAATGCAAGTTTTTTTTTTTTTTTTTTTTTCTGATTAGCATACATTGTCGTTCCATTTTGTCCCCTGAAATTGCCGAAACCCATAAATTTCGTCAAACCGTTCGGCCTTGAGTTTGCCCAGAAAACATATTTCCATTCTGTATGCGTATTCATAAAAACCACCAGGAACCCTCAGCCAGGAACAACGCTTGCCCATTCGTTTCAAAACTAACCATAGGTTTTTCACGAAAATATGCCCACTGTGCTTCCCAGGCAAAATTTCAGCAACCTAACCAACCCTAACCTATCCCATCTCACTAGGGCTGTTTGGCTGAGGTGGCTGGCTGTGGTACTGAGATAAATACCCATACAGAATTGAAATATGCGCCCAGGAAATGTACCCAGAGGTTAGAGGGTGACGTCATAGCGCGCGGCTTTCAAATTTCGTCCCCAGGCCAGCTGACTTCCCGCGTGAGCTCGAGTTTTTCCGCGTGTTGACATGACTTGTCTCATTATGCTGACCGCGTTAGAACAAAAACGTGTTACTCAACCACGTGTTACTTAAGGATTGAGTGTATATATATATATATATATATATATATATATATATATATATATATATTTGGCCGTACATCTAAAGTGTTCGTCTTCATGCATTCAGTAAGTCGAGAGAGAGAGAGAGAGAGAGAGAGAGAGAGAGAGAATCACCCGTTCCAAAATAAATGCAGTACTTTTACAGTAACACCATCATTTCTCTCCTTTATTCTGCACATGTAATCTTAATCATCTTCACTGTTTCCTTCAATCTCTCCATTGCATGGCATCATTTGCCACGAGGACGTGATTTTTTTTACACCATGACATCAAGAATATAATTATACAAGTTGCCATCTTAGTGAAAGGGCTGATTTTCCTGCGTCCTTTTTTAGACAGCTTATTCTTGCTGTTTCCTGACGGTTTCATTCATACTAAGAGAACCCCTTAAAAATTAAGGCTTCATTCAAGTCCATCAGCTCCATAAGTATTCCAAATACAGAACACAATCACCTGGCATTACATTAGCATATCTGGGTCATACAAAGTTCACTTTCAAGACTGTACTAATTTATCAATCATTTCCTCCACATGAACACTTCGATTAAATGATTTCTTGCTCTACGCCTTAATAGAGTGGAAATTAGTTTTGCGCATTCCGTCTTCATCTGAAAGAAAGCACATACCTCCGCCAATGCCATTGCCTTTATAAAGGACCCAGATCTGGATCCAACCCCAAAATTTTATTTTATTTATTTATTTTATTTTATTTCATTTTATTTTATTTTTTTCTCCCAGGCCAGCCTTTCAACAAAATTTCACTGGAAATCGTTCATAACTTTTGGAGATATTGTGCGGGATACTCAGGATCCGGATCTGCCCCCAAATTTAAACATTTCTTTCTTTGTCCATGGCCTACCCTTCTACAAAATTTCATGAAAATCCGTTTTAACTTTCTGAATAATTCTGCTACCAGACAGACGGACCAACAGACAAGCAAACAGACAAAATAAACAAACCAACGCCGACAAAAACATAACCTGCTTGGCGGAGGTAATTAGTCATACCTGTATATATATATCTATCTATCTATCTATATACCTAGGCTGCTTCCCCCAAGGAAAGGGAGGTAGCCGAGACAGGACGACTCACTCTCCATTTACTCATCCATTCAAACACATTCATTCGCATCTGAGCCCCAAAGGGGAGAACGGACAGATCCTCACCGCATCACACCGCACAAGGGTCAACTGCGCAATGCAAGCAGTGACATCCACAGCAGGGCCCGACAGCAGAACTGGTTTACCCCTGCCACATCATAACAGACCCATCCCCTTACCCGCACCTGACCTGACTAGCTGATCAGACCAAATGCGGGAGAATATCCCCTCAGGGCTGCGTCATCACTTATTCATTCACAATTTCTCTCCATTTATTTCTGTCACGCACAGCCACTCTTCCTTGCTCAACAGACATCCGTCTCGCATCCAGCGCTCTCTTCACACTGTCCATCCATCCTATTCGTGGTCTTCCTCTCAGTCTTACACCTCTCACATCAGATCTAGTTATCTTTTTCACCAATCGCTCATTATCCATTCTCTCCATATGCCCAAACCATTGCAACACCCTCTGCTCAACTCTACCAGCCATCTCCCGAACAACTCCAGTTCTTCGCACTTCATCATTTCGCACTCGATCCATACGCGTCACTCCACACATACTCCTCAGACATCTCATCTCCATTACATTCAAACTTTTCCTCTCTGCTACACCCATATTCCATGTTTCAGCCCCATATAATGCAGTCGGTACCACAACACCCTCATACAGCCTTCTCTTTACATCCATTCTAAGCGAACGACATTTAAACACTTTTTTCATTCCTCCTAGCACCTTTCCTACTTCATTAATTCTAAACTTCACTTCTGCATCTATTCTTCCATCCACAGCAACATGTGACCCTAGATATTTAAAACAATCTACCTCCTCAAGCAACTCACCATTCAAAACTATATTCATCCCCCTACCATCTATCAACCTCGTACACTTCATCACTTTACTCTTATTCTCATTTACTTTCAATTTCCTCCTTTCACACACCCTTCCAAACTCCTCTACCAACTGTCTCAATTTCTCCTCTGAATCAGTCACCAATGCAGTATCATCTGCAAACAGCAGTTGCTTCAGATTCCACTCTCCTCCATCAACATTTACCAGACTCAGACCACCTAAAACTCTTGCATTCACCTCCCTTACAACACCATCCATGTAAATATTAAACAACCAAGGCGACATCACACATCCCTGTCGCAGCCCCACTCTCACGGGAAACCAATCACTCACAGCATTTCCCACTCTTACACACGCTCTACTATTTACATAAAAACTTTTCACCCCTTTTAGTAACCTACCATCAAGTCCATACAATCTTAAAACAGTCCACAAAGCCTCCCTATCAATTCTATCATACGCTTTCTCTAAATCCATAAATGCCCAAAACATATCCTTGCCTTTCGCTAAATACTTTTCACACACTTGTCTCACAGCAAACACCTGATCAACGCATCCCCTCCCTCTCCTAAAGCCACACTGCTCATCAATAATCACTCCCTCTGTACCCTCTCTAACTCTCATAATTAACACTCTACCATACACTTTACCTACAACACTCAACAGACTTATACCCCTAAAGCTAGTACATTCATACTTATCACCCTTGCCTTTATACAACGGGACCACACAAGCACTTGCCCAGTCAATTGGCACCATACCTTTCTCAAAGCACACATTCAATAATCTTACTAACCAGTCAACAATAGTCACTCCACCACCCTTCAGGCATTCCACAGCACACCCATCCATACCTGCAGCTTTCCCTGTTTTCATCTCCTTTACTGCCTTCTCCACTTCCTCCTTCGTGATCAAAGAATCATTCAACTCTCCCAACACATTTATTCCTTGCACCCTTCTATCTGCCACAATCTCAGCCACGTTTTCCTCCTCTACATTTAACAATCTTTCAAAATACTCTGCCCATCTCTTCCTTACTGCATCCATCTCAATTAACATCCTTCCATCCTCTGCTTTTACTCGTTCTTCCTTCCCAGACTCTCCCTTTCGCACCCTTTTCACCTCCTTCCAAAACATTTTCTTATTCTGTTGAAAATTCTCTGTCAGCCGCCTACCCCACCTCTCATCTGCTGCCACTTTAGCATCACGCACAGCCCTTCTCGCTCTATTCCTCTTTTCCTTATACCTTTCATATGACATCTCATCCTTCCTCTGCAGCCACACTTCATATGCACGTCTCTTCTCAGCCACAGCCATACTTACTTCCTCGCACCACCATTCACTTCCTTTTCTTACACCACCACCCACACGTCTCACACCACACACCTCTTCTGCATGCTCCACCACAGCACTCTTAAACATATATATATATATATATATATATATATATATATATATATATATATATATACACTGGTGTATATATACATGTATATATATACTGGTGTGTATATATATATATATATATATATATATATATATATATATATATATATTTATATATATATATATATATTTATATATATATATATATATATATATATATATATATATATATAATCATCATCATCATCATCAAGCGTTTGAGTATTAACTGGAGGACCGGCCTATCCAGACCGAAGTCGGGACGATACAGCCAATGTATCTCTACCAAGTGGCTTAGGCTGTCTGGTAGAGATTGTATGTTGGGTGATAAGTGCTTGTAAGTGTAATTGTAGTGTTGGAGTGGCTTTGGATGTGTGTGTAGTGTGTGAACCAAGTGTAATCGGCCTGCGCAAGCCGATTGGGTGCAAGCATACTTTATAGTAAGTGACACTGGTTCAACCACAACACCCCTTGTGTCCGCCAATGCAGTACGTGGCCGGGTGACCACTCCCAAAGTTTATTACCCTGGCAGGGCGCGAACCCTGGCTCACCCGTGTATGAAAAACACACTATACCACTGTACCACAGAGGCTCCATATATATATATATATATATATATATATATATATATATATATATATATGCGATGCGATATATATGTGGATATTCATATATCTACGTATTTATTGTCACGAGTCAGCGCGATTAAGTATTTGAATAAACTCGTGACATTAACTTTGGTGGAAAACCGCGAATTCTAGTGAAATCCCAGTATTTATCGCTCAGTTTAACCGCTACATATTCACCCGATTGGGAGTGTTTTTTCAGGAAATTTTTCACTATTTCATAAGTGATCGTCCTTGTGCGCGATGTTAGCACCTTTGCTGAGTGAAATGCGGGTGTGTATCGCTCACACTCGTTGGCCGTTAGTGCGGCCATGACATTCGCCTCTCTCTCACGATTTGAAGTCAGTCAAGGTTTGAGCGCCGCGGAAGCAGGTAGTGTGTGTGGCAGCGTCCTTCCTTGCAACGACGCCTAGTTCCCACCACCGCCATTGGATTCCCACCTAGCGTGATTGGCAAAAGACTCAGCGTGTGCAGAGTCTTTCCTCAGTAACGACGCACAGTCAACCGCTTTGTCCACTTTTCTGACCAGTATATCCTTTCGTTTTTTCCTAGGTTTAAGTGTTAGCCTTTGAGTGAGCAAGTGAGTGCGATCTCCTTATTTGAATTCAACTTGAGACTCATGTAATGTTAATTTATTTTATTGTAATCAATAAATTAAGTTCTTTTTCTTGAGCTTAATGTAATGTAAATTCGTGATTTATTTTCCATATTAAGCTTATTTCACTTATAGCTCCTAGTTTGCATAAACGCTTTGCTATTCATAACTGGTACTTAGGCCAGTCCTTTTGTATTAACCTTAAAATCCGTTGTGCAACCAGGAGTTAATGCACCAGCAAGAATCTGTTATCATTAATACCATTAGTTATTGATTGTCAGGGGTGGAGTCACTTTCTCCAGAGGCCAACAGTACTAATAAATAACATTTGTGAGTAATTAGTCTCCGCTGTGTACTGTTGAGAAAGTTTATAAATTCTCGTCCTTGGAGAATCGGCGAAGTAAGCTACATAAAGTAATCATTGCTTGATTTTCACAAGACAGTTCATTGTCCTGCTCTCAAGAATTATTGAATAATATTCTTTAATATTACATACTATTTAAAACCCCCGTGACAATTGGCGGCCTCATTCCAGGATATTAACTCCTAGCTCTAAAGCTATTCACGAGATAATACTCACTCACTCATACTTAGGTATTTATCATTAAAGTCTATAGGCACTATCTTACTGGTGATAATTAATTCATTTTTATTAATTTACGTAATAGTTTCACAGTCAGTTGTTTGTTTAATTTTCTTTCTTTACCAGTTTGATTAGATAAAACTGGTCACCACTAACCTGTGCCTATATTCTTTATTCTTGATTATTAGCATCTTTCTTTGCAAAAATCGCAGTCAGTACTGAGTCGCTAGTTTACTTAGATTGAGTTAGCATCATGTCTACCAGCGTCTATGTACAGGAAGCCAAAGATATGGGGCTTACGGAACCGGAGAAAATAAAGGACTATGTCCTCTCTCGGTTTAATTATGAGCAGGAACGAGAGAATGATGCTCGTGAAGAGCGTCAAATTCAGCATGAGGAACGCAAAAAAGAGCGCAAACACGAGCGGAAACAACGCAAACTCGAGTTAGAACACGAGAGAAAACAACGCGAACTCGTCAGAACATGAGCGAGAACAACGAGAACACGAACGTGCCAAGCAAGAAGACACGAAAATCATGAAATTGAAATGTTGAGCTCAAGCGAGATTCCTTGGCTTCAGACACATCTGGTGCACCTGGCCCAAGCTCCGTGAGCGCTATCCCTGCACATATTATGGCGACCCCACATATCAAGCTTCCCCCATACAAAGAAGGAGAGCGAATCGAGCCATACATAGCTCGTTTTGAAGATATGGCTCAACTGAACCAGCTGGATGATCCAGCTAAGCGGCTTCAGTTTCTTAGCCTGTTTGAGGGCCCTGCCCTCGATATTCTCCAAAGAATTCGTGGAGACAATCTCACGTATGAGATGATGAAGGCCGCACTTGTCAAAGCGTACGGTCTTACAGTTGACGACGCCAAGAGTCAGTTCATGAGGGCACGTTTACAGGAAAAAGAGACTACCGTTCAGTTTCTTGACTGGCTTACTGCTTACTTAGATGAGTGGATGGAGAAAGGTGAAACTCCTTCCACGCATGAGGGGATAATTGACCTTATGCTCAGCTTAAGATCTGCCAGGTAAGAGATGCCAGCCAAATGGTGAAGAAGGCTGATGCATTTTTCACTGCATACGGGTATCAAACTCGCAAGCAGCATACCTGGAACAGGAAACCTGATAAATATGGGAAACCATCTCAGACTGAACCCCAGCAACAAGGCCGTTCTCAGAATAATGGCCAAGGACCAAAATCGCAGAGGAAGGACCAGGGGCAAAACACTCAGAAACCTGAGTGGAAGAGGTACAGCAAGTACCCTAACCAGCAGCAGTATCAGCCACGCAACCGACCAATGGGACAACCCTTTACAGCACCAGCCCCAGTGTATCGGAGGCAGGAGGCAAACGCAGCTTTTGTTCCTCAGCAGCAGCACGGTGGTGTCTTCCCTACCAGTACATGTACTCCCCCACAGTTCACTAGTCTCTCAGTGACAGTGAACCCCCCTCCAAAGATGGCCAATGCTCCATCTCCCCAGGCAGTGAGTCCGACCCCTCAGATATCTAGTTCTCAGGGCACCATGTTTGCCGCATCATTTGTTCAACAACCTAATGAGTGGCTGACTGCTTCCTCCACAGGCCCTCCCACAGGTGACAGTGCCTTCCTTGTTCAGCCAGGGTTTGTGGGAGGCATTCCTGTGAAGGTCCTGAGAGACAACGGGTCCTCAGGTTGCTCTGTCAGGCAGAGTCTAGTTCGGCCTGAGGAATACACAGGTCAACAGATCCAAGCTAACCTTAATGATGGATCAGTGAGATTGTTCCCTGAGGCACGTATCCAGGTGGCATCTCCATTTTACACTGGTACGACAGTCACAGTTGTCATGCCAGAACCTTTATTTGACCTAATCATAGGCAATATTCCCGGTGCTAAGTATAGTTGCACTGAAGATGACGCTACTCAGAGTTCGGCTGCAGTAACACGAGCCATTGCTGAGGCTCTGAACTGCGGCACCCCAGTGACCATTGAATCACCGCAAGATCTGATGTGTGGCCAAGTTGTCGTTCAGGAACAACATTCTGACCCGACACTTGCTGCCATGCAAAAGAAAGAAAAGGGTGGAGTGATAAAGTATTCACGGGGATGTCAAGCCAAGTTCCTTCGTAAACAAGGACGGCTCTTCCGTGAGTCACTAACACCCGAGGGCGAGGTTCGACTGCAGTTTGTCGTTCCCGCGAAGTACCGCCAAGCAGTGTTAGAATGGGGTCACTGTTCAGTCATGGGAGGTCACATGGGCCAAAAGAAAACCTCTGGCCGTATCCGAGCTAACTTTTTCTGGCCAAGGATGGGACGAGAGATAGATAGTTTTGTGCGTTCCTACAATGTGTATCCACGTACCACTAACCAGGGACATGTCCTTCCTGCGCTGTTTGAAACCACACCCATAATCTCTGAGTCAGTTGAGAGACAGGGCAGTGGTGAAGTAGGTGCAGACCTGATGTCTCGCCTGCTAACTGCTAACTAACACGGGCAACTGTTGTATGCTGGGTTCCGTAAGATAGGCGTTCTCAGAGACTTGAGTAATCCAAGGACCAGCCTGGTTCCCAGTTAAAAGTGTAGACCTGACGTCTCACCCGTTGGCCCCACAGGACACAGTATGACCAGGGCCTGTACATACATGTACATCGTAAGTTCAGAGGGAAGTTTGAGAACCCCGCAGAGACAGTCCGAGGCTGCGTATGAATTACCTTGTGGAACGTCTCGAGCTGTGGACCTCTCTGAGGATTCCCAGAGAATGCACAATATCCACATGAGTGTTCACACCCACGGTGGGTGTTAAAATATGACCTGCCCGAGATTGCGTAGGGATTCTCAGCTTCCTGTTATTAGTTGTAAGTGTAGTGTTAGGTTGACCAGAAAACTGCCCATTCTAAGAGATTTGAGGAATTCAAGAACTGGCACGCTTCCTGGTTAATAATGTTAGGTTGACTAGTAAACTGCCCATTCTAAGATATTTCAGCAATTCAAGAACTGGCACGTTTCCTAGTTAATAAGCGTTAACCAGTAAACTATAAGGGTCCTGAGAGATCTGCGAATCCTAAGACTACGTTTCCTGGTTGATAATGACATAAGTACTGATTGCTAGGCAGAGAGAGAGAAATGACACTTTTGATGCTCCATCTTGATTCCTTTCGCAGGTGCAGCTGGCGGGTGCAGCATTGCTGTGCAGAACAGCTGATCGTCCCTGATGCATGCTGCCGCCTCTTCTCTTCTGCCTCGTCGTCATCATTTATTATTGATTTTCATTATATAATTTTACACGTAGGTACAGTTACACCACAACTGTCACACCTACACCGCATATTACATACATCACGCTACATAACAATTAGTTGTTAATGTAAATGTAGCGAACTTTTCGCTCAGTTTGACCTGAGTACAGGATTTTTCACCGTAGTCACGGAGTTTTTCCCTCAAGCTTGCTTCTATTAACGTAAATACGAGTTTCTTTTCGCTCACTGGCGACTGTGACTCTCTCCTGTAGCACTGTCATGAATCAAATTCGCGACATTTCCCTTTTGTGAAAAACACGAACTATTAGTGGAAAACTCAATGTATATCGCTCAGTTAACTGTTTCTCTCTCCACTTCGGTGGTATACTTTTCAAAACATTCGTCACTGTTTCAAAAGTGACCGATTTAATGCACGTCACTAAGTGCTCTACTGAGCGATACTATTGTTTCTTTATTGTTCGCCCCTGCTTGCCTCGACCGTTAGAAAAATGCGGCCTAGTGCTCCGCTTTTCTTTCCCACGACTTATTCAGTCGAGTGTTTGCTCTGACGGAGAGAGGTCCTGTGCTCCAGAAGTGAGAGGTCAACCCAAGCTCCACTAGAATCACAGTTATCCAGTGCTCCCACCTTGGTGATACACAGCATTCATCGACCAGTATTTCTTTTTGTATTTTCCTAGTTTTAAGAGCTTAGTTAAGGTGTTTTTTCCTAGGCATAAGAATTTAGCTCGTTTGAGTGAGTGAGTGCGATCTCATTAATTTGATTTGAAATGTAACGTTAAATTTATTTTTGTAATCAATAAATTTAACAGTTCTTTTTCTTGAGCTTAATGTAATGTAAATTCTTGTTTCATTTCTCCATAATTAAGCTTATTTCGCATATAGCTCCTAGCTTACATAAACGTTTGCCTTTCATAACTGGTACTTAGGCCAGTCTTGTTGTATTAAACTTAAAATCCGTTGTGCTTCCTAGGAGTTAAGCATCAGCAAGAACCTGATACTGTTATTAGTATTAGTTATTTATTATCAGGGGTGAAGTAACTTTCTCCAGAGGCTACAGTACAAATAAACAGCAACTGAGTGATTAGTCTCTGCTGTGTACTGTCGAAAAAGTTTATAAATTCTCGTTCTTAGAGAATCGTGCGAAGCAAGCTAGCGTAAAGTAATCGTTGCTTGATTTAGTAAGACATTGTCCGTGCTCTTCAATATTATTGAACATTAGTATCAATTAAATAATAATAAGCATTTATTTTAAAAAAACCCGTGATATTTTAAAAACCCCGTGACAATTGGCGACCTCATTCCAGGATATTAACTCCTAGCTCTAAAGCTATTCACGAGATAGTATTCACTCGTTCATATTTAGGCATTTATAATTAAAGTTTATAGGCACAAGCTTACTGGTGTTTACCGTTAATTTAGCAAGTGAATTTTTGCTTTATTAATCCATAGAGTATTTAACTCTATTTAGTACTTTATTTTTGGTAACGCCAGACGATTTTATTCGCTCCTGGGTAGCCGCCATACCCATTGTGTTAATTATTGAGTTCTCAGTTATTTGCATTTTTGCTTTAATCTTTGCCAGTTAACTAGATAAGACTGGTCACCACTAGCTTGTGTCTGTACTCTTTACTTGTGTTTATTAGCATTCGCTTGCGAAGTAGCAGTCAGTACTGAGTCGCTAGTTATTTAAATTGAGCTAGCATCATGGCAGCCAGTGCTTATGTACAGGAAGCCAAAGATATGGGTCTCACAGACCCAGAGAAAATACAGAGTTACGTTCTCTCACGGTTTAATTACGAGCAAGAACGTGAGAAAGATGCTCGTGAAGAGCGTAGAATTCAGCGCGAATACGAGCGAGAACAGCGTGAATACGAGCGAGAACAGCGCGAACACGAGCGAGAACAGCGCGAACACGAGCAGAAACAACGTGAGCTCGAGTTAGAAAATGAGCGACAACAGCGCAAACACGAGCAAAAACAGCGCGAACTCGACTTGGAACAAGAGCGAGAACAGTGTGAGGAACGAGAGAGAGAACGGGAACACGAACGTGCCGAGCGAGAAGCACGCGAAAAAAACACGAATATGAAATGCTGAAGCTCAAGCGTGATTCCTTGGCTTCAGATACATCTGGTGCAGTTGGTCAAAGCTCCACGAGCGTTCTCCCTGCACATGTCCTGGCGACCCCACGCATCAAGCTTCCTTCATACGAGGAAAGCGAGCGAATCGAGCCGTACGTAGCTCATTTTGAGGACATGGCAGACATGTATCAACTGGATGAGGCAGCTAAGCGGCTTCAGTTTTTTAGCCTATTTGAGGGCCCTGCCCTCGATATTCTCCACAGAATTGGTGGAGACAATCTCACATATGAGATGATGAAAGCTGCACTCATTAAGGCGTATGGTCTCAAAGTAGACGACGCCAAAGTTCAGTTCATGCGAGCTCATCTCCAAGACAAGGAGACAGCTGTTCAGTTCCTTGATCGTCTCACTGCTTACTTAAATGAGTGGATGGAGAAAGATGAAACTCCTTCCACGCGTGAGGGGATAATTGACCTTATGCTGCGTTCACAGCTAGAGAGGTCGTGGCCTGCTGAGCTCATAGCACAGCTTAAGATCTGCCAGGTGAAAGATGTCAGCCAAATGACAGAAAAGGCTGATGCATTGTTTACTGCATATGGGTATCAAACTCGTAAGCAAAACACCTGGAACAGAAAACCTGATAAATCTGGGAAATCGTCTCAGACTGAATCCCAGCACCAAGGCCGTTCTCAGAGTAATGGCCAAGGTCCAAGCAAACCGCAGAAGGACCAGGGGCAAAATACACAGCAGCCTGCTTGGAAGCGGTACAACAAGCACCCCAACCAGCAGCAGTTCCCCAAGCAGCAGCAGCAGCAATACAAGGACAAGCCACGTAACCCTCAGTCAGGTCAATTAGTGTATCGGAGGCAGGAGGCAAATGCAGCCTTCATTCCACAACAAGTACCCGGTGATGCCATCTCTACCAGTACAGGTACTTCCCAACAGTTCACAAGTCCCCCTCCGACCATGAACTCTCCTCAGACACCTAGTTCCCAGGGCGCCACGTTTGCTGCATCGGTTGTTCCGCAGTCTCATGAATGACTGGCTGCTACCTCCTCAGACCGTTCCACCAGCAACACTGCCTTTCTTGTTCAGCCAGGGTCTGTGGGAGGTGTTTCTGTATATGTTCTGAGGGACAATGGTTCCTCAGGTTGCTCTGTTAAGCAGAGTTTAGTTCGGCCTGATGAGTATACAGGTCGACAGATCCAAGTTAGACTTATTGATGGATCAGTGAGATTGTTCCCTGAGGCACGTATCCAGGTGGCATCTCCATTTTATACTGGTACGACACTTGCAGTTGTCATGCCAGAACCTCTATTTGACCTAATAGTAGGAAACATTCACGGAGTTAAAAATAGTTGCGCCGTAGATGTTGCTACTCAGACTTCAGCTGCTACGATAACACAAGCCATGGCCAAGGCTCCAAATCGCGTCACTCCGTTGACCGTCGCAACGCCGCAAGATCTGATTCGTAGTCAAGATGTTGTCCAAGAGGAACAGACTGACTCGACACTTGCCTCAGTGCGCAAGAAGCTGGAGGGTAAAGTGATCAAGTATTCTCAGGGAGGACAAGCCAGGTTCCTTCGTAAACGAGGACGGCTGTACCGTGAGTCACAGACACCCCAGGGTGAGGTTTGACTGCAGTTTGTCGTTCCTGCAAAGTATCGCCGAGCAGTGTTTGAATTAGGTCATTGTTCAGCGATGGGAGGTCACATGGGTCAAAAGAAGACTTCTGACCGCATCCATGCTGACTTTTTCTGGCCAGGAATGGGACGGGAAATAACGAGGCTCGTACGTTCCTGTGATGTGAGTCAGCGTACCACTGACCGGGGACGTGTCCGTCCTGCGCCATTGAAGCCAATGCCTATAATCTCTGAACCATTCGAGAGAGTAGCAGTGACATAGTTGGGCCAATCTCCCCTAGGGCTAGTGATGGATCAAAGTATATCCTCACTATTGTTGATTTCAGCACACGGTGGCCTGAAGCCGTGGCTCTTAAGAATATAGAGGCCGTCACTGTTGCTGAGGCATTAATTGAAGTGTTCTGTCATGTAGGTATCCCTAAGGAGGTCTTAAGCGACCGGGGTTCGCAGTTCACTTCAGCAATGATGAACGAAGCGTTCAGGTTGCTGTCCATCCGAGGCTTACGAACTACGCCGTATCATCCCATGTGTAACGGGTTGTGTGAGAGGTTCAGTGGAACTCTCAAGAAGATGTTGAGGCGCATGACCACCAAACAGCCAAAGGAATGGCCGCGGTTCATTGCTCCTCTTCTATTTGCTTATCGAGAAGCCCCACAGCATTCATTGAAATTCTCACCTTTTGAACTGGTGTATGGGAGGTTGGTCCGGGGCCCACTTCAAGTCCTTCGTGAGTTATGGGACGATGAAGAACCCTGAAGTCAAGACCACCTACACCTACGTCCTTGATTTGGCTGACCGCCTCCAGTCAACGTGCGAGTTAGCTAAGGAAGAACTGATCAAGGCGCGTGAAGTTCAAAAGGCTTATTACGATAAGAAGGCAAAGCTTCGGAAGTTTAGTCCAGGCGATAAATGCTTGGTATTACTCCCCACTGCCCAGAACAACTTGTTGGCGCAGTGGAAGGGTCCATTCGATGTAGTAGAGCGCATTTCAGACCTCAACTACATAATACAGATGGGGAATCTTCATAAAAGGTTCCACATTAACATGTTGAAGGCTTATCATGAGTCAGACCCCGAGGAGACTGGCCTACGAGTAGCTGATGATAGTGACCAGCCACTGGAAGAAACCGGGGCAGCCGCAGTGATCCCAGCTGATGACCATGATGATGAGCCCTTAACTGCTCAGTCCCGTCAGGAAGAGACTGTCGGAGATGTTTTACTTAACCCTGACTTAGCAGTAGGAGACCAAAATGCCTTATGGTCACTGCTCTGTCAGTATGCTGATGTCTTCTCAGACCAACCTAGACTTGCAAAGGTTGCGTGTCATAAAATTGAGTTGACCAGCAATGCTCCTATAAAGGTTAAGCCATATCCGATTCCCATGCAACTACAGGGTGCAGTAGATAAGGAAATTGCTGACATGGAGACTGCAGGCATTATCGAAAAGTCCTCATCTCCTTACTGTAGTCCGATGGTAGTAGTCCGCAAGAAAGATGGTGGAGTCAGGATTTGTGGCGACTATAGAAGGCTCAATGCAATCACCAAAGTGGATGCTGAGCCAATGGGTGACCATATTGCCATCTTCTCCGAGCTGGCAGGGTCATGATATTTCACGAAGCTCGACCTAGCGAAGGGTTTCTTCCAGATTCCTCTTCATCCTGAGAGTCGTCAGTTCACTGCCTTTGCTACTCTTGGGGGGTTGTACCAGTATAAAGTCCTCCCATTTGGACTTGCCAGTTCCCCAGCAGTATTCAATCGTGCCATGAGACAAGTGCTCCATGGTATTGTAGGAGTAGAGATGTTCGTTGACGATGTCCTTGTTCATTCCGCCACGTTGGAGGAGCACCTCAGACTCTTGGATATTGTCTTCAGTAGACTCCAGAGTTTCAATATGACTGTGAAGCCTAGCAAATGCAAGATTGGTCACAGTGAGGTGGAGTTCCTCGGTCATATTAAATTGTCACGGGGTTTTTAAAATATCACGGGTTTTTTTAAAATAAATGCTTATTATTATTTAATTGATACTAATGTTCAATAATATTGAAGAGCAGGGACAATGTCTTACTAAATCAAGCAACGATTACTTTACGCTAGCTTGCTTCGCACGATTCTCTAAGAACGAGAATTAATAAACTTTCTCGACAGTACACAGCAGAGACTAATCACTCAATTGCTGTTTATTTGTACTGTAGCCTCTGGAGAAAGTTACTTCACCCCTGACAATAAATAACTAATACTAATAACAGTATCAGGTTCTTGCTGATGCTTAACTCCTAGGAGGCACAACGGATTTTAAGTTTAATACAACAAGACTGGCCTAAGTACCAGTTATGAAAGGCAAACGTTTATGCAAGCTAGGAGCTATATGCGAAATAAGCTTAATCATGAAGAAATGAAACGAGAGTTTACATTACATTAAGCTCAAGAAAAAGAACTGTTAAATTTATTGATTACAAAAATAAATTTAACGTTACATTTCAAATCAAATTAATGAGATCGCACTCACTCACTCAAACGAGCTAAATTCTTACGCCTAGGAAAAAACACCTTAACTAAGCTCTTAAAACTAGGAAAATACAAAAAGAAATACTGGTCGATGAATGCTGTGTATCACCAAGGTGGGAGCACTGGATAACTGTGATTCTAGTGGAGCTTGGGTTGACCTCTCACTTCTGGAGCACAGGACCTCTCTCCGTCAGAGCAAACACTCGACTGAATAAGTCGTGGGAAAGAAAAGCGGAGCACTAGGCCGCATTTTTCTAACGGTCGAGGCAAGCAGGGGCGAACAATAAAGAAACAATAGTATCGCTCAGTAGAGCACTTAGTGACGTGCATTAAATCGGTCACTTTTGAAACAGTGACGAATGTTTTGAAAAGTATACCACCGAAGTGGAGAGAGAAACGGTTAACTGAGCGATACACAGTGAGTTTTCCACTAATAGTTCGTGTTTTTCACAAAAGGGAAATGTCGCGAATTTGATTCGTGACAAGCACACACACACCACAGTGTGAATCTTGTGTGACTGAGTTAGGATTTATATGTATGTATATTGATTTTTTTTTTTCTGAAGAAAAAAAACATTGATTTTCATGGGGCGTAATGTCACGAGTCGGCACGATTAAGTATTTGAATAAACTCGTGACATTAACTTTGGTGGGAAACCGCGAATTCTAGTGGAATCCCAGTATTTATCGCTCAGTTTAACCGCTACGTATTCACCCGATCGGGAGTGTTTTTTCAGGAAATTTTTCACTTTCATAAGTGATCGTCCTTGTGCGCGATGTTAGCACTTTTGCTGAGTGAATTGCAGGTATGTATTGCTCACACTCGTTGGCCGTTAGTGCGGCCACGACGCTCGCCTCTCTCTCACGATCTGAAGTCAGTCAAGGTTTGAGCGCCGCAGAAGCAGGTAGTGTGTGTGGCAGCATACTTCCTCGCAACGACGCCTAGTTCCCACAGCTGCCGTTGGCTCTCGTTTTGCACCTGAAACGAAGATCTGGTCCTGCAGTGAGTCTCATACGAAATGATACAAATACATATAATACAAATACAGATGGTGCTACTGAGTGAAGTACACATACACTAATCCCAACAGGCCCTGTAGTAAGTCTCATACGGACCGATACAAATACACAGGATACAGATACAGATGATGCGACTGAGTGTGAGTACACATACACTAATACATCTTCTAATCCCTAACAAACTCTGTGTGGATCCCGCCTCGCCTCTAGATCTAGGCGTCACCTCCCTGAAATCCTTCGCAGCAAGTTTTACTGTGCCAACAATATTAGTTCGGTGCAAGTTTGCCCTGGCAATGCAATTTGCAAGGCTGCCTGGCACCTCATTCGAGTCTCCCATAGAAACAGTCCTAATTACCTTTACCTCCCTCCTGCCGGACCAGTTCTGCATTTCCTGCAACTTCTTTTTTTTTTTTTTATGCTTCCGACTGAGGGCACAGGTTTAACAACCCGTTCCCTAAGAACCAGCAGTTCCCCTACGTATCACACACTTCCACATGTCACTACTTCAGCGATAACACCTACCTCCCCTATTTAATACATGCTAAGGAAGTCTCACGGAAGTGTTAGCGGGGGTGGTCTTACATCTCGGTGGGTCTAATGGGTGATAATTAAGTATGTTTTATCGATATTCAGACTCGTTAACTGTTTCCTGCCCCAGCCACGAATCGAAATCGCGTCCATTAGGACGGCAGATCATCTCTACTAACTCAGCCACACCTTCCTTCATATGGGTAATGTTCTTATAACCATAGGAGGCTTTCTCGTACATCTTCCCTACAAATTAGCAGTTTCACTACACTGACGTCGTTTTTTTTTTCTTCTCTTCCTGTCTCCAAAAGTTGTCATTCAACACAGAAATTGTTTTCACATAAAATTCAGAACCACAAAGTAGCGATTCTGTCCCGAATAGGGCTGTGTATCAAGCCATGTAAAATTTATACTTCTCTATGTGCACGCGGTTATTGTACACTCGTAACTTGTGTCCTTCAAACCAAGTCCAGGTTTCACCTGCACAGGTTAGAGTGGTATCACAACACTGTCCATGCTCACTCTCTCATCCCTTGTCACTGTCGTCTGTGTACCTACAACCCTCCTTCCCCATTATACTCTTTCTCGCATACAATTCTCTAAACTCCCATCCTTGCTAATCACACTACCTACTGTACGCTAATAGGCCTTCACGTCTGCACGGGCACGCAAGACCCAGACAGGTACAAGGGGTCTGTGCTGTTACATAGTTATGGACCAAAACTAGAGAGCTGGACCAGTACAAGAAAGCTGGACCACTACAAGAAACACGGACAAGAACAGAAGACCTGGAAGAGTATAAGGGAACAGGACCTCGCCAGGAGAGCAGGACCAGTACAGTACAAGGCAAATGAATCAGTACACGAAACGTGGACCAGTACAAGGCAAATGAATCAGTACACGAAACGTGGACCAGTACAAGGCAAATGAATCAGTACACGAAACGTGGACCAGTACAAGGCAAATGAATCAGTACACGAAACGTGGACCAGTACAAGGCAAATGAATCAGTACACGAAACGTGGACCAGTACAAGGCAAATGAATCAGTACACGAAACGTGGACCAGTACAAGGCAAATGAATCAGTACACGAAACGTGGACCAGTACAAGGCAAATGAATCAGTACACGAAACTTGGACTACTACAAGTGACTTGGAGCGGTTCAAGTGATAAGGACGAGTACAAGAGACACGGACCATTATAAGAGAACCTAATCAGTACAACAGACCTGAATAAATATACCTACAAGTCCTGAACCAGTACACGAGACCTGGACTGGACCAAAAGACATGGACTGGACCAAAAGAAAAGGACCTGTACGAGAGCTATGGATCAGTACGGGAGACACTGACCAATATCAGACATGTAGCAGTATGAGTTATGTAATACTACAAGACATGGACCAGTACAAGACATGGACCAGCACGAGATATGGGTCAGTACGAGACATGGACCAGTACGTGACATGGGTCAGTACGAGACATGGACCAGTACCAGAGACACGGACCAGTTCCAAAGACACGGACCTGTACCAGAGACAAGGAATTAATATAAGAGATATGGACCAGTACAAGAGATATGGACCAGTACAAGAGGCATAGACCAGTACAAGAGATACAGACCAATACAAGAGGCACATATCGGTACAAGGGATCTGAACCGGTACAGATAATGAACAGAAGATTAAAATCATAAAATATGGGTACAGGAGATGAATGAAAGGAAACGAAAAAAGAGGAGTACCAAAGATGGTGTAGAATATTGAATAATGAAAGCAAAAGGGATAAAACACGCTGATGAGAGAGGGGAGAGGGTGAAGCGTGAACACGAAGGGTGGAACAAGAACCGGGGAGAAAAATGAGAGAGAGAGAGAGAGAGAGAGAGAATGGTAGGTGATGGAATAACACAAATATGACGAATGCTGATGAGTGCTGCTTGCTGATAATCAGGTTTCCGGGTTATCTATTTTCGTGCTGTTATCAATGGAATTTTTATTAATGAATATTGTAGTTCGGAGGTGTTCTTGTCAAAGGGTGTTTTTTTTCAAGAGGCTTTTTATTATAGGGTGTCTGTCATGTTTTCGAAAAGATGTTCATGCCACCCTTTTTCCATCTATTTTGTCTTGTTGTCCGAGTTTTTGTCCTGAGATGTTTGTGTTATGGTGCATTAATGTTAAGGGGATTATCGTCAAAGGGTGTTTATGTCAAAGGGTGTTAATATAAAAGTTTATTTTTTTTAACTGTCATGTTCAGGAACGTTGTCGAGAGACGTTTTTTATTTACGAGCAATTTTAAGTGGCTGGTGTGTTTTAGGGTTATTTTTATTCAAAAAATCTCTCATAAGCTAACACCTAAATTGTCAGTTAAATTCCAGAGAACTTTTAACATTGCACAACTGTCTGTGACGTGCTATAGGGGAGTGTCCGTCCCTACGTACGCCGTGTATTATTCCGACTCCATTGCTCCCGTCACCACCACGGTCCCTCGCAGACTGACCCAATCTTTGTGCTGGGGCCGTGTGACACAATGCCAATTTACTGTCTTTTGTGTGGGCTGTTTTTGTCTTGCACAAAAGCTTTACTCTGAACAGATTCTTTTTTTTTTTTTTTTTTATGGTGTGTCGTGTTAATCCATGGGACTGTCTCTCTGACGGCTTCCTCTCCACCACACTCACTGTGGTCTTACTGCAGGTCAATAAAGCCAGTGCCGGAACTTCCATCAATTATGGGCTAAGGTTATTTCATGTGAGGATTACGGTATTTTTATACACGTTTATTATTCTTTAAACTAAGAATTTAATCACTGCCATATATTTTCTCTTTTATGAAATACTTTCGTTCCCAACAGACGATTATATTAGAAACAGGAAAAGACTTATGCAGAATGATGTCTTTTTATATTATTTTTGCCACGAACGGACAATTTCATCTAACTTATGAAGGCCACCTTTCAGTGAAAGAGATTAAATAATTTAGCAAGAATTAGCTGTTAGACAAATATTTTAAAGATCATCCCACGGTAAACGACCCCAGCCATGTCTTTATGTGCAGGAATCAAAGAAGGTCACGTCAAACATAAGAGTAAGTGACACCATCCTCTAAACACTACAATGTCAGGTTCTAATAAGATAAGTGGTAAAAGGCACACAGTGTAGACACAAGCCTCGCCTTTACTGCAAAACACTGTTTATGTAGGGGCACGCAATACAGCACGTGATAACGCACGTTGTACAGCATCTAAAGAGGCACCGTGCAAACTACCCTATGTTCATGGTCGGAAATACCGATAAAACTTCACTTCAGCATTTGGTTTTTCCTTCTGCATTAGAAATGAATATTCCAGAACACCATACAGTTCATGTAGTAGTCTACGTCCATAAGCATGTTACATATACAGTAGGTCAGATTGGTGTGTGGAAAATTTCATTCAGAGATTACTAACATACATTGTAGGAGTTATTTTTTTCATGTCGATCATATTAACTTCTGTTTTTTTTTTTATCGTCCAGGATTCTCTATCCTTATGAAATGGGTAAAACTTTTTTTCAGACTCTCTTTCCCGGCACCCTGAAGTACCCTAGAGGGATGGCGATAACAGCACGAACAGCAAACACAGCTTGAGTACCACTTGCCCGTGTGTGTGTGTGTGTGTGTGTGTGTGTGCGTGTGTGTGCGTGTGTGTGTGTGTGTGTGTGTGTGTGTGTGTGTGTGTGTGTGTGTGTGTGTGTGTGTGTGTGTCTGTCGAGGTGCTACCTACATACCCATTACTACTATCACACCCAAACGGTATCCAAACCAAAATATCCACACCTACACACTACTCACAGGCAGACAACACCCACATCCACACAATACCTATCCATATCTAGACACTACTCATACCCTCACATTACCTTAACCTAGACACTACCCACATCCACACACTACCCACACCCTCCCATAACCCACACTTACAAACTAGTCTTATGCAGACACTACCCACATCCACACCTTACCTACACCCTCCTTCTGCTCTCTCTCTCTCTCTCTCTCTCTCTCTCTCTCTCTCTCTCTCTCTCACACACACACACACACACACACACACACACACACACACACACACACACACACAAAGAAAAAAAAAATACCTTCGGCATTTCACATCGACTTAAGCATCCCTTCAACTTTCTTTTTCCCCCGGTCCATTACTGTCACACCAACTCTCTTTTATGCATTAAACATCATCACTCCATCCTTTTCCACCTCGACCCTTTTCAGTCTCCTTTCCACACTCCTTTCCAGTATTATCTTTATCACCTTCCACTCCACGACTCTTTCAGTTACGGTGCTTTCCGATTTTCCTTTCAAACTTTTCATCACCGTCCTTCTTTCCATTTTCGTATTTATTCTTTCTAAACCCTTCCTTCTCTCTCCTTTTGTTTTTCCCACTCTCCAGCCGTCTTCACTTATCTTCACTCTTTTCACCCTCCACGGCATCCTTCTCCACCCCAGTTCAATCTCCATCTTCCACTCCAACTTGCCATCCGCTCCTCCACCCCCTCTCCTACTTTCATCTTACACCCCTGCTGCTATCCAACATTCCACCTCCACTCTAGTTCTTCCACCTTTCTCCACCTTGCTTTCCATCCCTTCAGACCTAGCAATACGTAACCTAACTTTGTCTTCCACCTTCTTTTCCACCGCTTCCTCCACCACAGTTCCACCACTCCAAGCTTCTACGCTTTCTATCCTTTCTCCTAAAGTCGACGAACACACACAGTCCCAGTTCCACGCCAAGTATTAAGGCTCTTTGTATTTTTCCTTTTACTTTAATTTCTCTATTTTTTTCTTCCTCTTGCTAATCACAGACCCTGTTCTATACTTTACTTACAATTCCAAGGCACCGACGAAAACACTTCTATTACTTTGATCCTTATTTTTTTTATTTTTCATTCTTAATTAGGTGGTCTGGTCACACTAAGAGAAGGGATATGAAGATGGCTGTGAAAAGGTACCGATATATATTTGTAAACGAGTTTGAGTGGATTTGAAGGCAGGAGGCGGTGTAGAAGTTTTAGGCTGATAAAGATGAATATCATAAATGAATGTGTTTAATCAAAGCGTAAAGAGATGCAAAAGAAATGATAAATCGTTAAAATGAATGGACGAAGTGCGTATGGAGATGTATATGAAAAAATAAATAAAATAAAACCCTCTTTTTAACATGCAGTCAACGGAATCATCTATATCCTACAGCCATTATGAAACGCAACATTTCTTTTGTGAAGAACGTTAGGCCAGGGAGGTGGGGCCGATAATTTCGAAGCATGAATGAATGAATGAACGGGTGTATGGTCCATTTCACTTGGCATTCAGAAGGTATCTTTCCATTTACGTCCCTTCCTATTCCTGTTTCTGGATCCCTCCTAGCCCACGTATTAGTGGCAAATGGAGTTGGGAGACAGATGGATGATTAGCATATGCAAATCGGATACTGTTGGATTAACTGAATTCTATTCAAGTTACAGGGACTGAGGGCAGTGAAGCAGGGAGTGAGATGAAAGGATAAACAGGAGTACATGGGGGAAGGAAGTTTGGAATGGTAGGAGAGGGTGAGGTGGAAGGATCAACAGGAGGAGTACATGGGGGAAGGTAGTTAGGAATGGCAGAAGAGAGTGAGGTGGAAAGACAAACAGGAGTAGCCTACATGGGGAAGGGGCAGTTTGTGAGCGTGGGAATGAGTGGTGATAAACAGTGCTGGAGAAGTTTAGAGGCGCACTTAATACAATCACCCAAAAGAATCCTTGGGACAGAACATCTAACTCACTTTCTGTTTTTCTCTTCATCACAACGTTAATCATATGTCGCATTAAACAATATTCTCTGAAATCCCTACATGAATATTCGCATGGCACCATCTTTAACACTTTCACTACGATAACGTTTTTTATATTATCCTTGCTAATGACACAAGAAGTAATTTAGTTGGAAAACCACTTTTCAAACTGGACGTGTTAAGCATACTGTAATTTTCATTATTTTTTTTAAGAACGTGCAAAGTCTTCCTTAATCATTTGGCTGTGAAACACTATGGATCACAAAAGAATCAGTGCACAATATGCGTGAAACATTTAGGAACACGCAACGAAGGTCACTGAAATAGGCCTTTTAGTGTCCGACCTGCCACACGTTGGTAGCCCTGATGTCGGGAGGTGTCATATATCGCCAACGAGCAATATCCTCTTGCAAACATATAGCAAATGTTATATTTATATAAACAGACACTGTTCATACACAATGAGACGTTGGTAGTGTATACCAACCCTCCCTCAACATCAGCAGTTGTTAGAATGTTTTCGGTAGGCCTCGCACCCTCTGTGCACCGATACTTTTGTGACCCATAGTGCCAACCCTGACTTTTATTTCGGTTTACGTGACACCATTATAATATTCTCCATAAAGACGGTATCGACAGTATTAAAAGGTATCAAATAACACCCTCCCCAACACTCCTCTACACTTATCTGTCTGTCGCACTGCAACATAGGTTCACTTCACAGGACGGCCCTGTAAGGGTGATTGCTTGCATGCGGTTGATGGATCTGCTCGATCAGACGAAATGAAGTAGCACATGAACAGCTACATCAACAGTGCAATTCAGCATAATACCGAAACAGACCAGCATTTTATCACTACAGGAAACTGGTCTGCTTTTGGGATCACACATGCAGTCCCAGGCCAGGCTGCATCGTTTTCTAAGTACTTGGGATATGCATCGATCCGTCCCTGCAATAAAGCTGCCCTCCCCCCACCACACCAAGTCAAAGTTGCCGCAATCCCTTTTTATGCATCCGATCGACCCGGCAGGCAGCGCTCTTTCTTTCTGTGTGTGTGTGTGTGTGTGTGTGTGTGTGTGTGTGTGTGTGTGTGTGTGTGTGTGTGTGTGTGTGATGGATATGCTGATCCGGCCTACAGCCAACACTGATGGCTCTTCATATTAGCTCAGCACGTACGACCTGGACCGGTACATGAGGACCGTACCGATACATGAGGACTGGACCGGTACACGAGGACTGACCCAGTACAGGAGAACTTGTACGAGACCTGGACCGATAAATGAAGACTGGACCGGTAAACGAAGCTTACTCTGGTGCACTAAGCCAGGTCCAGTAAAATGAGGCGTAGACCGGTACATGAGGCCTGGACTGGTACTAGATGGTGCACTAAGCCACTTCCAGTAAAATGAGGCTTGGACAGGAACATGAGGCCTGGACCGGTACAAGAGGCCTGAACGAGTACAAGCGATATGAAGATACTAAAGACTTGAAATGGTACACAAAATTTGAATCATTATAAGGAAACGAAGATAAGCGAGTAACACTGTAACACATGTGAAGAGGAAATGAATGAGAGGAGACGAAAACAGAAGAGTAACAGGGATGGCGTGGAATATTAAACAATGAAAGCAGAAGGGATAAACACGCTGATGAGAGAGGGAAGAGAATGGAACGTGAGCACGAGGGATGGAACAAGAGCCAGAGAGAAAAATGAGAGAGAGAGAGGGGGGGGGGGGACAGTCAGGACCTCACAGTCTCGGTCTCCAACAGCGCTTAAAGTCGGGGTGCGAGCCTGCTGGGAGGGAGAATGGGGGAGCAGCTATTTTTAGATTCCCAGCTTTCTGGTATCCATTTCTGGACAAAGCCTTGAATACAGTCCTTACTTACCCTTTTGCTCGTTATAGGGAGGTCTTTCCTATGCTAAATAAAATCGTCTGCAGCCAACAAGGACAAGATTACCCCTTACGTCACAAAATAAAGGGGTTAAGGAATGTTTTAAGGAATTTATCTTAGAGTGTTTTTGTGGATCGGTGTTTTGACTATGTTTTCATTGCTTCTGCAAAGGGGTGTTTCTCTTAGTGCTTTTATCAATGGAATTTTTCTTAAGGAACATCTTTTGTTAAAGAGTGTTTTTGTTAAGAGGTCTTATTCTCAAATAAAATTGTCAGTACTGAAGCGAACTGGTGAAGAAACAAAGAAATGGTTTCAAACTGGAAACTGTTAGAAAGGAAGAAAGAAGATACAAACAGGGAATACAACAGGTCTCCACACAAGTATGTGGAGACCTAAATGTCCAGTCGATGCAATGGTTGATATACTGTATATCAGACACTAAGGACTGGGTGGGTGGCAGAATGGGCCATGTGGTAGTAAGTGATGAGCCACAGTATGGTAGATATAAGTAAACATGATAACGTAGGTGTTTTAAGTTGGCTCGTAGTAAGGATAGTCATTTTTATTATCCAATATCAAACCATAAATGGGTGAAGTAGGTGGATAGAGTGGGTGGAATGGTGGACGTTGGTGGAGTGTGCTGGAAAATGTACATACTCGTACTATGAAGGCATGTTTTGTAGGTAGGCCAGTAAGATGCAAGTCTAAGGTGCAGAAGCAACAAAAGCAGAATTGCTCTGGGACCTGAGGCGAGGTTCTTGTTTCAGTTTTCTGTATTTAATGACCACTTTTATGTTTGAATGGGCTTAAATGAGGAACTTTTACTGAAGTTGCTGCTAAACGGCGCCACCACAGGTAACAGCTGACAGCAGATTTGTATTCTCCACGTCAAATAACCTTATTTGGGACCACTTCTATGTCTCAATATGTTTAAATTATGCAGTTTTACTAAAGTTGTGGCTAGACAGCGTCACCTCAGGTGTCAGCTGATGCATGGCAGACTGGGATTCTCCAAATTACCGTATATGGTACCACTTTTATGTCTCCAAAGGCCTCCTTTCAGCAAATCCGCCAGAGGCAGAAGAAGAACGCTGGCCACTCATTGACCTGGTGGTTATCGTCGCAGGTAAAAGTGGGTGGGGGTGAGTAGGGTGGGTTCAGATAGTGATGGGTGCTGGGGCCGGTCAGGATGAGTACACCCTGTGACGGTTAGTGTTATACTAGTGTCGCTGTTGGCAGTGGGAAGGTGTAAGTCACAGACTTTTCCTAGAAGCACGTTGTCAAAGTGTAGAAAAAGGGGTAACTTAGGTAGAAGGAAATGAGTGTGTTGAGCTGGGGTAGCTGTGGATGAAAGGGCAGAGTGAGAGTAATACACCCTATGAAGATGACCACTGTATGTTTGTCCTGGTATGGTTATGGTGACAGTTTAGTTCAAAACCTTCTCCATAAAAACAAATATGAAAGACAAGAATTTAACATCCGCCACTCTTACGTACCTGTCACCTCTCAACGCCTGCAAAAATCATCATTTAGTAAAACAGTGTATTACCCTGTCATACAGGGACTGAGACTTGGAGCCACACGCAGAGAGCGTCCAGCCGCCCTAAAACGACATCGCTCCTACCCCGGTGTGCCAATACCTGCCCAACAAAGATATGTCATACCAGAACGATAACACTTCCTGCCATCCATACCTCCCCCACTTCTCTCTCTCTCTCTCTCTCTCTCTCTCTCTCTCTCTCTCTCTCTCTCGCAATGAAGGTCTAAATCTCTATGAATTCCATTACTACTATTGTCTTACTTAATTTCATTCTTGTATTACAGTATTTGTAGACTTAACCCTGGTTCGGAAGAAATCTCGGACTTTTGGGGTTTATTTATCCCTCACTGAGGACCGTGAGCTTTACCATTGATTTTTTTTTTTAAATGTTTTCCGACTCTGGGCATAGGCTTCACATCCTTCTCCCAAGGCCCAGTAGTCTTCCTACATACCATACAGCTCTACATGTCACCGTTCTTTTTGTTTTATATTTGCTACCCTTCAGACGGTTCTCTTTATTGGATTGAGAGAACCCTTTTAATAATGAGGTCATTTCACTTCATTATCTTTCCCCTTTCTCAATGACCACCATCCACCCCTCCACGTTACTCTAAATAACAATCCCTCTCCTTCTTCAGACAACATTTGCAAGCATTCTTTTACAACTTTCCCTCCGCTTCTTCGCCACCTCTAGCTCTCCATCATACTGGCCATATCGTTCTCCTTCTCCCTTACCTGCTTTTAAATTAGTTTTTACCCAGCCCTTCGCGCCACATCATAATTTATCAAGTGATTCCTTTTCTTTTCTCTAATACATTTCAGTTTCGATTAACCGTAACTTACTTTATGTCTTTTCTTCATTTCATTCACAAGCCTTCCAAGGAAAGTATTCATTAAACTCACTGCAATTTTCCTACATCAGAAGAACGTTCAGCTGTAAGGAAATGTTAGAAGTAAATTCACAAAAGCTCTCATATAACCTATTTGTCAGGTGTGTGTGTCTGTGTGTGTGTGTGTGTGTGTGTGTGTGTGTGTGTGTGTAATTCACCGGGTCGGTCAGGATCACTTTGATGGTCGTGATCGTCAGCTTTTACCCTCCCGGAAGGGAGCTGAGAGCTCATATAGTCCGATCTAAGGGCAAGGCTGTGACCTTCACACACGCACACACCCGTCCCCTTGCTCAAGGGGGACAGTAACCACCCACTTCGCCAGTGAAACTTTTCGCAACCTGAGCGAGGCGCGAACTCCTGTCCACCAGTTGGCAAGCGAGAGCGTTACCACTGCACCAGCGAGCGATGTGTGTGTGTGTGTGTGTGTGTGTGTGTGTGTGTGTGTGTGTGTGTGTGTGTGTGTGTGTGTGTGTGATAGAATGAAAATATGTAATGGATGCAAGACCATACAGAGGTTGGTGGAGTGGACTTTTGGACCACCACTTGGTGATGGTGAAAGTCAAGGTACAAATGCAATGGATGAATAGGAGAGAAGGACAGGAGGCAGTAGTACATACAGGGAGGGTAGAAACGTTGCAAGAGGATGGAAAATAGGCAGAATATAAGAGAGAAGTGGAGGAGCAATTGGATAAATATGATTTGGAGCAGATGGGGGAGGTGGAAGGTATGTGTAAAATATTCACAGAAGAAATATGTACAGCATGTGAGGTGGTGTGTGGGGGGATGAGAAGGAGAAAGGGGGTGCAAGGAACAGCAAGGTGGAATGAAGAGGTGATACAAGCTGTGGCGCAACAGAAGAAAGCATACAGTCAGTGGATAGGAAGCAGAGGCATGGAGGAAGTTGAGAGAAGGAACAGTGAGTTATATGTGCAGAAGAAGAGGCAGATGAAAAGATTAGTAAGGGAGAGTAAGAAGAGAATGGATGAGGAACATGGAAGGAATATGAGTGTAAAGTGGAAGGAATGTAAGAAACTGTTCTAGAATAGGTAAAGAGAGTTTGACAGGGTGAAAAAGAAGTTAGTAGAGGAGTGAAGGACAAAATGGTACTTTGATAATAAAGAAGGGAGAAAAAGTGAGCAGATGGAGAGAACACTTTATGAGGCTGCTAAACATAGAGAATGAAAGTAGTGCGGCTATAGGTGGCTGGGGAATGGCTGGAAGAGGGAGGGAGGTGGGAAGGGAGGAGGAGATCAGTAGGACTGAAGTACTGAAAGCAATGAAGAAAGTCAAAATGGGGAAAGTCGCAGACATTGGTGGAGTGTGTAGTGAAATGCTGAAGCATGGCGGAGAGATAGTAGTAGAATGGATATGGAAGATGTGAAAATTGGCCTGGGAGGAAGGTACAGTTCCGGAGATTTGGAAGTAAGGTACACTTTTCCCCTGTACAAAGGAAAAGGGGAAAAAGAAGTGTGTGGTAATCATAGGAGTATTTGTCTTCTCAGTGTAACAGAAAAGTTTATGGTAGGATACTTACTGACAGAGTTAGGGAAATAACAGAGGAATTAGTTGGAAAAGAACAGGTAGGTTTTACGAAGGGAAGATGTTCTGTTGATCAGATATTCATCCTTAGGTCTTTAGTGAAAAAGTTTCGAGAGAAGAGAAAGAAGTTGTATGGGGCTTTCATGGATTTAGAGAAACCATATGACAGAGTGAAAGGACAAGGAATGTGGAAAATATTAACAATATATAGAGAAAATGGGAAGGTGTTGAATGCCGTGAAGAGTATGTGTGAGGGTGCTAAGACTGCAGTGCATGTAGATGGCAAACTGAGTTAATTTTTCTATATGAATGTTGGATCGAAAAAGGGATGTATCATGTCTCAATGGCTGTTCAATTTGTTTATGGATGAGGTTATAAAAGAGATACAAGGTAGGGCAGTGGATGTTGGAGCGGTTCTGACGAGAGGGCAGCGTTTGGAAACTTCCTCTTCTGGTGTTGACAGATTATACTGTACTATTAGGTGAAGACGAACGGGAACTGCAAGGCTTGGAGAATTAGTTTGGGAGAATGTGTAAGAAACGGAATCAAAAGGTGAACGCCGGGAAGTGTAAAATTATGGTCCTCGACAGAAGTCGTCACCCAATGCACAATGAAGTTGGATGATGAGGAAATGGAAAATGTGAGTGCATTTAAGTACTTGTGCAGCGTGAGGAGTAAGGATGGAAGCATGGAGGATGAAGTGCTTGAAAGGACACAGCAAGGAGGAAAGGTTGCTGGTTCTTTGAAAGCACTGATAAGAAATAGGGAAATGAGCATGGAAGTTAAAAAGTTGCTGCATGATGGTATTGTGATATTAACCCTAACGTATGGAAGTGAAGCTCATCCCATTTTGGAAGGACACAAGTCAAGAGTGAGTGCAGTGGAAATGAGTTATTTGAGAGGAGCACATGGAGTTGCATGAAAACAGACTGACAAGTAAGGAAGTGAGGAAGCGTTGTGGTGTGGATGTGGATAAGATAGAAAGCATTAGGAGAAATTCACTGAGATGGTTTGGCCATGTGGAGAGGATGGAGAGCGAGAAACTAACGAGGAGAGTGTATGTGGGTGAGGTGGAGGGGGGGAGAGGGAGAGGGAGGCCGAGGATGTGGTGGGGGGATAGAGTGAAGAAATATATGGGAGAGGAAAGTATGAGCCGGGGGGAGAGCAGCGAAATGGCGGAGGACAGGACGACGTGAAGGCGATTTGTTTGTGGCCATCCCTTACGGGATTGAGGCGTCTGACAATAGATAGATAAACGAGGAGTTCTACAATCATATGTCACCTTCAGAACATACACTGTCTATTTAAGTGATAATATTTCATGGTAAATGTCATGTCATAGACCAGAGCAAAGATGCCCTTCCATGCCGATCCATGTACAAGGCCAAAATCCAGCAACAAGCCCTAGTCTTCATCTACTAACTATCAGTCCACCCGCAGTAACACCATATTAAGTCCATTTTCACTTCGGTCCGCGAGAGACCACCGATAAGACAGGCCTAGCAGAAACGCTTTTAAAATGACAAGTTTCTTTTTAGTGCTAGAGGGGTGTCTTCTGAGATCCACCACTGCTCAGTCCTACATTCAGACCACCATACTCACTTCACCTCACCGAACACCACTCCTCCCACTCACCTCACCTCACCTAACACCACCCTCCCACTCACTTCACCACCCCTCCACTTCACCCCACCACCCATTCACCCATTATCCCACACCTCCACTTCACCGCATTTCATTTGGGCGCAGAATCAGATTTTCTATCATTCCATTTGGGAGCCAGTATACCACTTCATTTGGGCTCCAACATATAGTTATTAACCTAATCTAACTTGACCTAACCTATCCCAACTTAACTTAACCTCTCCTAACCTAACTTTGTCTATCCTAACCTAACCTAATGTCCTAAAAATCCAAACCTGACCTATCCTAGCCTAACCAAATTTAACCTAAGTTACTCGTATGTTAGTAAACGATTATTCAAAATGGCTATGACCCGTTCTAGGTTACTTTAGGAAATGTTTTAAGGTAATCTGTTTTAATTCACTGCTCACTACTCTGTTTTAACTCAGCGCGCAAATGAAGTTTGATGTGGCGTCCAATTGCAATATTTTTTGCACTCAAATGAAATGTCAGTGCTCCCAAAAGATATGAGCCGCTTTCCATTATTCTACATCATCTCAACTCCTCTTCACCCCTCCACCTCACCTCCACCTCATTTCAACACCCCTTCATCCTCCACCTCTCTTCAACCCTTCCAACCCCTCTCTATTCAAATCTTTTCACTCCACTTCACCTGTCCACAACACACTAAACCACTTCCCTGCCCTCCACATTTTTCATATTTTCTAATAGCCTCCCAATTCTACTACCGCCAGCACAAGTCTCTGCCAACAATTTGTACAGCCTCAGCTAACACCTCCGTTACACTGTCCGTAGCTGTGCCCAAACCAAATATCATCATGCTAAACTAATCAGCTGCATTCAAGCGGGTTGAAAGGGTGACAACATCGCCTCATTAAATCGGAACCACATATATGCACCATGGATTTTTATGCAAATATACACCAAACATAACAAGTATACTAGAGAAATGATGATGAGTCAGGGTCCTACTATGGAGCATCCTTCCCCCATACCTCCCTCCTTTCTTTCCTCCTCTTTCTACTTCCCTCTTATCTCACTGCTTACTCAGTTACCTCTTTCTCTCCTTAATCTCCGCTCCCTTTATTCCTTCTCGCCTGGTGTCCAATGACTCATGTGTGTCTGTACTGACCAATGTCGCCTTGTGTGATATGGTAACATTGTGTGACTCATCTGAGTTTACTAACCACTGTAACCATGTTTGTTCCCTCTTCCTGACTCCTATGTTCATCTCTGACCCCTGTGATCTTGTGTAACCCTTCCTGGCCTCCGACCATGTGCGGCTCACCTTATTGTCCTAGCAACCCCTGTGACCTTTTATCAGTCCTCCTACTGAATTTACTGATCCCTGTGACCCTTTTACTCCTTCTGACCCCTGTGATCCCCTCCTACCCGTGCAATCATTCCATTAATTTTAATGGCACAGTCAAGGCGCTGACGGCACAGCACCTCCATTAAGATGGGGTTTCTCCTGACTCTTATAATATCTTATATAATACACTCACTGACTCAATCACTCATTCACTCGGATTTTCACTCGCTGATATGCACAATTTATCTAGTTTTATCACCTGTTCACAGTCTCTCTCTCTCTCTCTCTCTCTCTCTCTCTCTCTCTCTCTCTCTCTCTCAAGAATCACCTTTCAATAAGCCCTCCTCCTCACACCTCATCTTATGTGCCGTAATTGCAATTTTTCTATTGCGCAAAAATTTGCTGGGCTAAAAATTTTGGATCACTAAGTATTTAGCCTCCATATAAAAAGCCAATTTTCCAGTAGACACTAAATATTTATTCACGATTAAAGCTAAGCCACTGAGCCAGGCACATTAATTGGAAACGAATCATTATTTTTATTGTTTCTATTGTTGTTATGATGATGATGATGATGATTACTACTACTACTATTACTACTACTACCACTACTACTACTACTACTACTACAACTACAACTAGTACTACTACTATTATTAATAATTAGAAGCTTTGTTTGTGGTTTTGTCGTCACCTCTACCACTCTAATTTTTTCCCCATATTTACTACAGAAAATGTTTCGAAAACAGTAATCCATCCAGTGCGATGTCAGCATCACCATCATCATCATTATTATCATCATCAATTAACCACCTGTTACCTTAAACTAATGTTTACCTACTACACAGAGTGTCTCTAAAACGTCCACTCATTCACCACCCATCACTATGCTCCAAACATACACCAACACGTCACCATCACAGCCGTCCAAAATCTTCAGCCAAACAGCATCCTCCACGAACCTCCCCCAGACACTGATCCCACAAAAACTGTCCTTCCCAAAGACACACAAATGCACCTGGTCAGACATAACCTTTTCTACTTCATTACCTACTGTACACAAATTAAATCTCACGGACAATCCACTCTGCCCTCTCAGTAATGCAGCCCGACGAAAAAAAAAAAAAAAATAGCTTATGCAATTCACTGTGTCATGAAAACATAAACCCTTAAAATAACTTAAAAGATATCTTTGGCAGTGTAAAGCAGCCCCTCACACAACAACACACTTCCCTACACCCTTTTTAATATAACTACCTAAAATTGCCATCTCTCTGTCTACAGTGCTAATGTGTAGCAATAGATGAACACTAGAATATGATGCTAGTCGCGCAAAACTACTATGGAATGCTATGGAAATGATGTTGAGCCGAAATATTGCTTTATTCTGTCATTGAATGATGTGAAACAAACTACTCTATACCAAAAATCTGGGCCAGGTTAAGGTAAAAGGACTATAACATAGTAAGCGTAGCTTTAACATAGATAAACTTTCAATATAACCTCAATAAACAACTTTCTGAAGCTTAATTCAGCGCCTCACAGCAAAACACAATAGATTCAGAGTATGTGCCGCACTATGACATCACAAACAAACACTGAACACAACAGTAACAAAAGATCCATGCTGGAGTACCTTGCCGAAATGGTCAGATGTCTGTAATCCATCATATTTCTGTCCGCATAAGCGGAACAGCAACTGATACACCACCACCAACAACAACAACAATTCAACAAAACAAAGTACAACAAAACAACACAACAAAATACAACAAAACAATACAACAACACAATAAATAAAAGAGACAGAAACAGCAACAACATGGCACAGGGAGATGTTAAATTAGAATGTTTCCTTTCAGCAAAATTATGTGGCTTAATTTTCCCAACAACCCACCTTCAGGTACCATAAGATGGTCCAAGTCACCCCAAAAATCACCTCGAAAATGCTGTATTCTTCAAATGACAATTTCTACACTGTTAATAATTTTATATAAACAACTTTCTTTATTCCTAGTCTTCTTCCTCTTTGTTTAATTTCTATCCCTTTTCTGTTGCTACTCCCTTTCTACATTTCACCGTCATCCTCATCATCGCCACGGCCAAAATCAGTGTAATCAAAATCACTACTATTGTTCTCATCTTTCAAGACGTTTCTCGCATAAACTGAATAAAATCATGTAATAGTTGCAACACTGACAATAAAAAAGGAAAAACATAACCACTGCTCAAAAATACAATAATAAAAACCTGGACTAAAGTGTTTTTTCTTTTTTTTCACGGTCTACATTTTTCACCAGATATTTCATTTTTAGCAAAGTATTTGCTAGGCTGCTTTTTTTTTTTTTTTTTTTTTTTTTTTTTTACAACTTCACTCACTACGGTATGTTTTTTCAGCAAGCATTTTGTTCCTTTGATCCCCACTTTTCAAGGAGACCCTAAGACCAGGAGGGTCTGAATGAGTAGCAGCTAAGCTGTACCTGACACTACAAGAAGGAATTACACATATTTCTGTCCATTTCATGTATGTTAGTTGGTGGGGCTGAAAACTATCGTTGTACATTTACAGTGAAACAGACACCGCGCACGATGACTATTGATAAATGCTTGATGATTTTGCACCACGCTGGTAAACCTGCTTTAATGGGAATGCCATATATTGCTTGATGCTGGCATTTCTTTTTTTGTTTTTGTTACTGTTACTGTATGTATATCCAAACGATTATATATATATATAATCTTGGGACTTTGGAAGCTACAGTATATTGACCATTTCGGATACCATCGGACTTTTCCTGTGCTATTTTTTTTTTTTTTTTGACACTGCAAGGTATTAAGGGACTGTCCCAGCCTATAGACATGTCTCTTTTCTCCAGATAATATCCCCAAAATAATACTTCTTTCTACTTTACTTTGAAGTTAATGTTTTAACCGATCTGCCTAAAGAAACAGAGTAACAAGATTGATTCCTGTCCATATCATGGACGTACAAGTTAGTAAGAGCCTGAGTCAACATCTTAACAAGTTAGTTTAAATTGCTTAATATTACTTTTGTGCATAAATAACTACGAATAATAAAACCTGAAAAAATGTAAAAAATCAAATGCTCCCAAAATTTTTTCACTAAAGTTGTTTTTTCAGCCCTGAAAAGCAGCAAACTGATAAACAAAAGTGGTTACCGTAGTAGATGTTGGTAAGGTCTGCAACTGCCTCACAGCCATAACCACAGAATTCTTGTCAGCATATTTCCTTTTGCAGATACACCTGCCAGACAGAGCAAGCAGTAAAGGGTATAATTTGGTAAAAGTCAGGTAATAGCCGTAGCATTACAACCCAGTGCAAGGCGGGTGATAGGGTTAGCCAGAAGTGCCAGAAGGCCTACTCACACCACTTGACCCTTCTCCACCAATCTCCCTCAGGCTCCAGCAGTGTCACCTCCACCCTCTCAGCCCTCATCACCCCCCCGTCCCCCAGCTTAGCCCACAACTAAGTCTACTCTTCCTCCACTCCGCATCCCATCATTGATCTCCCCTTCAGTCTACTCCATCCTCTCCATCAGTCTACCTGATACCACTTCCCATCCCACCCCGTCACCCACTCCACCTACTTTACACTCCTCCTTTAACCACAACCCCTCTCCCACCCCCACCTCTCCTCTCACCGCTCCCTTTCCTTCCACTACCGCTTCATTTCTCCGACTCCACTCTGTCTCCAGTTATTGGCGCCTCTCACCACTTCATCCTCCATGCCACTCCTCCCCTCCAGGCTATCACATCCCCCATTCTCTTTCCCCATTACACCCCTCCCTACCATTCTATCCCTCATCACCGTTCCCTTACCAACCCACACGCCCGCTCACAGACCCTCCCACCCACCGTGCAGCCGGCAGCAGTCCCTCCCTCTGCATGAAATTGCCTGCATATCCTACCCGCGTATGAACTACGGTGGGCAAAAAGGCCTCTGGGGTGGACATAACGACATTATGGTGGCTCGTATTACGTTCATTATGGTTGCCAGCTGTCCCATTTTTTCAGATAATGTGGTTGTGGTTTTGTGTAGTGGGTGATGTTACGCTTAGCACCCATCCCAACCCCTACTCCTCTCTACCCACCCTTCCCTTGCCTTCCTGCCTGCCTGCCTCTTTGACTTATCAAGTGCTCTGTGTCCAGAGCTGGCTGGTTTTTGTCCACTTAGCTCTACCTACCTACCTCTCCTCCCTCCACTTTTTAAATCTAGCTTACTTTTCTTCTTCCCCTCCCTCGCCTCTCTCTCTCTCTCTCTCTCTCTCTCTCTCTCTCTCTCTCTCTCTCTCTCTCTCTCACACACACACACACACACACACACACACACACACACACACACAGTCTTCCGTTCCACCTTCCCCATTCAGTAAACAAAGTAATGGATACATGTGTCTGGCCCATTGCACAGGGCAGACCGCTGATAGTTTTATGTTTTTGTACAGCTTTCTCCTATTTCTGGATCTAATCCATCCTTATGAAACAATGGAAAACTGAGTTAATATAAGGATGGCATTATTATTACTATTATCATTTTTATTTTTATTTTTATTATTATTATTATTATTATTATTATTATTATTATTATTATTATTATCATTATCATTATTATCATTATTATTATTATTATTATTATTATTATCATTATTATTATCATCATTATTAAGATAGTGGTGGTCGTAGTGATGATTACCATAACCTTTATCTCATTACTAAAGAGATATGTATTACCGGTACTTAACAGTCAAGTTTTCGAAGCGTATATCATGAAACTGTCACAAGATTTATGAAGGAGAGTGACTGACGAGGAGAAGTGAAAGGAGGAAATGGGGGACGCTATGTTGGACAAAGAAGTGAAAAAGGGGAGATGTGGTGATGATGGAAAGGTAGAGAGAGTAGTAATGGTATACTGGAGAGAAGTGGTGATAGAGGTGGAGATATGTTGTGTTGGAGGGGATGAAAATGTTATTCTTGAGAGAGGGGGTGTCAGAAGGGGATATGCTGAGATGGAGAGGGGGAGAGGGGAGGGAGGATGTGTTATGATGGAGAAGGAGAGGGTAAATCCATTATTCTGGAGATAGGAATGGAAGCAGGACAGGACTATGATGTGCTGAAGAAAGGGAGGGGTAGGAATGTTGAGCTGGAGCAAGGGAGGAGGTAGGAATGTTATACTGAAGACAGGGAGGAGGTAGGAATGTTATACTGAAGACAGGGAGGAGGTAGGAATGTTATACTGAAGACAGGGAGGAGGTAGGAATGTTATACTGAAGACAGGGAGGAGGTAGGAATGTTATACTGAAGACAGGGAGGAGGTAGGAATGTTATACTGAAGACAGGGAGGAGGTAGGAATGTTATACTGAAGACAGGGAGAGGGTAGGAATGTTATGCTAGAGAAAGGGAGGAGGTAGGAATGTTATGCTGGAGAAGGGGAGGGGGAAGGAATGTTATGCTGGAGAAATGGAGAGGGTAGGAGTGTTATGCTGGAGAAGGGGAGGGGGTAGGAATGTTATGCTGGAAAAGGGGAGGGGGTAAGAGCGTTATGCTGGAGAAGGGGAGGGGGAGGATGTGTCATGTCGTTGAGAGGGGAGGGGAGGGGAGGGATGTGGGTGGAAACGTTATATTACGAGAGAGCGATAGGGACGGTGCCGCTGCGCTAGAGAGGGAATGGGACGGGTGGAGATATTATGCAAAGGAATACAAAGGAAAGCAAACAGCAACAAACCTTATGGTCCTTTCGAGGCTGTTTGTTACAGAGTAGATTGTGACTACAAGATCTAACTCTGCATGCCGAAGGATAGGGACAGTAAAGCAAAAAGACTCCCCCCCACCTCCAATCCCGCCAGGAAAATGTCAGAAAAACCACCATGCAGCATGGAAAAATTGACATGGAATTTTCATAGGAAAGTCTGGAAAGGAAAACTTACATTCTATAATACTTTATCTATAAACTACCAGTTTGAATAACCTGAAAGAGAAAGTAATCAAATAAACGAATAACTACGGCATGACATTATGAAAGGGCACATTGAGTTAACGGGCCGTCTGTAGACATAACATGGAAACTGTACAGTGCACAGTGTGGATGTTCAGTGGTGGTGCGGCAGCCTTCACTGGCGCTTTTAAGGTAGGCAGCAATCAATCAGGCCCCAGCTCCGTTCACTCCCGTGTGGGACAAGTACACAAGTTACCTCCTGGAGCAGTGACCCATGGTACATTAAAACAATCACGATGGTGGTCACTTGGCTAACATGGACCCTCAGTGATCCACAGCCCATCACAGGTCGAAAGTAAGAGTAGTGACCGTTAACTCAGGGCTATCTGTGCAGATCCTAATCTGTGCTTATTTTACTTTATTTGCACTGAATAAATTTAAAAATATATAATGACGTGATGCGATGGTATGTACTGGTATATTAAGTTTAAGGGGTGTCTTGTAGACAAAAGAGGGATGAACTTACAAGTAGCTGGTAAAAGTAAGTTTTTTAGAAGAAGAGTCAGCTGATGATTCTCGTGCAAATACTTGTCTATTTTGTTTTTGAATGTCTTATTTGCGATACTGTTCACGGTATCTGAGGGTAATCTTTTCCAGACATTTCCGAATCTTTTGAAAAAAAAAAAAAAAGTATTTTGCTTCATGGGATTGGAAACGCTTTCCCATAATTTTGCAACCACTACTTCTGGTTTGACTCGACCAGTCTATTTCAAAATATTTATTCATGTTAAAGTTGCCATAACCCTTCATGATTTTGAAAACTTCAATAAGGTCATCTCTTAACCTTCGTTTTGTTAGGCTAAATAATTTAAGTTCTTCAAGGCGTTCCTCATATGGTTTGTTTCACAATCGTGGTATCATTTTTATGATTCTTTGTTGTATTTTCTCTAATTTTTCTATATCCTTTCTGTTGTACGGAGACCAGCAATGTGCACGATACTGGAGATGGGGGTGCACAAGTGACTTGAACAACGCAAACATCAGTTTTTCCGATTTAAACATGAAAGTTCTTCCAATAAAACCCACCAGCTTGTTTGCAATTTTAACTGCCGCAGTGCATTGCTTACTCAGGTTTAGGTCATTTAATATTATCGCACCAAGATCCTTTTCATTGTCTGTACCTGATAACTGGATATTACTCATTTTTTAATTCGCATGGACGTTGTTACTTCCAGTATGAAGTACTTCGCATTTTTCTGTGTTGAATTTCATTTGCCATTTTTCTGCCCAGCTTGCTAAAGTACTAAGGTCATTTTGTATTTGCTGCCACTGTAACTATGAAGTTACTTTACTGGTTATTTTAGTATCGTCTGTAAATTTGGATACTTTACAGTTTAGATCCTCAACTATGTCGTTTATTTAGATAATAAAAAGTATCGGTACAAGTGCTGAGCCCTGGGGAACACCATTAATCACATTACGCCATTTGGACTCCTTTCCGTATATCATAACTCGCTGTTTTCGGTCTAAAAGCCAGTCTTGTAACCATTTCTGCGTATTTCCTTTTATTCCATGGGCTTCTATTTTGCTTACGAGACGCTTGTGAGGGACAGTGTCAAATGGTTTCTGAAAGTCGAGGTAAATTATATCTACTGCTCTTGAGTCATCATATGGTTTGTGAAGATCATGGAAGAAGTCCAGTAAGTTAGTTAAGCATGAATGACGATGTCTGAATCCATGCTGCGAGTCATTAATTATATTATTTTCTTCTAGACAATCAACTATTTTATCTTTTATGATAGTTTCCATTAACTTGCACACTACTGATGTTAAGCTGATTGGTCTGTAATATCCAGTGTGCGACTTATTTCCTTTATTGAAATTTGGTGTTACATTTGCTAGTTTCCATTCGCATGGAACTTTCCCAGTACTTAATGATTTACTGAATAAGACAGAGAGTGGCAGTAGTAACTCATTTTTTGCTTCTCTGAGAATTCTTCGTGATATTTTATCAGGGCCGCGGTTTTGCTTATGTTTGTACTATGTATAGCTGAAAGGATATCGCTATGTGGATAGTATAGTTACTGTGGTCTATGCTATTTGCTTGGTTTATGGGCGACAGTAAGCATCTGGTGGTGTTTTCTACTGTAAAAACAGACGCATAGTAATCATCAAGAATGTTCGCCATTTCAACCTCATTTTGTGTGTGTTTGCCATTGTTCGTTTCTAGAGGGCCTGTTGATGTAGTCATAACCTTTTTCTTTCTAATATAACCGAAAAATTCTTTAAGATTTGCTTTGCACGTATTAGCAAAGAGGATCTCCAGTGCTCTCTTGCTTTGTCTGACAAGTCTTTTCGATATGCGGGGTAGATTATCGTCATGTAATTCATCCGCATTATTTTGCGTAGTTTTATATTTATGGTACGCCTGTTTTTTGGCTATCAAGCTACTTTTAATTTCACTGGTCCACCACTTTGATTTACTATTACCAGCTGGACGCCTGTTACATAGTAGCACACATGACTTTACCGTTTCATTAAAATTTTTGGTGAATAATTCCTATGCTTGGTTTATTTTTTAGCGAGAGGGGGAGAAGTGTTATGCTGGAGAGGAAGGGGAGAGAAGTATTATGATGGAGGGAGGGAGAGGGAATAATGAAATATTACAGTGGAAACAGGGAGGGGTTGGGATGCCATGCTGGAGAGAGATGGGGAAGGAGGAGGGAGGAGCGTTGATATGTTATACTAGAGAGAGAGGGGTGGGAAGGGAAAGCGGGAGGGGAGGATGAGCTAGACCAGAGTTTCTCAACCTTTTTACCCTTATGGAACCCTTGAAATAACTTTCATGTTTCAGGGAACCCTTACATAAAAACTATTATGTATCATTATTAATATCTTTCTTTTTCCTCTATAAACTTAAAGTTCATAAGGAGAACATATTATATTTTTTCTGATAACTTGTTTAAGCAAAAAATAACTTACGTTAATCTCAAGTTTACTGACGGTGCAAAAAAAATATTAATAAATAAATAACAATAATAACCGAAATCAAGCTGCTTGTTCAAGAGACTTCACACGGAGGTTTTAATTCACACACAAAAAAATAAATATAAATAACCAACATTTTACAGTATATATAATACATATAAACAGAAAGAAAACAGATGATAACTACTAGTACTACTACAATAACTTGATAAATAAAACAAACAAATAAAACAGAAGCAAATTAAGGCAAACAGAAGAACTAACTTTGGAAGAGAGAGGAAGTTAATTAATAATATTCAAGACATGCATGGATAAAATAGTTACGGAGGAGGAGGAGACGGAGGAGGAGGAGGAGGAGGAGGGTACATATGTAATGTTGGAGAGAGGAGAGACGAAGGGTAGGCAGTGTGAAGGCATTTGTCTTGCGGGGGGCTTAGAGGGGGCTTTGGCTGACGCTGTAAAATATACTCGTGTTGTAATTATGGCATAAGTGATGGCGCCCACCCCCCCTGGCAAATTACAACGTGTATCAGGTGTTGGGGTGTTACCAGTGACTCAGCCCAGTGACATGTGCCACCAGGCAAAGTTGGCATCAGGATTTTAACAGGTAACTACGAAGAGAAGTAACATTGCAATACTAATTACTGAGAAAAGACGATGAATGGAAGAAGACGAAAACAGAAGAGTACCACGGAGGGAGTAGAATAGTAAATAACATGTGCTCGTGGGCCCTTCGGGCCCCTCGCACTTGCTCTTGCGGAGGGCTCTCGCGCTGCTATAGTTTATTTTAGTTGTACCTATGGGCAAAAAATTCAACGGAGATCCTATGCCAGGAGCCTGAAGCGGCGTTTTTTGGTCACAATGTGATCGCTCATTAAATATAGCAAAAGTTTTTCAATCGTGAGGGGACCAAATTTTCTCACATCAGCGAATTTTTTGCGATTTTTGTGCCAATTTTGGTGAGATTTGAATGTGTAGTTTCGGCTGCCCAAAACACACACACACACACACACACACACACACACACACACACACACACACACACACACACGGCTAGTGCTATAGTATATTAGGTGAAAGCAGCAGGGATACAACACGCTGATGAGAGAGGGGAAAGCATGAAGCATGAACGCGAAAGGTGGAACAAGGGCCAGGGGGAAAAATAAGAGAGAGAGAGAGAGAGAGAGAGACCAGTCACGACCTCACAATCTCGAACTCCAACAGTGAATAACAGACCTTGTCAGTACTTTTTGGTACCGTCGAGTCTGGAGGCAGGAAGGAGGAGGGATGCAGTTTTTATTTTTTTTTTAGATACCCAACTTTGTGGCATCCATTTATTTTTTTTATGTATGTATTCATTTTTATTGACTAAAGCCTTTGATACAGCCTTTACTAGCCCCTTTGGTATACGAGGTCTTTCCTGCATTAAATAAAATCGTCTGGAGGTAACAAGGACCAGCATACCTATTACAGTACTGGTAGTAATGGGGTTCAGGGATGTTATGTTAACCAGTTTTTCTTAATGGGTTTCTCTCAAGTGGTGTTTTGTCAAGGAACGTCTCACCGTTTCAATTAAACTTTTTTTTTTTTTTGTCATTCTGCTGATGAATGTTTTTGTCCAGAGATGTTTCTGTTATGGCGTATTATTAAGGATTTTTTTTTCCAAAGGTGTTTTTCTCAAGGGGTGTTTTACTGAATGATGTCTGTCATATTTTCGAAAAGGCTTCTTTTGACAAAAGGAGTTTAAGCCACTTTTTTTGTCATGCTGTTGTGTTTCTTTAGTTTTTTTGTTTTTGTTTTTGTTTTTGTCCATAGTTATTCCTCTTATGGTATATGTACAGGGGATTCTTTTTATCAAAGGGTGTTTTTGTCAAGGAGCGTTCATGTCAACGGCTTTTCTGCCACGGTAATTTCTTTGAAGAAGCGTTGTGTAGGGATTTTTTTTTTCTTATTATGGGGCGATTTTAAGTGGTGATTTTAAGGGGTACTTTTGTTGATTTTTTTTCTCTTAATGTGACACCAGATTTGACAGTTAAATACCTGTGCACGTTCAGCTCTGCGCGACTGCCTGTGAATGGCCATGGCTGAGTGTTCGTCCGTACGTACGCCGTGTATCATTCTGAGTTCATTGACCCCGTCGCCACCACGGTACCACTCTGAATGAGCCAGTCCTGCTGTTTGTGCTGGGGGCATGTGACACAATACAAACTCATTATTTCCAGTTTGGCTTGTCTATATCTTGCCCCCAATTTTTAAGACTAAATAGATTTTTTCTTTTTTTTTGGGGGGAGGGGTGTTGCTCCAAGGGACTGTCTCTCTGATCTGTCTTCCCCATCACCACACTCACTGAGGTCTTGCTGCAGGTCAGTAAAGCCAATGCCGGATTATTTAAAAAAAATATGTATATTTTATTAAAAAAGAAGAATTAAATCACATCCATACAATAGTGATCTTTTTTCTCCCACCAGGCGATTGTATTCAAAACGAGAAGGCCCTTCACTACAATAACGTTTTTATATTATTGTTGTTACAAACGGACGATTTTAATTCATATAAGAAGGCCGGCTGTTAGTAAGAGATTAAATAATTTTGCAAAAAATTGGCTGTCAGTCAAATATTTTTAAGACCAACCCACGCACAATATCACCAGCCATATCTTTTATGTACAGCTGGGTAATCAAAAGAAGACCACGTTAAAATTAAGTGACAGTTCTCCATTTCCTTAACGTGAGGTTTTAATAATTGTACATTTGTGCACAAGTCAGTACAGCAGACACCACTACTGCCGCAGAGCCTCTGAGCCCTGCTACAGCACTGTATTATTAATACTGTTACACATTAATCAAACCTAATACCTTAAAAATATTCACACACACACACACACACACACACACACACACACACACACACACACACACACACAAAATATTCCACGTCTAGTTAATTATCCTTTCCTTCACCTTTCTTTTAATCCCCTCCCTCCCCACCATCTGCCCTTTTTATATCCTTCATTATCCTTTCATCTTCTTCCACCTCCAACTTTCACACACTCCACTCCCCTGTGATCTTCATCACCCTCCATCTCCACCGCTCTTTCAATCTGTCCCTTCCAACTTGTCCTACTCTCAGTCTCTACCCTTCTCCATTTTTGCTTTAGATATTTCAATTCTTTCCTTCTCTTCACTTCTGCTTTTCCCGCTCTCCTCTCCTGTCTCCATATACACTTTGTCTTCATTTATATTTTTATTTATTTATTTATTTTTTTTGTACCGTCTGTGTCACCTTTCTCCATGCCAAGTCAATTTCCATCTTCCATTTCATCCTGCCATCCCCTCTTCCACTTCCCCTCCCGCTTTTATTTTGAACCTCTTCTCCTGTTCTCATCTTACACCACTTCCACCACTACACAATGCACTTCCAGTTAACACCACCATTTTTCCACCTCATCACTTCTACCATCCTCCTGATCCTCCTTCCACCACCTCCAGCAGAATCAAACCTAATCTCATCTCAACCTTACACCATTCTTTCCACCCGTTTTTCCATCACATCTTCTGCCACTTCAAGGTTCCACCCTCTTCTTACCCACTGCTCATCAAGGTTCCACCCTCTTCTTACCCACTGCTCATCAATTTCCATTTGAGAGATAACCTAACCTAACCACCGCATCCCACCTCAACATTTCACCACCCTTTCCACCCCCCTCTCCCACTTATTCTAACCTTTCACCTCCTGTGTTCCACCCCCCCCCCGGCCCTCCACCGCGAGTAGCTGGTGTTGCTACAAGGGGCGGGGTGAGTCTTGTTCAGGGGGACGCTAAACACAGACACTGTTTATCTACTTAACCAACGTTCCCAAATTACCAACACACGCAGTATATACCATTAGCACGTCAAATAGCTTGCCCTTAAGCTGTTTTTCTTTTTCCCCTTTTATTTTCTTAGCATGGCCAAGCTAAAACCTTGTTCACCTGCGTCTCTAAATACTTTCAAAATATTATCAAAAACACGCCTACTACGTTTCCCCTTATATCACACCATAACCTCTATGTAGGAGGATAAAGTAAAAAAATTTCGCACCATATTTTAAATGTATACTTAACCTATAATTCTTCAATTCGGCATGTTAGGAGTACATGCCAAGACGATCACATCACTGCTGAATGAATATCATTATTTAATGAAAACTACTTGAAGTGAACTACTTTGCGAGCAGTCCTGAACTCCACATTCCGAGCTTCAGGACGGACGACTTTACCTTGAACTTTCTTTTTACTAAGATGGTATGGTGATACTAAGAATAGTTAAGAACACCCTTGTGACAAGGATATATCCTCGAATATAAATGAGTGGGAAAGTTAAGAGGTAGTGTTGAAGTTCAAGACATGCTAAGTGAATGTGTACATTAACACAGGATAAATGTTGCGGAGGCTAACTAACTGGTAAGTAAATGTATGAGTAGGCAAAGAATGAACGCTGAGGAGGCACGGGAAAAGACAACTGACTGGCATGCGAGGATGAAATATGTACAGAGATACACGTGGCAAAGACTGCATCCATTCTTAACTTGGCCGCCAACCTAATGGTCTCAACCACACAATATTATGGAGTGCAACTTTCCTTGTATGTGTGGAACGACAGACCTGTGAAGGAGATCCGAGAATGGTAAAGGCTTGAATTATGAGTAGGTGGATGTATGGTTCATTTCGCTGAGTACTCTGTTGGTAGCTCTCCTACTTACAAACATTCCTTTTTCTGTTTCTGGATCCCTCACCCAGCACTCCAAGTATTAGTGAGAAATGGGGTTCGGATGATAAATGGCTAATTTGCATATGTAAATCGGAAAACATTATATAAACAGAATTCTATTAAAGTAGTACTGACCGAGTGGAGGAGGACAGGGGGAAAGTTGGAAGGATAAAATGGAAGAGTACATGGGGAAGAGGAATTCGGAAATGGTGGAAGAGAGTGGTGATGAACTGTGCTGGAGAAGCTTGTACGCACATTTATCGCAGCCACCATAAAAGAACTGGTCATCTAGCTCATCTTCAGTTTCTCTATCTTTACCACAGTGCTGTACTAAACAGTGTTCCTCTGAATTCTCAGCATGCATGCCACTTCTTTAAGAGAGCCCATTCACTATGATAACGTCTTTTGTATGAAATTTTACCAACTGACAGACGATTTAATTCACCTTAGGGAAATCTACTTACCTTGGTGCATTAGATTTACCGTAGCTTTAAGCAACCCATATAATACGAAATGTTTTTCTTAAATTAATGACTGTGCATTAACTACTGCGTATATTATTTCGGTTGACGTCTGACAACTTCATTACGCACTAGGAAAATTCGGCACCAAAGTGTGTAAAACTATCACACTCAACACTCTCGTGTCAAACACTGTGTAATTACTTCGTATTACTGTCCAACTTCCAAAGAAGACCTTTTACAGATTATTAAAAACCGTCTCAGCCAGTGAGTCAGGCTAAATAAATGTGACTGACAATAGTAAGAATAAAACAATTTCTTCATCGTAGTGAAAGGGATAAAGATAACCTCTCCAGCTGTTTCGAAATGAATGGCTCTTTGTACTGCCTCTCTTTTGAGAGATTTCATTTTTTTTTTACAGAGGACGAACGGAAGAAATAAAAACAAATTAAATAAAAAAATCCACATCCCAGGTTACTAGTATCCTCTGTTCATAAAAAAGGTGTAACAGTTGGACTTACACTGCTGTAGCATGAAGTTTGAGGAGAAACTAATATGGGAAACCGAGTTCCAAAGACAAGTAGTTCTGGGAAAAGACAAATTCTGATTGGCAGAAGTTTTGCAATATGGCACTGTAACAGCTCCGTCATGAGCACTGCCAGATGCCCGTGTAGCACGGGGGAAGGCGAGGCGAGGTGGCATTATGCATGCAACTTCGTCTGAGCATTTGCCATAAAAGTATCTGTAAAATAATGCAAGGGAGGCAATATTCCGCCTTACTTGTAGTGGACGTTGTTCGTTTATAACTGCTGAATATTGCAGGATCACAGATTTTTTTTCTTTTAGGCGTAATTCTGTTCACTACGGTGACTATATTGTATTCTTGCTGTCTTCAGGACTATCCCTGCAGTTCAAATAATCTTCTATTAATAGAACGAAAACTTCAGGGAATGATAAAATAAAATACGAAGGACATCACACCGAGAGGTCAATTCTTTCCACATAAGAGATCCTTTTCGAGAAGAAGAAATACGTTTTGAGGCAGCAACACTGACTAGACAAGGAGAAAAAAAAAAATGGGGGGTATGTTTCCGTACAAAAATGGTTAATGGAGATTATATAATCTCTAGAGTAAAAGATACACTCGTCTAGAGGTAGCTGCAATAAACAAAACATCATCATAGAGAAAAAAAAAATGAATGCCATTATTCAATGTTAAACCAACATATACCGTATCTACCACCATCGTCGGTGTGTGTGTGTGTAAGAGAGAGAGAGAGAGAGAGAGAGAGAGAGAGAGAGAGAGAGAGAGAGAGAGAGAGAGAGAGAGAGAGAGAGAGAGAGGAAGGTAAGGGCAGCATCCCATCCCCAGGGGTGAGGCCTCACACTGTCGACTCTCTTACACGGGGATTACTGAGGTGTGGGGGAGACACAGAGGAAGATTGTTCATCACACAGGCTACCTTCCTGCACCACCTGCCTGCTCCTACTCAGTCAATATCTAACAATTCCTCCAACGCGTCTAGCATTACCTCGCCATCATAACGCGTCTCACCACTTCTCTCTCCAGCAGGTCTCTTCACACTAAGAGATTTTAGACACATCGGTTAAGTGCTTCCTATCTCTCACTAGTTTCCTTTTGCTCCTCCGTCTCTCCACTACTACTGCATCATCATCAACTGCCACCACTCTGCGACATAGGGATTGAGTTTGCAAGGAACCTCCCTTCTCTAATTAGCTTCCTTCTTTTCTTTCTCTAATATCAATTCCTTCTCCACAATCATTGCATCTCTCCACCACTGTCTGTCTCTACAGTCTCTTATCATCAAGGAACATAGGAAGGGATGTTTATTCAGTACCTACTTTTTCCTTCTTACCTCCTCTCCTCCTCGTCTACCACTCTCCACCACCACCACCAATGCTACTCTCCACCATTCGTCGCAACCACCACCACCACTGCCACACCACCATTCCTTACCACCACCATCACTCTCCGCCATCTCCACCACGTTTTTTCCTAACATAAGCTCGCATGGCTCACAAATGCCTGACGTCTTGCGATGCAGGCAAAAATGAGAGGAGAGAATGAAAAGAGAAGAAAACAAATGGAAGAAGAATGTGGAGGAGGAGAAAAACAGGGGAAGAAACGTAAAATCAGGAATGGGAGAAGACAAGAAGAAAATAATGAGGAAGAGAGAGCAAGAATATAAGTAAAAAAGAATGATTTGAAACTGGAAGAAGGATGAGGAAGAAACGAAAAAATATACGTTGGCAGAAAAAAAAAAAAACGAAAAAATCAGGAAGGAAAAAAATTTGGATGTGGAGAACTATGCAGAAAAGAATGAGGAATAATACAATGCGGAAAAAGATGAAAATGAGGAAAAGGAGAACGAGGGGCGTAATGAGGAAATGGGAAAAAATAACTGTGTGAAGGAACTTGAGGAGGGCTGAATGAATGAGAGGAAGAGGGAGAAGGAAATAAGGGGACTCTAAGGAGATAAGGAGGTGGAAATAAGACAATGAGAGAAAGTCAGCAGAAAGGGATGGAGAACAGGATGGGACAGGAAGTAGGGACAGGCAGCTGGAAGGGACAGACAGGAAGAAGTTGAAGAAGGAAGACACAGTAGGAAAAGACACAGCAGGAAGGGACAGGCAGCAGGAAAGTAGAGGTAAGGAGAGACAGTAGAGACAGACAGCAGAAATGAATAGGTAAGGACAGGCATCAAGAAGAGACAGAGAGTAGGAACGGTCAGACAGCAGGAAGGAAGACAGCAAGAAGAGATGAAGAGCAAAAACGCTGAGGTAAGGAGAAAGGGTACGAAAAGACAGCCGGAAAAGATAGGTATAGACAGCCATCAAGAAAAGACAGGCAAGAGACAGGCAGAGTGAGGCAAGGTAGGTCAAGGTACGATTAAGTGTGTTTACCTTAATAATGATTCCTGCGGCTTACCTCACCACGCCCCTTACTAACACAACACGGCTCAGACTCACAAACACATTTACCATCAGTTCCTTCAAGTAACTTAGGATTGGTTTTGCGGGATGGACGATGAAAGGAGAGTGTAAATCTTTCCATGTCTCGTTTATCTTCCAAATATAAGCTTACGACCATGTTCCTGTCATAATCAAGCGTAGAGTCGTTCACTGTTTCTTGTTCGTGCAAAATAAATCATGATCAATCCCTTGTTGTATGTATAATTAGGTTTTGCAGAAGAATAAAGAAAAGAAGTTCAGAACTGTCCTATGCATCTAGTTCTTCCTTTAAAAGAAAAGTTCCCTGTCGTAACTTAGGAGTTTTTTTCCAGGCAGGTCAAGCAAATGAGAGTGGAGAATATCCCCACATCTCTTATTTTTCCAGCAAAATCAGGTCTTAGTTATGAGAAGAAATTGATCATCATCCATCTGTGAATCTAGTACCAGATCTCTCTCTCTCTCTCTCTCTCTCTCTCTCTCTCTCTCTCTCTCTCTCTCTCTCTCTCTCTCTCTCTCTCTCTCTCTCTCTCTCATTCTATCTATCTATATGTCTGTCTGTCTGTCTATCTATCTATATATCTATCTATCCTATCACGAGTCACATCCACGGCTTGAGCTCAGAGCAAACAGAGGCAGCTTGCGGAAGTCTTGGCGTTAATATTTCATGGCCCGTCTTGCCGCATGATCAAGGGCCGTACTCGTGGGCTTCCCAAGATTCTAGCACATCTTCAACAATTTTGGAAACTACTGCTTTGGCATTTCGCAAAGACTGCTTCCTATAATTGTAAGAAAATCTAACTGCATGCATTAGTAGGTCAGAAGAAACGTACAATTCACTGAGCAGAATAAAGTACTGAGCAGGTAGAAAGCAAATTAAAAAAAAAAGGTAATCTTAATCAAAACTAAGTAATATTATTAACCTTTACAATTTGGAAGATGTGTGTGTGTGTGTGTGTGTGTGTGTGTGTGTGTGTGTGTGTGTGTGTGTTTTATGTACACAAACCTAGAGAGCTGGCAAGGTAGACACAATTTTACAGTACAGATAAACAGTCATACAGAGACAAATAGATGGATACATAGATAGACAAACGTGAAACAAGACTGGCAGATAATAGGAAGATGGTGTGCTGATACGATTGGCCTATATGTGATCAGTATGACATCAGCGCCTCACTACTATGCCAACACTGTAACACTCTGACAACACCATTATCATCTTAGTCCAACACTGTGCTAACACGACACACCCATACACTTCCATACACAACAAGAGGGAGAGGGGGAAGTGGGGGTGAGGGGAAGAGGGTGTGAGGGGAAGAGGGGGTGGGGAAGAGGGGGAGGGGGAAGAGGGGGAAGGGAGAAGAGGGGGAGGAGGGAAAGGGGGAAGGGAGAAGAGGGGGAGGGGTGAGAGGGGGAAGGGCATAAGAAGGGGAGGGGGGAGAGGGAGAAGGGGGTAAGTGGGGGAAGAGGGGGTAGGGAAAGGAGAGGGGAGGGGGGGGAGGTGAAGGAGGGGGAGAGGAAAGAGGGAGATGAGAAAGAAGGGGGAAAGAGGGTGAGGGATCCATCTGGTATGCCCTCTGCCTCTGACAGTTTCATCTGTTTGTTATCGCCCGCCATTACAAGGCGGAGCGATAATGTTCTTGCCCGCCTCTGTGTGTGTGTGTGTGTGTGTGTGTGTGTGTGTGTGTGTGTGTGTGTGTGTGTGTGTGTGTGTGTGTGTGTGTGTGTGTGTGTGTGTGTGTGTGTGTCTGTTCCCATTATATCTCATGAACGGCTTGAGCTATCAACATGAAACGTTCAGGGTATCAAGATATGGCCAAAATCTTGGCCGAGTTCGATAATGGGCACTCGTGGTCAAGATCAAGGTCACCAAAATGGGTGCCAAAGGTCAACTAGATTTTTTAATCGCCCGCCTTTAGCACCACTGTATCTCATGAACGGTTTTAAACCTTTAGGGTGTCCAGATATTGCCAAAATCTTGGACTTGGTCAACAGCATATTCTGTCAGGCGATTAGCATTCGGCTCTCGAATGCTTTTCGTTCATTTGTTTTACTGTCCACACGCTATCTCCAAAAGTTCTCAGTGAATTTCAATAGAATTTTGTGGAAGGGTGGGTCATAGGCCAACAAGGAATTGATTAAATTTTGAGGCGGATCCGGATCCGGCATTGGCAGAGGTATGAGCTCTCAGAGTGCTTTCTAGCTGCTCTGTTTGTTAGTGAGATTTTGTATCATTGAGAAAACCTCAACAGTGTGCAAAAAATGTGAACATATGAAAGGATATAATACAGCAACCTTTTAAATGTCGGCCTTGGGTGGAATTGATCCCATGTCAGGAGGACTGGTGGGCACACGCTTAAGCAGCCCGAATTCCGTAATAACACTAGACTATCAAAGATTCAGATGGGTGCTACTATGTTTCACTAACGCACACAAGACGGATGTTTTTCTATAATGACTAAAACCGTCCATCGTTAGCCAAAGTAAATTAATCAAGTCAAAGAGTAAATGAGGATAGTTTTTAACCCCTTCACCATCATGAAGCCTACGTCTTTTGTACTTTATTGCCTGCTACCTCCAGACTATATTATTCAGCTAAGAGCTTTCTAATTAGAAGGTTACATATAGCCTTTATGAACTGTTAAGTTGTATACTGTCGTTATTAGAATATACAGGGTAGTACAGTATACAGGTATTAACTTGGACGTACAGTACAGGAACCATTTCAAAGCTCATCGTCCTAGCTTTCAAAATACAGTATAAGGCACAGTGGGAGTCTCCATAGTTCTCTATTGATAGTGCACCTCCACCCCTCTTCCTTGATGACACGACAGCAAACTAAAGCAAACAGGCCGTAAACAAGGTGGGAGTACAACAGCACAAAAGCACACATGGCCTCTCTACTGGTATTGTTTTCGCTGACATGTCTTCTTTTACATACAATGTGTCTGTGCAACTCGAAATGAACGCACTTCACTCTGGCTTCATTTTGTTCAACTTTCCTAAGGAGGAACAAGTTTTACAGGGTCTCAGCGTTTGTTTTTCCTTGTTACACTCCTGGTCCCATTTCTGAACCATACCAATATCAGATAAAACTGGAGTTGTCGCTGTTGTTATCATCACCATCATCATTTTTATTATATTAAAAAAAAATAATAATGATGATGATGATGATGATGATGATTATTATTATCATCATCATCATCATAATTATTATTGTTGTTGTTGTATCTGCTGCTGTTCTTGTAATTACTAATATCATACACTGGAGATTCGAGGTACTTCCCCACATTACATTAGTTACATTTACATTTTAAAGTGCCTCCGAACTCACCAGCTACCTCCTACAAAAATTTTCTAGTGGTAAAAGAAATATAATTTTAAAAAGCCTAGAATATTATTGTTCATCCAGTGGCGGTGCTGTCGGTGTAGGTGTAAGTGCGACGCGAGCCAGGCCTGTGCTGCATAAAAAGACGCGGGGAAACATTCATTAGTGTATATAGGGGTGTATCGGATTGTTGTAGTCGGGGAGTGTGGTGGTGGTGGTGTGTGTTGTATTCACACACACACACACACACACACACACACACACACACACACACACACACACAGATACTAAAAGAATGATGAGCAATTGGTACCAGTAAAGGAAACTGATTCAAGTAAAAAAGGCGTGTCCTATACCACTGACAAGCCGACGAACTGGTATTAATTAGTTATTTAGATACGTACATTCTTTTTAAAGCTCTGTCGGTCAAAGACAATACTCGTATTATACAAAAACTCCACCTATTATATATCGGATATTCCGCCGATGAGTTTATATCTCAGGGAAATTATGGTAAAATTCTGCTCGCTTGCTCGCCACGCGTTCACAAAGCGCACTTTGTTGGTTTGGTAATAGAGTACGGTGTTAGATCTGTGGAACAAACTGCCTAACCGCACTGTACCCGTTCTTACATTCAATGCCCTATGAATAAAATTTACAAGAATGAGTTTCCTATTTCCGTTTAAGTAGGGAGAGAAAAAGTAGTTTGGAAATTATAGGAAGCTTATTGCATCATGATTATGGGGAGAAAGTTACTTGGAACTACTTGGATTCTCCAGGGTGAGCTATAGATGAGACACAGGCAAAATGATTAAAAACAATGTTTTATATATATATTGTTACGGAACAGAGAAAGATAATGTACACTTTAAGTGAGAATACTAAAAATCACTACTGTCCCGTAAAGTTCCAGGTTCAAAACAAAAGAGTTAGGTAAAATTACAAGTTAAAGTTTAATGCTCAAACTAACAACAAAACATTCAGGACTCATAAGGATAATGTAATGGCAAAAAACAGGTTAAATATGTGGTTAACTGCAATAGCCTCTATTAACACGAAATTAGCAAGAGTAAATTTATCTATGTCAGCCCTGATAAAATGAAAATACACTGGGTAATGCTCAGTTAATGCAAGATAAATTATTAAAGATACAAACTATTATTAATGATGGCTGATAGTAAAACTTTACATTAAGCACAAAAACCTCACTAGGCCTACAAATTAACACCTTATGTTATACAGTACAAGAACAAAATGTAATAACACTCATACTCAAATTACACAGCTGCTAGATGGTTGGAGACTTCCTGAGAAACTCACAATAATAACTGTACAGGGGAGGACAGAGATGTGAACAAAATGAGTAGATCTAAGTGGCAATGATGCAGAGACTGAGCTCATTATATAGGGGCCAGCAGAGCTTGATACAACTTGTAAGAAGGACGCGCAAATGAAGCCATGGGGACAAAGAGTTGACAATCCCGCATTGAACAACAGAAAGGACGATTTACTCTACTATAACGGTAGAAGGGGGGGACTGAGGCAGAACACGCTCGTGATCAAACATGCAGCATACTGTACGTTAGAATTACACAAAGGATGATGAAATCATAGGCTATGTAACACCTCCCCACAAAGAAAAAGAAATTTACAAAGGAAATTTCTTATTACTCTAAAACAATCTGTCTAAAGTCTAGAAAAGCATTCTGCAATAACATTTTCTTTCCTAGTGTTACAAAACATGAAATCTCCCTAGCACGTTCAGTCATAGGTACTTGCCAGTATCCCTTTAACAAATCAAACCCACCCATGCACCCAGCCCCTCCGATCTTGTCCACGCAATCTTCCACACGAGGGAGAGGGCAAGTGTCTGCCCCGGTTATCTGATCAACACGTCTGTAGTCGATGCAAAGCCGCCGCGACCCACCTGGCTCAGGGACCAGAGCGACAGGAGAACTCCACTCGCTCTGACAGGGCTCAATCATCTTGTGGTCCAACAGGCAGCCAAGCTCCCTCCGGACGAGAGGAACCCTCACTGGGTTCACACGGCAAGGAGGCAATTCAATTGGCTTCGCGTCCTCAACATCGACATCATGCGTCAACACAGTGGCTCCTCCCGGAGTGGCACAGAACACCAGCGGGCACTCCTGCAGTAATGCCGAAAACTCCTGCCCTTCCTCGGGAGGTAGACGAGAAAGCTCAGTCTGGAGATCATTCACGACATCAGGACTCTTCCCCAAACCACCACTCAGGCTCACACTGCATGGGAGAGCTTCACTTGCAGACTCGGGTGGAACAGCCACAGTGCAGACCAGATTATTTTCGTCCCGCCCGTGACACAACCTCAGCATGTTGATGCAACACAGTTGCTTGTTCCTTCCACGATCCGGTGTGGCGATGACATAGTTGACATCACTGAGTTTCTTCTCCACGAAATAAGGACCACTAAACTTGGCTTGAAGAGGTTGCCCATGAACCGGTAGCAGAATCAAAACCTGATCTCCTGGCTGAAATTGGCGTAACCTGGACTTCTTATCATACCAAGTCTTCATCTTCTCCTGAGCAGCTCCTAAATTCTCTCTCGCCAGCTGTAAAGCAGTGGACAGCCGTTCTTTGAACTTCATCACATACTCCAGCAGGTTGACGTCATCTTCCTCCGACAGCCAGCATTCCTTGACTAGCTTAAGGGGTCCTCTTACTTCATGGCCAAACAGTAGTTCAAAAGGTGAGAAGCCCAGTGATTCATTTGGAGATTCTCTTGCGGCAAATACAACGAATGGAAGACCTTTATCCCAGTCTTCCTGAAGTTCCAAACAGTATTTCTTGAGCATTGATTTGAGTGATTGATGATATCTCTCCAACGCTCCTTGGGTCTGGGGATGGTAAGCTGAAGACGTGATCTGGGTGATGCCCAACTCTTTCAGAGACTGCTTGAAAACATTTGACATGAAATTACTTTCCCGATCTGACTGTACCTCCTTGGCCAGACCAAACTTTGTGAAGAACCCTAGCATTTCCTTAACCACGTTCTTTGCTGAGATATTTCTAAGTGGAATGGCTTCAGGATAACGAGTAGCCATATCAATCAGGGTCAACACATAAGAAAATCCTGAAGAAGTCTTAGGAAGAGGGCCCACAATATCCACCAACACACGGGTGAATGGCGCCTCAAAAGGAGGAATGGAAACTAGAGGTGCAACCTTTTCGGTCTGATTACACTTCCCCACAACTTGACAGGTGTGACAAGACTTACAATACCAGGAAACATCCCTGAAGATACCTGGCCAGTAGAAGTGTTTCAAAATGCGTGCCACAGGCTTCCTCACTCCAAAGTGTCCTGCCAAACTGGAATCATGAGCCACTCTAATGATATCCTGCCTACAAACACGAGGGATGACAACCTGATGTACAACCTCCCATTCACAGTCGGCTGATGCTGTTGGGGGTCTTCACTTCCTCATAAGTACTCCTGACTTTATATAATAACAAGTAGAAGCACCGGCTGACTCTTCCTCACTGCAAGCAGAGTTAGCTAGACCTTTCAACTCAGGGTCAGCAACCTGCAACTCAACCAACTCTTGACGAGACAAATTATCAACACTACGGGGTACTGCCTCATCTGGTGAGTGGTCCAAATTAGCAAGAAAAGTGTCAGCTAGGATAACATCATCATCATCATTATCCTCTAAATCACCAGTAACTTTAGACTTAGCCCTAGTGACAGCACATGCAGGGAACACATCAGGGACATCACAATCCTGGGACGCAGCCACTGGCTCACTAGACAACTGAGGAGCTGGGCACACTTGACTTCCACCAATATCATTTCCAAGTAAGAAAGTTACACCTGACATTGGGAGTGTCTCAACCAACCCAACCATAACAGAACCATTAACAAAACCAGACTCTAAATTCACTCTGCACAGAGGGACAGAGAAGTAATTATTCCCTACACCTTGTAAGATTACAGTTTCATCAGAGGAATTAACATTAGAGCCTAGAACACTGGTCAGCATAAGGGATTGGCAAGCACCTGTATCACGATATATTTTAACTGATTTCCTGTCATTACTGTCCAGAGGACTGACAAAACCATCAGACAGGAAATTAGCACATGAACTCTTGAGAGTGTCACCCACGTTACTGCTCAAAAGAGGAGCTCCATCATGAGAATTTAAGTTACCCCTCAAAGCAGGTTCAGTTAAGTCAGTTAAAGAATTCTGGGAACTCTCAAGGGTGGACACTAGACCAATTGACTGAATATTTAAAGACTCCTTTTTGTTCACATCACGCTGTCTCCTGAAACATTTCTCCGTAGTATGACCAAGCTTACTACAATAAGTACATTTACTTTTCTGAAATCTAGAGGTGAAGCTGGTATTTACTTCCTGAGAAACATCATCTTTATTCTCTTTCCTGTTACCTGTACTCTGAGTAGAGGCAACGTACTTACTCTCAGCTTTCCCTTTTTCTTTAGAATATCTCTTGTGAGTGAGAACATATTCATCAGCTAAAACTGCAGCATCAGACAAATTATCTATCCTTCTCTCATCAAGATATAGGCTTACATCTTTACTAATACACCTTTTGAAGTCCTCCAGCAAAATCATCTGCTTAAATTTACCAAAATCAGAATCCACATTCTTAGAATTTAACCACTGCTCTAACAGATCTTCTTTGATTTTTGCATACTCAACATGGGATTGCTTATCTTGCTTGTAAGTTGTCCTAAATTTTACTCTATAAGCTTCAGGAACAAGCTCATAGGCCTTAAGAATCAAGCTCTTAACGACATCATAATTATCAGATTGATCCTGAGGCAAAGATGCATAAGTTACTTGAGCTTTACCGGTGAGAACAGTTTGAAGGAGTACTGGCCAATACTCCTTGGGCCAACTAAAACCTGTAGCTACCCTCTCAAACAACTGAAAATACTTTGTTAAATCAGATTCATTAAAAGGAGGGACAAGTTTAACATTTTTAGCCACATCAAAATCATCAGAGCTAGATGATCCAGTTCCACCTTGTTTCATGCGATACTCATGGTCTGCCTGAATCCTGGCAAGTTCAATTTGTGCCTGAGCCTGTACCTGTGCCTCTTGAATACGAGCATTTGCCTCCTTAACACAAGCCTCCTTAGCCTGAGACTCAGCCTCCTTAGCACGTGCTTGAAATTCAACTTCCTTCACACGAGCCTCCTGCAGGGCTAGCTGTAACTTAGCTAATTCAATCTGCGTTTGCTCATTTGGAGGAGTTACATTAAACAAGCTTTCATTAATCATGTCAACAATTTGATCTTTAGAATGATGAGAGCGAACAGCAATTCCCAATTGTTGAGCAACGAGCTTAAGTTCATCCTTTGTTCTGTTTTCTACATCACACACTGTTTGCACATTTGACAAAAAATCTTTGGCTTCATCAAGTGTAGTAATAGTAGACATCATGAATAAGTAACAGTCACAAAATATCAAGCAATATCCTTATGATAATATCCTGAATATCCAGATATGAGGTCGCCAAATTTATGTTACGGAACAGAGAAAGATAATGTACACTTTAAGTGAGAATACTAAAAATAACTACTGTCCCGTAAAGTTCCAGGTTCAAAACAAAAGAGTTAGGTAAAATTACAAGTTAAAGTTTAATGCTCAAACTAACAACAAAACATTCAGGACTCATAAGGATAATGTAATGGCAAAAAACAGGTTAAATATATGGTTAACTGCAATAGCCTCTATTAACACGAAATTAGCAAGAGTAAATTTATCTAAGTCAGCCCTGATAAAATGAAAATACACTGGGTAATGCTCAGTTAATGCAAGATAAATTATTAAAGATACAAACTATTATTAATGATGGCTGATAGTAAAACTTTACACTAAGCACAAAAACCTCACTAGGCCTACAAATTAACACCTTATGTTATACAGTACAAGAACAAAATGTAATAACACTCATACTCAAATTACACAGCTGCTAGATGGTTGGAGACTTCCTGAGAAACTCACAATAATAACTGTACAGGGGAGGACAGAGATGTGAACAAAATGAGGAGTAGATCTAAGTGGCAATGATGCAGAGACTGAGCTCATTATATAGGGGCCAGCAGAGCTTGATACAACTTGTAAGAAGGACGCGCAAATGAAGCCATGGGGACAAAGAGTTGACAATCCCGCACTGAACAACAGAAAGGACGACTTACTCTACTATAACGGTAGAATGGGGGGACTGAGGCAGAATACGCTCGTGATCAAACATGCAGCATACTGTACGTTAGAATTACACAAAGGATGATGAAATCATAGGCTATGTAACAATATATATATATATATATATATATATATATATATATATATATATATATATATATATATATATATATATATATATAGATATATATATATATATATATATATATATATATATATATATATACACAGTATATATATATGTAATGAGTTAAGGATTCATTCCAGTCACTAAATTACTCACAAGAAAATACGGTTCTTTTTCTAATTACAAAAAGGTAATAAAATGAATGTTTTCTTATGCAACTTCAAATCCAGTTGTGCTATACTGTACGGTGTTCCTTCTCACTGTTTCCTACCACCTCTGATATTTGATCCCTTGACCTAGCTGACCTAATCGGTACATCATCCCTTCACGTTGCATCATTAAAATGAGTGTGGCGAGAATCCGCCGATGGGTTCAGAAGATACTGCATCCACAAGATTATTACGGATGCTTTGATCCACGCATGCACGCACACACTCTCCTACGCACGCACACACCGACGGACCAATCACCTAATGTCTCCTCCATCATAAATGAGCGGAGGCAAAGAAATCTCCTAATGACCAATATTAATTAATTCTCTTTCCTTTTCAGGTTTCCCCACGAAAGTCTCTCATCTCCTTTCGCACTCTCCTGTAAAATGTTCTCGCCAGTATTTTTATGCTCCGTGGTATTCCTTCTGACTTCTTCTTGCCGGTTTCAGCTGAAGAGCCTGGTGGGTGAGGGACAGCCTTCCTTGCCATCCTTGTCTTATTTTAGTTATTTACTCACGCTTTTAGGTGCTGTCTGGCATGTGCCAACTGCCTTACTGCAGTTAGCCTTTCTTATGTTCTTATGTTCCACGAGAATAAAGCATTTAGCGATGGTGATGTATTTTTAGGAGAGTGCTGGAGTGGAGGTATGGTAGTGGTTAAGAAATGTAAGGTAGGTAGGGTATGGTAAGGTATGGCTATGGTTGTGGGAAGCAAAGTAAAAGTGGGAGGAGGTCTGGCAGTGGCTGGTGAGGATGGTAGTGGCTGGGGAAACATGGTAGCGGTGGGAATGCATGGAAGTGGTCGAAATCCACTGTGATGGTGGTGAATGTTTTGTACTTGTGGGAAATGTATGGTTGTGGTAAGGGATTTATGGTAGTGACATCGTCACACCTGCACCCCACACCTGTAACACCCATCCCGACCCTTACTCCTCATCCTCGTCACTACTCATCTTTATCCATTTCCTTTAACTTCTCATCTCACTTGCCCTTTTCTCTCCCCCATGTGATCTGTACATCCCTCTTCCTTCACCCTCACCTTTACCTGTACCACCCTCTCCTCTCATTCTCACTTCACCTGTATTCCCCTCTCCCCTCCTACCTTATTTGTCACCCTCCTCATCCCTATTTTCCTCACGTCACCCAATACCTCCCTATCCCCATTCCTCATCTCACATACACTCTCTTGCCTCACTCCCATTTCCCCCCCTTCCCTCTCATCAATCTCAAATCACATCACCCGACCCTCCCCCCAACCTGCAAATGAGGTGAGGGGATGCTCATCCCCTCACCTCATTTGCTTCCCAATAACTTCGCACATTTGCCCTCCTCCCTTTTTACATCTCCTCAGCTCATTTCCCTCATCTCACTTTGCCCTCTAACTTCTTACATCACCTCACCTCACATTACCTAGCCTGGCTGTCTCTCATCTCACCACCTCTATCTCACCACACACGTTTCCTTCTCCTCACCTCACTTCATCCCCCCTTACTTGTCTCTCTCTCTCTCTCTCTCTCTCTCTCTCTCTCTCTCTTGCCTTCCGACAAATCTCGCTTCATCGCCCACCACCCACCTCTCTCCGTCTCTCCTCCAACCTCACCTCATACTTTCACCTCATCTCATACTCTCACCTCACCACACCTCACCTCACCTCTCCTCACACTCATTTCACTTCACCCTGCTCCTTCCCTTAACTTTTACCTCTCACAAAATTTCCTCCAGTTTTTCTTTACTGATTGGTGGTCTTTCTCACTCTTTCCGTTCAGCTTCGTCTGGAGGGATCGGTGGATAAGGGGTACCTTCTTGTGTCATGTTAACCTTACTCCTTGAATAAAAAAAACTTACTACAGCCACAGTCTTCTGTGCAACAAATAGTTTTCAAAGGACGAACTGATCTGCTGCAGTATGCTATCCTTACTACAATTCCTTCTCATGTCAACTTACTTTCCACCTCACCTCACAGTCTCACCTCACCTCACATCATCTTGTTCTATCTGCTCTCACCTTACCTCTCCACACTACGCTCTTTTATATTTTTTTCCTCCTCTCACTTCGATATCCCTCTCCGCGTTTGTTTCACTGAACCTTTCAGTGTCACACACACACACACACACACACACACACACACACACACACACACACACATTACATCACATCAGAAATGTACTTCCGCTACAGATGACGAAGCCTACTATACATAAAAGGATGGTGTGTTTCTCATTGTCTTCGGTGCCAGCGTGACTGTAGATCAATCCTGGATCCACAGACTTTGCTACCCAATCGGCATCTCAGAACTAGGTTTGCCGGGAGAGCTCTTCTTGGTTGTACACCAGTTGTCTACACTCTTCTCTGGCCAGGTTCCGCGCTTCTTCCAGATGAATGGTTCCTTTGCTGCAGAGGACTCCCCAATGTTTTCAGTCAGAGGCACTGGTTTTAAGATTTTTTGGTATGATGTTGCATTTCTTCTGAGTTGTCCTAATATGATCTTTATATCTCTTCCTCTGTCCCCCTGGGTTGCGGCGTGCTTCAGGGAGTTGGCCACACAAAACTTAGCGTGAAAGGAGGTGTTCAGGCATGAGGAACGTGTCCGATCCATTTCAGCTGCTTTTTAGCCACCAAGGTTTCTACGCTGGTTGACTTTGCCTGCTGGAGAATTTGTGGGTGAAGGACTTTATGCTCCCATGTGAATCCTAGGATGTGCTGTAAGCATCGGATGTGAAACGACTCAAGCTGTTTGATGTGACGCTGATACGTAGTCAAATATGTATGATGGTGGACAGGCATACTTTCGGTTCCATTCACAATTTGATGTTATCAACGACTATGGACAGGAGAAGTCAGGTTGTGGCATGGTTGATTAGTGCAAGGGCTTCTGTATCAATGTTATATTATATGTAAGCACACTTCAAAGGTCGATAAAAGTAAAGCTCAGCTCAAACTTCTGCCTAATCTTGGGAAACTGATACACACACACACACACACACACACACACACACACACACACACACACACACACACACACACACACACACACACACACACACACACACACACACACACACACACACACACACACGCACGCACGCACGCACGCACGCAAGCACGCATGCACGCGCGCGCGAGCGGAAGAGACCCCTCGTGCAAAGAAAGTTAAAAATGACTTATGGATGAGAAAGATAAGGAAGAGGAAAAAGGCAATTGTAAACTTTAGAATTAGGAAATGAGGAGATGAACAAATGAAGTATGAAGATAACAACGTGATGGAGATTGTAAACAGATAGAACACGGTGTTACGGCAGAAGATGTGAGTAGATTAAAAAATATATAAAGGGGAGAGAACAGAAAGGGGAAGATGGTTAGCAACTGTCTTCATTTATTAAGACATGTTTTATTTTAAAGAAGCCTTGTTTATATAACCTTTATTTTTAAATACTGACTCTCTCTCTCTCTCTCTCTCTCTCCTGCCCCTGACGAGGCTCCGTGTATAGCAAAGTAAAAACTTACCGACTTTCTTTCAACCCTGAGGAGCTGAACCACTAACTGGTCTATGGTGTACAGAATGTGTGTGTGTGTGTGTGTGTGTGTGTGTGTGTGTGTGTGTGTGTGTGTGTGTGTGTGTGTGTGAGAGAGAGAGAGAGAGAGAGAGAGTAACTATGTGCGTGCATGCGAGTTTGGTATTAACTGTGGGTGCGTAACAGTGAGTGAAAGGGAAAGAGATTGTGAGTGGATGAGTGACGCTTGAGTGTGTCATTGATTACTATTACGCACTAGATCACACACTCAGCTCACTCCTTTTTCTACCCAGGAAATCTTTCTGGTGCCTCAGGTCATGGTTAGAAGGATCTTTTAAGTTCTAATGGAGTTGATGCTGGCTTGCGACGGCTTGAAAAACGAAGATTCTTCCAACTTTTGTTTTATATTCGTCATCTTCTTAGCAACGTTGAATTAAAGCGTATTTTTGTCAAGGTCAGGTTTTTATCACCATGGCTTAAAAATGTTTTTCTTATCTCTCTTTCAAGAGTCAATAGCAATGATGGAACCCTCAATGCACGGTACTGTACTGTACAGCATTCACACACGTGTGGCTCCACCTTATTGTATGGAACCGTATGACGATTATAGTTAACTTTCGGGAGACCTTCCAATCTGAATTAAAGTGTTCATCAAGGTCAGATTTATATTATCTCATTTTAAAAATGTCTTTACCTCTCTTTCTATAGCAATGACGGAAACCTTGATGCACTGTACGGCATTCATATATGTGTGGCTCTAGCTTATTACAGGTATATGGAACCGTATGGAAACTTTGTATAACTTTCGTGAGACCTTTCAGTCTGAAAAGGATTGAAACAATATCAAGACAGTTTTTATCTCCGAGCATAATTCTGCTGTCCCGTCAATTAAATACACTGTGAAGTCAAGACACAGTTATAATGCTGGTTTCCTTCATAAGTATAAAGTGAGCTTCGACTGTAACCATACTAAAAATTTATCACGGCATTTTGAAATGAAAAGACCCTCAATCTGACTAATTTTTTTTTCTAGCTCAGCTTCCTCTAAAGGAGGCAATTCTTGCAGGTTCTCAGCCTTGATTATTATTATTATCATCATCATCATCATAATCATTATTATTATTATTATTATTACGCTCGATGTCAAGTCACTTCCTATCTTCAGTCAGAAATGAGTCATAACTCGGGAAACTGTGATCCGATTGGACTGGAAATTGTTTTATTCTTCAAGTTAAAGCATCATAACGGCATCTTGCACTAACAAAAATTGTGCTACATGCGCCGGTTTTTGCTGCTACGATATCAAACAAACATACAAAAATCGAATCATTAGAATGTAGATTATCATTAACATTACTATTATAACTCTTATTATCATTATCATTATTATTATCATAATTATAATAATGAAAGTGTATTGAACCATTTCACTTCCGTATACGAGACTCTTCATAGCTACCGACTATATCTGTGTGTATGAAACAAGACTATTTACTTTATTCAAATGAAAGAAATAGTAGTGATGCTTCCAACTCCTTCACAATAAAAGGCCTCACATAATTTAGTAACATCTTGTGGCGGTGAAATACATACAAGAAGGCGACATCGTACTGGAGGGAAAAATGAACAAGTTTCGGTTCTCATCAGTACGACGGGATTCCTAAAACTTAATTGAATAGTCTGGTGGCAGCAGCAGCATTATCGTGACATCAACTCTATAACCCACATTTTAAGAGATGGAACAGACTGGATCTAATGAAGTGAAAGGTAACAAGAATAGGTCATCGCACTGAAGGGGTTAACTCTCTCTCTCTCTCTCTCCCCCCCCTCTCTCTCTCTCTCTCTCTCTCTCTCTCTCTCTCTCTCCCTCTCTCTCTCTCTCTCCCAGCCAAGTGAGGGAGTGGTATGGAATAGGCAACAGATCAAGACAGTTCACCTTTACTGGGGTCAGGTGGGGTGGGGTGTGGTAGGCAACAGGTCAAGACAACTTATCTTTATTGCTCCTCCCTTAAGCCTCGACTGATCACACACGCCCTGCTTTATTCAAGATCATACCAGTTTCCAATCTGCCTGAGAATCACTTGTAAAATCTCAGTAGTTTCTTGGAAGATCGTAATATATCCTTCCATGCTGGATAACAACACAGAAGACCACACTGATTCTCTGCCTTATTGGCAAAGATCAAATTATTTTCCAATTTGCTTGATAACAACAAGGAACACCACACTAACTGACTGCTGTATTGACAATCATGAAATTAGTTCCCCAATCACATGCCTTAAAACAACAGGATGCACAAATCACCATAAGCCTGAGAACAGATTAGATCACACGAGCTCCTCATGTCCCTATGAACTTCATGAGGATCAGAGAACTTTCCCATGTGACTAATAACTGCTTGGAAAATAAAACACATCGCCCAAGTGCCTCAGAAATGTTTTGAAGATCACGCCAATTTCCCCATACACCTGGACACTGCTTGTTGTTTGCTTGTTTTCAGGATAGAAGTGTGTGACAGCGAGGCTTATTAAATAACTGGCAGCATTTCTGATTGAGTTGCAGGAGGAGAAGTCACTGTGTGTGTGTGTGTGTGTGTGTGTGTGTGTGTGTGTGTGTGTGTGTGTGTGTGTGTGTGTGTGTGTGTGTGTGTGTGTGTGTGTGTGTGTGTGTTTTCTGTCCCTCTCACTACTATCTCACCTTTTTCTTTCTCTCTCTCCTTTCCCTTGACATGTTCTCTCCTCTCTCCTCTTTCTCTGCCCCGTTTTATCCGCCCTCCCCTTCTTTCCATATTCTGTCTCCTTCCCCTACCTTCTCTCTCCATCCCCGTAAATAATTATGGAAGAGGTGTACTTCATTAGTTAACCCAGTTAAGGCCAACAGGTTACCTTCCACTGCAACCCACAGGGACGAAACGAAAGGGACAACAGATGCAAGAATACTTTTGAAGGACAATGTTGCCACCTGTAAAACTGTTACTTCTAACTTCCCAATTCTGACAATATTCTAAATATTATTTTACCAAATCACTTGCCCATGTTACCATCAAGTTTTGTGGTGATAGGGTTCAAGACTGTTGTATGTGAGCAAAAATCTGAACTGATACCATGTGTTGCTTGTATGGGTTGGTGGCAAACAACCCAATGGACCTGATAATGATCAGTTCAACCGAACACTACACCAACTCACCCCCTCACCCAAAGAAAAGGGTGAGCTAGGCTTTAAGAAAACCTTTTTTCTTTTTTTTTCTTTTTACCGTGCTACGATGTCTATATATTTCTTTTATTCTGGATACATCAAAACAATCTTCTTCATATCAAAAACAACCTCTCAAACAAAGAATAAGATTTGCTTTATCTCCCTGAACTTCATCCATATACAATCTCCCTTAGGCTAAAAGAATTCGTCCGGCAAGGGAAAGAATTTAAATAGCCGTTACCGTAACGAAGCAATAAAATGTGTTACGGTACCTTAATGTTCAGTGGGCAAAAACTGTATGTCTCAAACGCAGAGAAGGTCCAGGCGGCCTAGAACACTGTCCCCCATTCATCACTCAGTGTGCCAGTACCTGCGGGAGAAAGATAATGTCACGTAAGAACAATAATGATACCGTCTTAGACATCCCCCAACTCTTAACTCTTGCTTTACCCACCTCCTGTTTCTCGTTTACTTACGTTTACTTTCATTTACAATCTGCCTCTCTTTTCATCAGGTCTCTCTAACCTTCCCCCTTTCACCTTCCTGCCTACCTTCCCCTTCCTTTACTTTTCTCTTGTTCTTATCTTTACCTTCTCTCCTTCCTGCCACCCACTAACCTCCTTCCACCTCTTTCTGATCTTATGCGCTGCTGGAGTCCAACAACTCAAACATCAGATATTTGTGATGCATAAAAAATCTGTTGACGCATGATTCCCAATGCGTAAAAGACAACCTGCAAAAATATTAAGCCTTTCTGGTGGGAGAGTGATAATATAAATTATTTTTTCAGCAAACACAGGTGCTCACCAAAGTTATTAAGTAAAAAATCACGTGAATCAAAATGATACTGATAATTATGATTGCATGTGAAATCCTCCCAACTTTTTTTTCTACTTTTTCTTTTCGTATTCTGTTGGAGAGACTCATGGGAGAGGAAGCCTTCATCTCTTATTATTCATATTCTTATTTCTAAATCTAAATATTATAATTTTCCGCTTACCAAACAGACTTTAAAGAACCAGTGGGTATATTGCTGACTGCTTTCCATTGAACTCCTTTGTTTTCCCTCCCTCTGCGTCCCCTCTACCTCTCTTGTCCTTTTCCCTGCCTCTCCCTTCCTTCCCGTGCCTGCCTTCTGCTTCAAAGTACCTGCCTCCAGTCATCCTCACAGCTTTTCCCTTCCCTACTCCCCTCTCAGCCTAGCTCTCCTTTCCTTTCCCTCCCTTCTTTCCTCTTCCTACCTTTCCTCGTCCTACTCCTTCCTCGCTACTTCTGCTCCCCCTACCCTCTCTCTCTCCTTCCCCTGTCTCTTCCTATGACTTTGCTAGCTTCCCTCCTTGCATCATCTTACCTTCTGCCTCCTCCTAGTCTTCTGCTTCACCGCTTTGCCTCTCCCAGCCTCATCCCTCCTCCTTCCTAATTTTCCTCCTATTTCCTGCCTTCCACCACACCACCTTTTCTTCCATTTTGCCTCTACATCCTTGTCTTACTTCTCCCTCTGCCTCTCCACATCCGCCCTCCTTCCTGCACCTCCCTCTTGCCTCAGTTCCTTGCACTGCCCCTAAATCTTCAATCCCGAACCCTATCTATATACCCCTCGTCCCTACTCCCCACCCCCTCCTATCCTCAACCTATCCCCGACCACCTTCGATACAGTTAATCGCACATAGTCTCTCTCTCTCTGTCTCTCTCTCTCTCTCTCTCTTGGGTGTCTTTATTCAAATATTTATACCCTTCGGATGATTCTTTTTAGTTGCTTAAGACAGAAGCCTTAATGAAGAGGTTACTTCCCTTTATTATCTTTCCCCTCTCTCCTTGACGACCATCTACCCCTCCACGTTACCCGATATAACCATCCCTGCCCTTCTTCAAACAACACTTTCTTCCACTCTTTTATAACTTTCCCTCCGCTTCTTCGCCACCTCCAGCTCTCCATCATACTGGCCATATCGTTCTCCTTCTCCCCTTACCTGCAATTAAATCAGCTTTTCCTCAGCCCTTCGCGCCCTCTCATAATTTATCAAGCGGCTCCTTCCCTTTTTTCTTCAACACTTCAATTTCGATCAACACTGCTTAATTCACGTCTCTCCTTCATTCCATGAATAACCCTTCCAAGGAAAGCATTAATGAAACTCAACGGAATTTCCCTAGATTTTCAGAATCACGTTAGCTGTGAGGAACTGTTAGGAGTAAATTCATTAAAACTTTCAAATAATCTATTAGGCTGGTCTAAGAAGAAATCTTCAATCATACAGGATCTTCAAAACATACACTGGGCTAATTAAGTGATTATATTTCATGCTAAGAGTCTGGCATGGGCCACAATAAATATCCCCTTCCATGTCAATTCAAATATAAGGCCAAACTCCAGCAACAAGTCTGGAAAGTCCGCTAATTTCCGTTACTCCTCTTTCTAAGCAATTTATTTTCATCGTATTATCCTCTTCTGTCATTAAAATCATTCAAATACTCTGCTTAAATAACATACACATTAATATTAACTAGCCTTATCCAAAAATAAATCGTTTAGGAAGAGGACCACCACCACGTCGAGTCGATATTCCCCTGGCGTCCGCAAGAGATCACCAATAAGATATGGACAACAGACGCGCGTACACAGTGACAAGTTTTTCCTTAGGACAGAGAAGTGTCTCCTGAGCCCAACTGCACAACTGAACTCCCATTTGCTGTATCGATACCCGTACCCACCTCACCTCACCTCACACCATCGCTTAACCTCATCTCACGGCCTCTTCACCTCATCTCATTATTCCACACGTTAGTCTCACCTTATCACTCCTCCACATCACCATCCCTCTATCTCACCGTACAACCCCTTCACCTCATCTTCCTGCTTTCCTGTCCTTGGCACTGAACCATAAAAATGGTTACGGTTATCTACCGTATGACATAGGTTTGTTGCTGCTTGCTCCCCTTTGTATACCTCACCTCCCCACCTAACCACCCCTTCTTAACCTCATTTTAACATCCCTCTATCTCACCTCAGCACCTCTCCATTTCACTTCAGCACCAATCCGCCTCACCTGAACACCCTTTCACTTCCACCTCATCACTCCGCCTGCAGTCTCATTTCGTTCCACCGTTTTTCACCCCTCCACCTCACCCCTACCCCTTCATCCCATCTCCCTCCACCTCTTTTCACTCCACCTCACCTGTCCACATCACACCAAACCACATTCCTACCCACAAAATTTTTCACATCCTCTGACACTCTCTACTCTTCTGTCAGCAGCACAACTGTCTCTGCCAACAATATGTACAGTCGCGTTGTACAGTTCCTTTTCACTTCTATAGCTTTGTCAAAAATATGTCACCTGGCTAAGGAAATCAACTGAATTCAAGTGGGTTGTAAGGGTTGTAATATCGCTTCAATAATTTGCGAAGTGAAAAGTGGCATGAGCCCACCAAAGGCTTCCATAACTGAAGTACTATGTGAGCAGCATCGAACCACACGTTCCAACCTTTACCTCGCTCTATCATCTCTCTCTCTCTCTCTCTCTCTCTCTCCAGCTTGTAAATCTTTCTTCAACATTTATTTGGCCGAAGTATGTTTATATTTCCTTTTCATAAGGAATCATACTACTAATGTTGTGAAAAATCTGAACACCTCTTGAAAGGATTTATCTTTTTTTTCCTATAAATACTGAAACTGTTGACGTCCAAGTGTGGCGTCACTACAGGTAGGTAAAACAAGAGCTTATTTCTGAAGATCTACTCACATATCTCGAAGTTTAAACTCAAGATCATATTTGTTTTCTTATTATATTAGTGATCTGCTTAGCTTATATATCCTTGTCACGTATGACTCCCAGATCCTTCTCACAATCCGTCCCGCTGATATTTTCATTATCTTATTCATAATGGGCTGTGTTTGAAGACTGAAATAATCATAATTATACATATTTTTGTGTCATCAGCAAATTTACTAATGCTACTTTACACACCTGAATCTAGGACCATTAATGTTAAGAACAAACACCAGGGGACGAAAGTGAACCCTGAGGCACACCATTAAATACTAAACGCCAACATGACATGACATCATATTTCACACTAACCCTCTGTCTCCTCGTAAGACATGATCTTATCCATTTTAAGTCATCTCCTATGATGGAAATCCAGGAGAGAGAGAGAGAGAGAGAGAGAGAGAGAGAGAGAGAGAGAGAGAGAGAGAGAGAGAGAGAGAGCGCTTTTGGCCGCTCAATGATTTGAATGACCCGTGACATCGTCTGTGACCTTACCGACCATTGTGTCTGGTGTAACCCCTGACGTGTGACCCGACGTATTTAGTTTACTGACCAGTAAGACCACGTTTGACCCTTCCTACTGACACCTATTCTCATCCCTGATTCCCACGACCCTGTGTGACACCTCGTATTGACCCTACTGTCCTCTGCAACCGACCATGTGTGATCCATGACCTGTGACCTGTGCGGCTCAGATTATTGATCTAGTAGCCCCTGTGACCTAGTGCAACCTCTCTTACTGACCTATTCAGCCGTGTGACCTGGTATGAGTCCTCCTACTGACCTTACTGATCCCTGTGACCTTTTTACCCCCTCCTCACCTCCGTGACCCCCTCCAACCACAGACCTATACACATAGACTGCGCACCAAGACTCCTTTGTGACGCTACCGGAAACGGCCTAGCGACCATCTTAGTAAGCCGGACTGCAAGTAAACAAACGTCTACACGTGAGTATTCACAGCGGTTATTATTTTAGTTGTTATCATGGTTATTTTTTCCACTTTCCTTGCTGTTTATAAATATTTTGGTAGCTGTAAGACTGCGCATGACAACTACGAAGAAAAAATGCATAATATCAATATTTACGTGTCGTAAATCAGAATATAAACAAATTACTTGAGCGTGTGACTGTGCTTTTTCCAACGAAGTGGTCAATATATATTGTTCTGCCATCATTATCCTTTCGATACTCTTTATCAGTTCTACATCATCACTTCACTAAAAGCATAGGGAAGAGGTTCAACAAACAAAAGAAAAGAATATCAATATTTAATTTACTGAAACTGAGGCATAAGAAAATTAAATGCGGGACAGCTGTGCGTCAGTCGTGAGCGTTCCGAAGGCAGTGTTGTTCAGACGACACAGCAGAGTAATTCATCCTCAATTTTAGGCAAGTAATGAATCTTGATGATCGAAATTTGCCCTTGAAATATTTTGTGTAATTCTTCATTATGCAGACTGTGGGAGAGTATAATTTATGACCTATTTATATAATCCATGGAGAGAACAGAAAGAGCTGAGATGATTCGGCCACAATAATGTTTTGTTCTGACACCACCTCCCTTCATTTAGAAAACACATGATTATGTGAAAAATTTGGCTGTACAGTGACAAACTGATCATATATCTTGTCCTCTTGAACTGGTTCAAAAATGATCCTACATGGATGGTCTAACCAAACCGTCTGACAGTGTTGTGAATGTATGTATAAGTACTGACAAAGTCTTTCAGCAAATGCTACAAAGACATGGCGAGAAATTGGGTCGTGTATCAAGATTTCCCCTGTTGTTGCCTATGTCGTACTGAAAGAAATTGGCAGAAGTGTTTTTGGTACACTTGGTGCTCATACGTTGGACTGTGAACCTGATACTAATTATACTTTTTCCCTTGTAAAGGCATTAATGTTTGCTTATTGTAAAATTCGTTTGCATGACCTTGCCAAACAACAGAATACCAGAACAACAGGCCCTGTTGTACGAAAAAAAAAAAGTTGATTCTGTTTAAGAACCAATAGTTACATAGCTTTTCTGTTTAATAGCTAGTAGCTGCATTGATTTTTCTTGTTAAATAAAGTGTACACCTTCAGATACCTTTCGTTATCACTGAAGTTAAACTTCTCAGTTGTTGATAGCCAGAGAGACAGCTTCAAACAGCAATGAACATCTTGCCTGGCATCACAAATCAGACATTCCACTCCCAACTTGAAGTCCCGCCGACATGTAGTAAAAGCACAGAGAGGTGGTCTACGGTTCCAAGGGACCCGGGTTCGAATCCTGGGTGGGGCAGGGGACAGTTTAAAGGATTTAGATTTCATTAAAATAGACTTTACAGTACTAACCTTAAGAAGTCCCCCAACATGTCGTAAAAGCACCCCCGCTTGCATCAATACACCAGTTCTGTACGAGACAGCCTAGCATGTATTAAGTATGGACAGTGGGTGTTAGCGCCGAAGTGATGACATGTGGAAGTGTAAGGAGGAGAGGTACTGGGCCTCGGAATAGGCTGTTCAGCCTATGCCTAGAGTCGGACGCATATAATATAGAATCCGGTAATGAAAACTCCGATACGCTCTAAAAGTTAATCTTTCACATAAGGTAGTAGTAGTAGTAGTTGTTCCCCAGGCAGTCTGGCCGAACAGCCTCGAGTCCCTTAGGAAGGCCATGTTAACCTATGTAGCTATTAATGTTTTTTCATTTTTCTTTCATGGTTCTCTTCCGTATGCTTTTACTTCACCGATGATTGATAAATATTAAAGGAAATCGAAAGTTTAATGTCAATAAAATGATCATATATTGATGAATAGCCATGAAAAAATTGTTGGCGCTGACTCGGTTATTGTGTTTATATTCATATTTACAACACATTGATACTGATATTTCGCATTTCAGTGTTCATAAATATTATCGCCATGCTCATAGCTTCCTGATGATGCATAAATAGTAAGCGAAATCGGAATAATAACGACTACAGAGAATTATTTGTTGAGCGCCACGCATATCCACCGTAGGTAGTGAAATCGCCAGCTATTGGCACACCAAGATGGCCGCAGCAGCCCACCCGCTGACTTCAGAGCTGCATACACAGAGACCAGCGGCGCGCGGTCAATATGTATAGGTCTGTGCCTCCAACCCGTGCAATCATTCATTCATTTTTTCTGGCACAATCAGGACGCTGATGGTAGAGCACCTCCATTATCAGAAGATTACATATGGTTCGTAAAACATCTTATATACACTCACTTGGTCGTATCCGCTGGATCGCTCGCTCACTCACTCACTCACACTCTGGTTCACCCACTCATTCACTCATTTCCATACTCTGTCTTTATCATCTCTTCAAATAGTCACACACACACACACACACACACACACACACACACACACACACACACACACACACACTCATTTGTTTTCATCCTCATTCAATCATCCACTCATTAACTCAATTTTATTTTTCACTAGCTTTCATTCGCTGTCACACTTATTTATACACGCCTAAACTGTCACTCTCACTTAAACACCCATTCTCACAGTCAATTGCCGTCAATCATCCATTCACTGATCTACTGTCACACATTCTCACTTCCACTCACACTTATTCATCCAGTCACACACTCGTCTTCATTTAGTTACAGATTCACCCACTCATACATACATTCTCTTACCCTCCCGTTCACTACTTACTCCATTGACAAAATATATCACTTGCATACACTCATTCTTTCACTCACTTACTGGCACACTTTTTCATTCATACATACTCTCACTCATTTACTTATTCAGACTCTCAGCTGCATTTACTGGCTTACACTCTTGCCTATTTTCATTCACACTTATTTATATATATGCAAGCACTCTCACTTACTTTCGTTTTCTCACTCATTCACTCATTCATGCACTCTCACTCAAGTTCTGTCCACCCAATAACGCGCGCGTTTACTTACTGTCATTCATATATTCACGCTTTCACTTATTTATTCATCACGCTTTCACTTATTTATTCATCCTATTAACACACTAACTTTCATTCTTACTCTTTCACACACACTTTCACTCACTTACACGCTCATTCACTCATTCATTCACACATTTTCGCACACTCTCACTCACTGATTCACTATCTAAGTTTCTCAAACACACAATTTTACAACAAATCATTCATGAAGCCTACTCATTTTCTCAATCAAACATTCACTGAACGAATCAAGTAATTTCTCACTCGCTCATTAAAGGCTCCTTCACTCAATTTCTCACTCACTTCACTCAGTTTGTTATTCACTTTATAACCATCACAGTTTCTCACTCACACTCACTCCCAAACTAATTATCTCACTTCTTGTCTCAATTTCTCACTCACTTACTCACTCACTCAAAAACCAAACCACATATTCAGTCAATTTCATTCAGCAACCAACTCCCCTCTCTCTCTCATTAGAATTTTCCTTGGCTCAGTTTCTCCAATTAATTAGCCAATTCTCTGGCTCATTTCTCGCTCGTTCACTTTTATTCGTCTCTCAGAGTTCAGTTCCAGTTTTCTTTTTCTAGGAACATATTAAATTCTTCTCTCTTTAAGCCACCTCATCCTTCTATCTTCACACTTCTCCCCAGTCTCTCTTCAACCCATCGCCGTCTCTGTCTGTCTGTCTGTCTGTCTGACTCTCTCTCTCTCTCTCTCTCTCTCTCTCTCTCTCTCCACTGAAAGATGTAGAGGAAACTCAATAAATCAGATATGTAGAGGAGAGTGTGGTTTGGCGATATGGTCACGCAAGGAAAATAAATAAGAACAGGTTAATGAAGAGGACAGATATGGATGTTTTAAGGCATGGTCACACGGGCGTTTTTCCCAATGGAAAATTGTCGACCTGGTCCGGCAACACCACCTCGGGGCAAACTCGGTGAAAACTTGGCAAGAATAGCCGTGATTTTGGAGACAATCATGCTCATCTCGTGTTGCCGATTCCCGGCAACATCGGTTTTCAAGGTGTCCACTGGTGCTACACCTGTGATTTTACTGAGGCTGTAGAGAAGTTGTTTACATTCTGTATGCTTCACTGTGTTCAACTGTGTAGAGTGGCAGGGGTAGTATGTGCTGTCTGAAACTTTGTAGGCAGTATTGTAAAGACAGTTTTGAAGACTTTTGTATGACATTGATAAAACCTTCTAAAATATTGTTTTAGAATTAAATACTAATGCCATCAGTAGTTCAGTATACATAAATTCACACAATCACTTAGTTATTCAGAGGCAGGCACAATTAAATCATTACAGCAATGCAAAGGCCAGCTGGCGGGTTTGGTGGGCTGAGTCACAGTGCAACTCACCTCTACACCGGCCTTTCCTTTCTTTCTCCTTTTGTTTACTTTTCTATAGGTCTCGGTGTGTGGCGTTGACTTCAGTGTGCTCATCCATTTCAGTGTTGTTCTTGTGTGAACATGTAGCTGAGGATTCAGGGTTGTCACTGTACAAGTACGACTTGTATCTCACTTCACATTAAACAGACAAGCCGACACGGTATAAAATTCGGCTGAAACTCGTGTAACCAAAACTGACTGCCAGTTACCGCAAAATTGGTGCGGCAATTTACCGCCGGTGATTTTCAGCCAGGAAAAGAACCTGTGTGACCGTGCCTTAAGTGTAGGAGGAGGCGTGGAAAGGCGAGATGATGCTGATTGGCTATGGTAAGTGAAAGTGAAATGATTCAACGTGCTGAAGCAGAGGAACTTAAGCATCAGGATGAAGGATAGAACTGGATGTCTGATATATGTATGGAAAATCACATGACAAGGGATGCGCCCGTGTTTTAACTTGGCAGTGGACGGAATGGTTTTCTTCCTTCATGCATTGTGAAGAACATTTTGTATGGATCCTTTGGCCTAGTTTGAAGAAAGGAGGAAATAATGAAAGAGAAGCAGGGGAGAAGAGGACCAACAATCCCAGTGGAAGTTCTGACAGGCATTCCTTCAGTGGCACAGGAATGTAATTACAACTGGGTCTGCGTCTGTCAGTTCTTCTGTCTCTCTGTCTGTTGGTTTGACAATACTGGCTAAATGGCGGTGGTGTGTGTGTGTGTGTGTGTGTGTGTGTGTGTGTGTGTGTGTGTAAACCAAATAAATCAAAACGTTTTTATCCGAATTTAAATAAATTTCATATAGAGGTAGACTGATAGTAAAGAGGCTGATATATCGTTTCTGAACGATAGGACAAAGGTCAAGGTCACAGGGCAAGTTAAATGTTCAACCCGTGTGCTAACGTGTTAACAATAAAACTAAAACACCTTTAATCTCATATTTGCCAAATTTAGTGGAGGAGATGAGGGTCAATCAAGGGGCTGACATACAGTTTTACAACAATTTCTGTCCTATTCAGAACAAACTTTGTGTTCGGGTTCGGGGTTCGGCTAGATTACAGGAACTCGATATTGAAAATAATTGTATGTCGTGGTCACAGGGATAGGCAAAAGGTCTGAGACACACGGTAAGGTCAACTTAAACAATTTCGGTCCGATTCAGACACAACTTAAGAGAGGGTTCACGGTAAAACAGGGTTTAATGGATTCGATTCTAAGAGTAAATAAGTCCATTCGATTCTGAAAGAAATCGGCCAAAGGCCAAGGTCACATTACAAAGTTTACAAAGTCAAATGTTTGGCCCTTAGATCAATTGGTGGACGCGCAGGTACTGCACTCTGAGGTTTCCTTCATGTTTGAATGTGAGTGTGTATGTATATATATAGGAATAACCCTTATGTCAGTGGGCATCTATGCTTCGTGAGTGTTGTGTGGTTTGTCTGTCTGTCTGTCAGTGTGTTTATGTGTGAGTATGAGTACCTATGATTGTGCATGTTCATGCTTCGGCCTGAGTATATTGGTATACTTTATCATTATATTCCTATACCTAACTTTTGCAATATATGACATCTGTCCACGAATATCAAAATAAAAAAGATAACTTCTTATACCCCTCTCATTCTCCATGGCAGCCATCTACCCCCTTCCCTCCTCTCTCTCTCTCTCTCTCTCTCTCTCTCTCTCTCTCTCTTGTTCTATACGGCTGAATGTCCAGACACAACTGCTCCGTGACGTTGTGTTGCTAAGATGTCTGTATGTTAATGATCACTGTCCACTGATTACATGCTACGGTTACCAGCTGCAATAGCGAAGCTGGTATTGTTTTCAGTGTGTGAGTCTTTGTGTCTGCGTGTCTGATAGCACTATAACTCCGCAACCGCTCAAGGTATCATCACAAAATTTTACAGGTGTGTAGTAGGGGAAAAAAAAAAAAATCGATCTCGAGTTCGAAATTGTTGGAAGTATGTCAAGGTCTGTGTGTCTGTTACCACGATAACTACGCAACCTCTCATGATATCATCACAAAATTTTACATGAGTGTAATAGGGAAAAAATCGATCACGAGTTCAAAATTGGTGAAAGTAGGTCAAGGAGAAGGTCATGTTTCGAGACGCGCTAAAATGTATCGGCTCGCGGCTGGTGTGATTACCCCCTTGGGGAGGCCTCTAGTTGTGTTCTGTTGTTGTAAGTGATGATTTCTGCACTATGATTATCTACTATGCTTATGTTCTGTGACTGTTAATGATGACTGTGTGCTGTGTGTGCTGTATCTGTGTTCTGCTCTTGTATGCAATTACTGCAACGTATTATTATATTTTCTGGCTAATTCTTTGTATTATATACTTTGGTTGTGAGCTCTAAATATCTGTCATGGTTTTGTTTTGTGATAGTGAGTTCTGATGTCCACTCTCATTATAAGTTGTGTTCTGCGACTGTGAACGATGTTTATTCCATCTCACTATACAGTATGCTTTGATTGTGTTCTGTGATTGTGAGCAGAGAGTATGCACTCTTATTATATGCAGTTGTTGCATACTAGGATTATGAGCTGAGTTTGTCTGCTGTGGTTGTGTTCTGTGATTCTGAATTCTATCTGTGCACTCCAGTTATACCCTGCAGGCCGGAGTTATGTTGTAAGGGCGCATCCACACGTGTACTCGAACATGTGTTGACGACACAGCTGGCAACATGTTTGGATATATGTATGCAGCAGGATTTGGACAGATGTATGCAAACATGTTAGAGTGCAGGTTCAAACCTGCTGGCAGTAAAGGTGATGGGATAAGTGCATAAGAGCATAAAGGAGTGCATAAGAGTGAGGTTGTTGGAAGGTCAGACAGTTCGAGGATGAAGTGGAGATAAAGTGTACTATACTCCGTTTTTTTTTATTGAGGCGAAGATGCACTTGACAGGTTGATGATGATTGGCTGAATGCAACATGTCCAAAATATATTTACTAACCCAAATTTCCCCCTCAGACATTTGTTGTCAGTTAATAATGCTAGATTATGAAGTAATGTTGCATTCAGCCATTAATCACCAATCTGTCAAGTGCATCTTCGCCTCGATAAAAAAAAAAACTGAGTATAGTTCGATAGGGATGTTGGTTTGTCGTGAGAAGAGTTTTTGGAGTTAAATGTTCCAGTTCTGCAATACTTTGTGTATATCTAAATCCCCAAGTATGCTGCTGTGTGAATAGGAACAAGGGGAAAACAAAGTGGGCCCACAGCCTGACAGGCCGGAGCATTGAACTCAAGCTTTTCCCTCTGCCACCGGAAAATTAAGTGGAATTTCAGCTTGGGTATTATGCGCGGATTTTATTACGCTATTTTGTTATGCAATATACAGAGTAATGACACATAAAGGGAAATTAGTGCAGTTAAACCATTCCATTCCATAAATTATATACTTTGTTCTTGCTGCTGCCACATGATTATACCTTAGGAAGACTTCCCATGTACTGGAGGGGTTAATCAAGGCTATAGCTAACATCTCCTCTTCGAAAAGTTTCCTCACACCATTGTACAATCGACTGGCTGTGGTAAGAATTGAAAAGGTTTTGAGTCGTGGATATAACTTCACACACACACACACACACACACACACACACACACACACACACACACAATAGCTATTACATCACTCTGACATCATCTGCATCACTCACCCCTTCCCCATTCGTCAACAGATGGAAGTGTTAGTTTTGGCTATCTCTCCCTCCTTCCCTCCCTGGAGAAGGTCGGGTCGTGCAGTGATCTAACTCTGGCTGATGAAAACAGATACAGAAACTGCCCATTCATAATCCGACTTGTATTTCTGGAGTCCTGGGGTTGCCTGTTAATTTCTGCAGTGGATGTATCAAACTTAATCATAAACGAAAACTACACTGGTGTTTTTAGAAGGTACGGGAAACAAAATACAATGCCATCTCTTCATGTAGCAACAGCAGCAGATGGCGGTCATACAAGCTGACGCATTAAACTATATTCACACACGCGGCCACAGGCCTCCACGTCCACAGCCACCCTTCTTTCACGATATATCAAAGTGAAAACTGTGGAGGTGAGAGAAAACATGGACCAAAGCGACAGGGGAGATGCGACCCCGAGTGGCGTCCCCTAGCGTTGCGTGAGACAGGGCGGTTCACCATTTCTTGATACAACACAAAGATTGTCTTGCTTGAGTGATGGCTGGACAGGTAAGGTGTAGGAGAGGCGGGCCAGGGTAGGGAAGGAGGAGAGATGGGGAGAGGTTGAAGAGTGACAAGGGATGGAAGGGAAGGATGGCAGGGGATGAAGGGGGACGGAGAAAAGTAAACGAGTGGTAAAGGATTGAAAAGAGTGGTAAGGGATAAAGACGGACGATAGGGGATAGGGATGAACGATGGAGAATGGTGATAGGAGAGGAGATTGGCAGAAGGAGGAAGGAATGTGGCAGTTTAAGAAAATGAATACAACAAATTCTACCACAGCTGACAGACATGTAAGTGAAGGAAAGTAATTATTTGGGGGGCAAGAATTATAAGAGAATAGTGGAAATACAAATATACTAAGGCCAGGAACTGATATAGACAAAGGATAGAGGGATGGAGTGGCGAACTAGGAAGATGGAGAGACATTTGGGAAGGAGATACCAGTAACATCTGGTGGTTAAGGAATAGGGTTATAGTGAGAAATGTAAGAAACTAGAGGAACAACAACTGACGTAGAACGTAAGACCAAAAAAAAGTATTGTTAACCTCTTTATGATTTTTTTTTTTTCAAAATTGTTAACGCCATGCGAGTTTACAAAGCAAGATGAAAGTGCACAGAAAGTTCAGGCGATCTCGATGAACCCTATCCTCAACATAGACACAGCCGAGAATATTTTTAGAATTTCAGTAGACGAGCTACGAGAAATTCTTGCAACTGAATAACATTAATAGGTCAGTCGATCAACCCCTTTCTTAGAAGCATTTCAGTACTTAACTATGACGCACCAGGCTATTTCGCTCCAGGGAAATAAGAGTCTGAAGCCAAAGGTGACACAACAGTTAGCAACCCGACACACCAGTGACTCAAAAGCCAACGACCTTTTAAAGCCATGCGTTGTTGTCACTAAATAAAGCACTAGTATACAGACACGAGATAATAACTGGGAGAGAGACAACAGACGTAAACAATTTATGAGTATTTACTTATAATAATGACTTAGATATGGGTATAGAAATAAGGAGAGATAACAGACAGATGTAGATTCATATTATAATTACTCAGAAATTAAAACATAACAAGATAAACAATGAAATTATCGAAGTCTAAAAATAAGGCGACCCAGAGAAGGAATGCAATAACTGAGAAGACTGACGTGCTTTTCACCTTCCGTATTTTCTAACGTGATTTCAGGTTTGTTGTGAAATGTCACTTCTTATTAATCTCTCTCTCTCTCTCTCTCTCTCTCTCTCTCTCTCTCTCTCTCTCTCTCTCTCTCTCTCTCTCTCTCTCTCTCTCAGGTCGGGTCTTGCAGTGTTCACATTTGGTCTGATAGAAACAGAAGCAGAAATTGCCCATTTATAATCCTACTTGTATTTCTGGGGTCCTAGGGTTGCCTGTTAATTTCTGCAGTGGATGTATCAAACTTAATCATAAACGAAAACTATGGTGGTGTTTAGAAATTGCGGGAAACAAAATATAATGCCATCTCTTCCATGCAGCAGCAGCAGATGACGGTAACACAACCTAACGCATCGAACTACATTCACACACGCAGCCACAGGTTTCTACGTTCACAGCCACCCTTCTTTCACGTTATATCCAAGTGAATACTGTGGAGGAGAGAGAAAACATGGAGCAAAGCGACACGGGAGGTGTGACCCTGCGTGGTGTCCCTTAGCGTCACGTGAGACAGGACAGTTCACCATTTCTTGCAACAGCACAAAGAAATTTGATCAAGAAGACAGACCCTCAGGTTGTCTGGCCTGAGTGATGGCTGGACGGGTAAGTTGTGGGAGAGGGGGGCAAGGTAAGGGGAGGAGGAGGAGAGATGGGGAGAGGTGGAAAAGTGACAAGGGATGGAAGGGAAGGATGGCAGGGGATGAGGGTTGACGGAGAGAAGTAAACGAATGGTAAAGGGTTGAAAAGAGTGGTAAGGGATAAAGAAAGACGACAGGGGATAGGGATGAACAATGGAGAATGGTGATAGGGGAGGAAATGAGGCAGAGAAAGGTAGGAAGGTGGTAGTTTAAGAAAATGAATACAGTACAACAAATTGTACCTCAGCTGATAGACACGTAAAAGACGGAATGTAGTTATATTGGGAGCAAGAAAGATAAGAGAATATTAGAAATGCTGATATGCTGAGATCAGGAAATGATATTGTCTAGAATAAAGATATGTGAAGTTTGGAAAGGGCAGAGGGAGGGAGTGGCGAACTAGGAAGGAGGGACAGTTGGGAAGGAGATAACATCAGGAGGTTAAGGAATGGGGTAATAGGGAGAAATGTAACAAACTTGAGGAACAGCAACTGACGGAGAAAGTAAGACCAAAAAAATGCACTGTTAACCTCTGTATATATATATATATATATATATATATATATATATATATATATATATATATATATATTTTTTTCATATTTGTTAACGCCATACGATTTTACAAAGCAAGATGAAAGTGCACAGAAAGTTCAGGCAATGTCGATGAACCCTATCTTCAACATAGACACAGCCAAGAATATATTTAGAATTTCACTAGACGAGCTACGAGAAGTTCTTGCAGCTGAATAACATTAATGTGTCAGCGGTCAACCCCTTTCTTAGAAGCATTTCAGTACTTAACTTAGACACACCAGGCGATTTTGTTCCAGAGAAATAAGCTTGAGATGCCAAAGGTGACACCACAGTTAGCAACCCGACGCGCCAATGACTCCCAAAAGCCAACGACCTAATAATGACATGCGTTGTTGTCACTACATAAAGTACTAATATACAGACACGAGATAATAACTGGGAGCGAGACAACAAACGTAAACAAGTTATAAGTATTTACTTTTAATAATGACTTAGATATGGGTATAGAAATAAAGAGAGATAACAGACAGGCGTAGATTCAATTTACCATTACTCAAATTAATACAAAGATAACAATAACAATAGTCTCCTCTGCATACAACAGGGAAACTAAATTAAAGTACATCTCAGTAAATTCTCTGCAACAACAATAGTCTTATCTGCATACAACAGAGAAACTAAATTAAAGTGCATCTCAGTATCATTAATGACAAAAAAAAAAAAAAAAGCTACTTTAGCTGAAATAGCAGGTAAGCCAGTTAATTTATCATTAATATATCTCTTAAATTCATTGAGGAATTTGGAAAACAGTAAAGGAGACAGAGTTTTTCCTTGTCTAACACAAACAATACATAGGAAGAACGATCAAATAATAGTTCTTTCCCTTACACTTGATTCTGATGATCTGTAGTGTGGGGTAGTGTGTATGCAGGTAAGATGGAAGTGGTGGTTTGGTTTAGCTGAATAATAAATGCGATATGGTGATACGACTGTGTTGACAGTGCTCTGTGACACACTGGAATCTGTGCCATGTGGAAGGTGGCCTCGATCAAAGGGTCTCTCGACACTGTTACCCTTACTCTACAAAGACCTTTCCTCCCATGGCACAATCACCTTTATGTTCTCTCCCCACCTCCATCATGTCCTTTTCGTTCTCGGTCTAGGCCTTCTTCCTTATTTCCTTATTACTCCTCTATACACTTGCAATCATAACAAGTGCTCATATTGCTCCTTATCACCAAAACATTTCAAGGCATTTATCATTGTCAGCCACCATAGCCACCTCCACACTTCTTATGGACGCCCCACCTCCTCCCCCTCCCATCTCGTTCTCGGTCTACGTCTGCTTCTCCTTCCAATCAGTCCTCCATACCCCACCCCCAGAGAGTGGATATTGTAGTGTGTCTGTGGTCATTGATAACACCGGACACAGTCAATCAGTAGTTGTATATCTCGTGATTCTCACTAACCCTACCTCTTGACATGCTGGTAATTAACCTGACGAATTTAATCTATTTACTTATCTATTTATTACCTGACGCCGCATCCTCTGTGGGGTTACGTCGATTAAATGACTTCGGCAAAAAGACCTTGTAACTGACAGGACATTAACAGGCCATCCCTGTGTCTGTCCGTCTGTTACAATTTATCTATCTATCTATCTGTCTGTCTAACTACCTACCTATTAATCTATCAAAGTATCCATTCCTTGACGCGTCGGTAACAGAACTATAGTTCATTTATGTATCTCAAACTAGCCGTACCTATTGTCTGATAGTCGGTGTAATAAACAGCTATAAGCAGGTGTTGGCAGCAGGTGCAAAGAACAGGTACGAAGGCAGGTGTGCGGAACCGAAATCCAATGCATAAATCTAATACCATAATACCAACCACGTCCAGTACAATTAATTACTATGCCTGACCCTACTAATGCTCCTTATTTGCCCACTAATACGATTCCCGTAATAGCGTACCGGAATACCTTTAAAGCACTGCTGTGTGTGGCCTCTCTCTCTCTCTCTCTCTCTCTCTCTTCCCATTTTTCTCCTTCCTACACCCTTCTTTCTCTTCTCAGTGTTCCCTCTTCCTACCCCTACTTCCTCATTTTCTTCCCTCTCTCTTCCTTCTCTCGGCATTTTCTCTCCCATCTCTCTCTCTCTCCCCAGTTTTATCCTCCCACCCGCTCTCTCTGTGTTCCACCTTCTTTTTTCTACCTTCACTCTCCATTTTCCTTTTCTCCCTGCTTCATATCCTTTCTCTATCTGCTTCCCACCTTTCTCCGAATTTCTCCTGTTTCTTACTAACCTCCCATCTCTCTCAGCAATTTCTTACCCTCCTCCACCTCCCTTCCCCAGGGGTCTGTTCCATTCTGTCTGTCTCCGCTGCTTTGACTCGTCGCCGTCTTTAACTCTTTCTTTTTCTTCAGCCAGCCCGCCTCCTCACAAAAGGTCACCATCTGTTTTCTAGTTTACAGATCTACGAAAATTTCAGTCTTTATGGCATCCACATGCGTCTCTTTGCACGTTTCATTCTATCTGGTCCTCATTCATACATACTTACAAATTTTATTCCTTCGCGTATCTACGTGCCCCCAGCCATTGCAGATCCTTGTAGTTTCATTCCTTTTGGTCTTCACCTGTCCCCGTAGTTTAGGGAACCTTATGCTTCCTTCTATTTGGTCTCACTGAATCCCTATGAACCAGTGTTACATTCCCTATGGTCCCTACATGTCCCCATATTTATAAACCTCACAAGTTTCATACTCATTCGTTCCTACATGTTCCCATACTTACAGACCTTTCAAATTTCATTCTTTCTGGTCCTCATGTGTTTTCATATTTGAAAGCAGTCACAGGTTTCATCATTTTCTGGTTTATGTCCTCATCCGTTACACATCCCCACAGATTTAGCTTTTCCATTTCCCCGCATGTGAAATAAATCTTATTACTTCTGGCCATCTTGTCACCACACTTTGGAAACGCCCACGAGTGTAATTCCGTCTTGTACCCTACTTTCCCTCATAGCAGGAAAGCAATATAATTCTTTATTGCGTCATTACTGAGTAATTTTTAATTTTGCTAACGCCGTGTTCCTTGCCACCCATTTCACGTCTCACTAATTTTTCATGACAAACTTGTATTTCTCATATCAACAGTCTTTGAACTTTTCGTTTTTGTCTGTCAACCATTTTTTCCCCTCCCCACCTGCATGTTTATTTTACCGTCTTCATCACCTCCTGCATCTCGTGACCACCATCTTTATCTACCTCACATTCTCACTCACTGTCTCTCTGCTCAAACCGAGGCCTTAACTCCTTCACTAGGATGACACCTTTATTTTAAATATACCCTCTACTGCCAGACGATGTGACTCAGCTTGTGAAGAACCTCTGTAACTGCTGGGAATAAAAACAACCTCCATTAACTCTTCCACGCCATCACTCTTCATCCCAGTGCACAGTATGTTTCATTCATTTATCTCAAATTTTACGTACCATTCTATTCGCGCTTCACAATTTCTTAATTTCTCTCACATTTGTTTAGTCAAGAGCCTCTACTATCCAGTAGTTACTGTATCGCCGCCTCCACTTCCTGCATCCTGTGTCTGCCATATATATCAATTTCCACATCGTCATTCTATAATCCAATAAAAAAAAATATTTTTATGACACATTTATTCATTTCTCCCAGATATTACTCGTGATTTTCTTTTTCAAGTGATAAGTACGTTTCGGATAGTAGGGATAAAACTGATTAACTGTGACACTCTCTAGCCCGTTCAGCCCAAGGACTTCTTTTTCCAAACAGCATTAAATTATCTATGTTGAACTAAAATAAAATGACCAAGACGTCCTCAGACCCAATGTACTAGCTGTAATCATCTAGTGTGACTGTCCCTGACATCTTCATCCCGATCAGTACCGTTTCTAGCCTTTTGGGGGCCCTACGCGAAATGCTGTTTGGGGGTCCCTTACTTATATTACTCACTTTATGGCACTTACAATAATTGGCGGGTCCACCGTACCCCCTACAAAATTTATTTCATGAATATAAAGTGACTCAATACACATTTTAATTTCTAAAAAAAGCCAATAATGGCAGGTCAGGGGCCCTATGGTGGCTTCGGGGGCCCTATGCAACCGCGTAATTCGCATATAGTAAGAAAAGGCACTGATACCGATGATGTCTTTTCCTTAGCTGCATAAAACTATCTGTGGTTAGCCTCTATAAAATACAAATGACGGTCTGAAGCTGAAGGGATTGTACCTCCCTTTCCACTGACATATCAAATAATGTGTAGTTCACAGACAGTAGGCCAACATGCTCTCCAATACAAGTTTCTCTAACTGCCAACACAAATCTACATGCACAGTACACACTACACTTCCTTTTCAAAAAAAGAAAAAAGAAAGAAAAGAACAAAAAAGAAAATGGCGCACCCAAACCATCCTCCGAGTCCCCGGGGGGGGGGGAACCATAAATGCCCCCACCATCCACCCCTCTCCCGGTAACGACTCTATGAGCTTCCTAGAACCACTGTCTGACTCACTTCTTCATTCCTGCAACATACGCGGCCTTTCCTCTAACTTCCTCTCTGTCGAACACCACCTCTCCTCCTCTAAACCTCACCTTCTCTTCCTTACCGAGACTCAGCTGTCTGAGGAAACTGACAGCAAATCGTTTTCTGTATTCTCCTACTTTCTCTATACTCATTTCAAAGCCAAAGGTGGCTGTTGTGCATATGTACATAACGACCTATCTTGCTCTCGTGTTCCTGAATTTGATTCTTCTGAATTCTCTACTCTCTGGCTTCGGCTTTCCTGTCATTCTCTGACTAAATATATCTGCGCTGTTTACTTATCTCCTAATTCTACTGACTATCAAAAATTCTTCGACTATCTTACTTCGACGATGGAACACATTCTATCCATTTCTCCTTTCTCTGCAATCTCCATTCTAGGAGATATCAATGTTCATCACCACCTTTGGCTTTCCTCTCCTTTCACTGATCCACCTGGTGAACAAGCCTATAGCCACCTTTGGCTCTCCTCTCCTTTCACTGATCCACCTGGTGAACAAGCCTATATCTTTTCTATCCTTAATGACCTAGAGCAGCTTCTACAACACCCTACCCGTATCCCTGATCACCTTGGAGAGAGCTGCAACATACTTGACCTCTTCCTTACAACTAATCCATCTGCCTACTCTGCTAATCTTTTCTCTCTGTTGAGCTCCTCCGGTCATAACCTTATTACCTTAACCTGTCTATCTGTCCGGTACGGCCTGTGGACCCTCCAAAGAAACATCGTCTGTGGCACTTTGGAGCTGCGGATTGGAAGGCCCTTAGGCGGTACTTCTTTGATTTTCCATGAAATGATTATTGTTTCCATGGCCGGGAGCAATCTGAGTATGCCTTGCGCATTACGGAGGTTATTCTCTCAGGCATGGAAGCATACATTCCTTTCTCATATCCTTTGACTAATGCACCAAAGCCTTGGTTTAATCACGCTTGTTCTAATGCTGTCCACAAGGAGAGGGCCTATAAAAGGTACCAGAGCTAACCCATCCCTGAATCACATCTTATTTATGTTTCTGCCCGGAATCGGTCTAAGCCTGTTCTTCGCTCTGCTGAAAATAATTTCATCCGTACTAAATGTTCTCAACTCTCCAACTCGAATTCTTCCTGCTCCTTCTGGCACCTTGCCAAAAACATTTCTAACAACTTTACCTCATCATCCTTCTTTCCTCTTTTCTACTCTGATGGCTCTGTAGCTATTTCTTCTACTGATAAAGCAGATCTCTTCATTCAGACTTTCTTCTCCAATTCCACCTTAGACGATTCCGATGCTGTTCCTCCATCACTTCCCCCCTCTGACTTCCTCATGGCTGACATTAAAATTTCTTCAGCTGATGTATTTTCTTCCATCACTGGCCTCAATACTAACAAGGCATATGCACCTGATGGAGTCTCTCCTGTTGTTCTCAAGAACTATGCTTCTGTGTTTACACCCTGCCTAGGCAAACTCTTTTCGCCTTTGTCTTTAAACTTGTACCTTTCCTTCTTGCTGGAAGTTTGCTCTCATTCAGCCAGTCCCAAAGAAGGGTGACCATTCCCAACCCTCTAACTATCGTCCAATTGCTTTAACATCCTGTGTCTCAAAAGATTTCGTGTCTATTCTTAACAGACAAATTTTAAAGCATCTTTCCTATCACAACCTTCTTTCTGATCATCAGTATGGGTTCCGTCAGGGATGCTCCACTGGCGATCTTCTCACCTACCGTTCAGACTCCTGGTCATCCTCCTTTCGGGACTTTGGCAAAAGCTTTGCCATTGCATTTGACATCTCAGAGGCTTTCGATCGTGTCTGACATAAATCTGTAATTTCCAAACTGCCCTCTTACGGTTTCTATCCTTCTATCTGTGCCTTCATTTATAGCTTCCTTTCTGGTCGTTCTATAGCTGCTGTTGTAGACGGTCATTGTTCATCTAGATCTATCAACAGTGGTGTTCCTCAGGGCTCTGTCCTATCACCAACTCTTTTCCTTTTATTCATCAATGATCTTCTAAGCTGTACATCTAACCCTATCCACTCGTACGCTGATGATTCCAACCTTCGCCTTTCCATTCGGTTTCCACAACGTCCATCTCAGCAGTTACTTCAACAAACAAGGGATGAGGCTACGGCACACCTAATTTCTGACTTGGCTCGTATCTCTGACTGAGGTAAAAATAATCTTGTTTTTAATGCATCAAAGACTCCATTTTTACACCTATCATCCCGTCAAAATCTTCCACAGGAGTACCCACTAATGTTTGATAATATCCATAACAATCCTGCATCATCCTTGAACAAGCTTGGGGTGTCATTCACACAGGACTTATTTTGGAAAGATCATATTGCATCTCTTGTAAAATCTGTTTCCAAGAGATTAGGTGTGCTAAGCCGACTCCGTGCCTTCTTTAACCATGCAGAGTTGTTGACTTTATACATGGGTTTTATTCGCCCCTGTTTAGAGTACAACTCTCATGTGTGGGGTGGTCCCCACATATAGCTCTTCTCAATAGGGTGGAGTCAAAGGCTATTCGTCTCATCAACTCTCCTCTTACTGGTCCCCTTCAGCGTTCGTCTCTTCGCCGCAGTGCTGCGTCTTGATCTCTTTTCTATCGCTACTTAAGTGGTCACTGCTCCTCTGAACTGTCTGTTTGCATCCCTTCACCTCTATAACGGGCGTGTAGCACCCGTCGAACTCTCTAATGCAAGAGTTGACCGTTACTCCCAGTCTTTCATTTATGCAACAGGTCAACTCTGGAACTGTCTCCCTCTGTCTGTATTTCCTATTTCCTATGATCTCCAGTCTTTCAAACGCAGTGCTTCCAGGCATCTCAAAATGAATGGATCTTGAATTTGGCTCTCTTCTGTATTGTTTTTTTTTTTCTTGGAGGGAACAGTTGCGGGTCAGCCTTTGGTTCCTTCTTCCTCGCATAAAGAAAAAAACTTGGAATAGAGTTCTATTCAGTACATCAGCCCTGACCTTTGACCCATAACCTTCATATCAGAATATGACCTAGATATGGTCAGTACCTAACAACCTTGAAAAAATTACGCTTGTAGGTTACGCCTCTGAAATTTTAAAGCTAGAAGAGACGGGAAGAAAGAGGCACAGACAGACGCATCGAAAAAGACGGGAGGACAACAGACGTGAGATACATAAAAAGACGCGACCGAAACGACTGGCAGAGATATATACAGACGCGATCAAGAAGACTGGTGGACAAATGAAGAGACACAAGGGACCAAAGGGATCACAGTACAGAAAGAAGAAAAATTGTCTCAGGTAAGTAACGAAATGGGAGTAAATAAAGGAGCCGCGAAGAAAGAGGGCAACGGGGATGCAAAAGGGGGAGTAGCAAGAAAGGAAGTGCTGGGAAACAATGGAGTATAATGAACGGAGGGACAGGGGAGGGATAAACGTGAGTGTGATGGAGGGCGGGAAAGTGGGGGTGCGAGAGCGAGGAAGTGTAATGAAGGACGGGAGAGGAGAGGGTGGACGGGGTGAGGGGGGCCGCTTGTGATGGAGGGCGGGGGATGGAGTATGGGAGTGTGATGGACGGAGGAGGGAGTAGTTGGGGAGTGTGATGGAAAGGTGAGGGAGAGGGGTGAAGATTAAAATAGGGAGAGGAAAGAAGCAGAAGTGTGATGGAGTGAGGCGGAAGTATGAGGGATGGAGGGGAGAAAGTATGTGGTATGCGGGAGGGAAGGAGAAATAGGAAGTGTAAGGAAAGGGAAGGAGTATGTAGGAGATAACGTGTGATGGTGAGAGCGGAGGAAGGAGGGAGAGGATGAAAAAGGGAGGGAATGAAAGGGAGGGTTGGAGTTTGAGGGAGGGAGGGGAAGACAGAATGTAATTTCGGGAATAGAAGGACGAGGGGAAAGTGCGTGGGAAGGAATGTAAGGGAGGCAGGGGGAGATAGCATGATGGAGGGAAGGGAGGGAAGCGAGAGGAGACGTGAGAAGGAGGGAGAGTCTGGGAGTGTGAGGAAGGAGGGATAAGTAGGTAAGGGGCAGGGGGTGGGGTGTGAAGCAGGAAATGCATACAGTTGGAAGTATTGGCCTGTAACGGTATTATCCACTCAGGCAGTGATTACACCAAATTACACGTGCCAACCAACCACACCAAACGCAATAATCTCTCTCTCTCTCTCTCTCACACACACACACACACACACACACACACACACACACACACACACACACACACACAAATTGTGTTCCCTTCCACCTTCCACCTTCAATAAACACAGTATGGTAATGAGTGTATTTGTCTGGAGCATTGGTAGGGTACTTTGCTGATAATTTTTTGTTCTTATATAGCTTTGTCATGTTTCTGAACTAAAAAGGCGAACAAGAAGACTCGGACAAGGACTGACCAAAAGATGACGACCAAGGACCAGACAAAGGACATGGTTATAGGAACGTGGAATGTAAGGGGGGCGAATGATGAGGTGAAAGAGAGAGAGATTGTCCAGGTGCTTGAGGGTGCGAAAGTGGATGTATGTGGAATAACTGAAACAAAATGGAGAGGAGAAAGTGTGAGAGAATGGGAGTATGGATGGGGTATATGTGCAGGAGTAGGTGAGAATGAGAGGGCAAAGGAAGGAGTATGTATAGTTGTGAGTAAAAGATGGAAGAAGAGCATAAGACAGTATGGATCAGTTAGGTCAAGGGTTGTGTGGGCAAGATTGAAAGTTGGAATACAAATGTGAGCGATTGTGTACGTGTATGCGCCAATGCAAGATCGTGCAAGCAGAGTGAGAGAAGAGTTCTGGACAAAATTGGAAGTGTGCATGGAAAAGTTTGGAAGGAATGAAAGAGTGTTTTTGATCGGTGATATGAAAGGCAAAGTAGGGAATGTGAAGGTGGATGGAATAGTTGGTGAGTGGGGTGTACCTGCTGAGGTAAATGAGAACGGCAGTGCGTTAGTGGACATTTGTGCTGGGAGGGGTTGGTGATAGCCAATACCCTCTTCAGGCACAAAATGATTCACAGGTATACATGGCGAGTGATGAGAAGGGTGGGTGGTGACCTGAATGACAGGAAGGCAATAATTGATTATGTGTGTGTGGATGAAAGGATGCGAAGATGTGTAATGGATGCAGGAGCTTATAGAGGTTGGGGGAGTGGACTTTCTGACCACTACTTGGTGGTGGCCAGAATCAAGATCCAAATAAGATGGAGAAATAGAAGAAGGGAAGGATGGGAAGAAGGAGTATTTGCAAGGAGAGTGGAAAGGTTACAAGAGGATGAGAAAAAGGTAGAATATAAGAGAGAAGTGGAGCAACGATTGGGCAAATATAAATTGGAGCAGATGGGAGACGTGGAAGGTGTGTGCAGGAAATTCACGGAAGAAATATGTGCAGCATGAGATGTGTGTGGGATGAAGAGAAGACGAAGGGGGGTGCAAGGAACAGCGTGGTGGAATGAAGAGGTGAGACAGGCTGTGGCACAAAAAAGAAAGCATACAATGAATGGATGAGAAATATGGGCGTGGAAGAAGTTGAGAGGCGGAAGAGAGAGTTATATGTTGAAAGGAAGAGAGAGGTGAAAAGATTAGTAAGAGAGAATAAGAAGAGAGTGGATGAGGAATTTGGAAGGAATTTTAGTGTAAAGTGGAGGGACTGTAAGAAAATGTTCTGGAAAGAGGTGAAGGGTGTAAGACAGGGTGGAAGTGAAGTTAGCAGGGGAGTGAAAGATAAAAATGGTAGATTACTAGTGGAGCAGGGAGAAAAAGTGAGCAGATGGAGAGAACACTTTAAGGAATTGTTGAACATAGAGGATGGAAATAATGTGAGCATATGTGGCTGGGAAATGGCTGGCAGAAGGAGGGAGGTGAGAAGACAGGAAGAAATCAGTAGGATAGAAGTTGTGGAAGCAATGAAGAAAGTCAAATTGGGGAAAGACCCAGGAATTGATGGAGTGTGTGGTGAAATGCTTAAGCATGGGGGAGAGATGGTAGAATGGATGTGGAAGATGTGCAGATTGGCCTGGGAGGAAGGTAGAGTCCCGGAGGATTGGAAGTCAGGTATAATTTTTCCCTTCTACAAAGGAAAAGGGGAAAAAGAAGTGTGTGGTAATCATAGGGGCATTTGTCTTCTTAGTATAATAGGAAAAGTGTATTGTAGGATACTTATTGACAGAGTTAGAGAAAGAACAGAGGAATTAGTTGGAGAAGAACAGGGAGGCTTTAGGAAGGGAAGAGGTTGTGTAGATCAGATATTCATTCTTAGATCTCTGGTGGAAAAGTTTCTAGAGAAGGGAAAGAAGTTGTATGCGGCTTTCATGGATTTGGAGAAAGCATATGACAGGGCGGATAGACAAGGATTGTGGAAAGTATTAAGAATATATGGAGTAGATGGGAAGTTGTTGAATGCTGTGAAGAGTATGTATGATAGTGCTAAGGCTGCAGTGCGTGTGGATGATGAACTGAGTGATTTTTTCTCTTTGAAGGTTGGGTTGAAACAAGGATGTGTCATGTCTCCATGGTTGTTCTGTCTGTACATGGATGGGGTAATATAAGAGATACAAGGTAGGGTAATGGATGTTGGAATGGCCCTGGTGAGAGAGGGTAGTGTCTGGAAACTCCCTGTACTGTTGTTTGCAGATGATACTGTGTTGTTGAGTGAAGACGAAGGGGCGCTGCAAGGCTTGGTGGATGAGTTTGAGAGAGTTTGTAAGAAACAGAATCTAAAGGTGAATATAGGGAAGAGTAAAGTGATGGTCTTTGAGAGAGGTGAAGTCAGTGAATGTACAGTGAGGATAGATGGTGAGGAATTGGAAAATGTGAGTAAGTTTAAGTACTTGGGTAGTGTGATGAGTAAGGATGGAGGTTTGGAGGGTGAAGTGCTTGAAAGGGTACAGCAGGGAAGAAAGGTTGCTGGTTCCTTGAAAGCAGCGATAAGAAACAGGAAGTGAGCATCTATCTATCTATCTCTATCTATATACCTAGGCTGCTTCCCCAAGAAAAGGGAGGTAGCCGAGACAGGACGACTCACTCTCCATTTACTCATCAATTCAAACACATTCATTAGCATCTTAGCTCCAAAGGGGAGAACGGACAGATCCTCACCGCATCACACCGCACAAGGGTCAACTGCGCAATGCAATCAGTGACATCCGCAGCAGGGCCCGACAGCAGAACTGGTTTACCCCTGCCACATCATAACAGATCCATCCCCTTACCCGCACCTGACCTGACTAGCTGATCAGACCAAATGCGGGAGAATATCCCCTCAGGGCTGCGTCATCACTTATTCATTCACAATTTCTCTCCATTTATTTCTGTCACGCACAGCCACTCTTCCTTGCTCAACAGACATCCCTCTCGCATCCAGCGCTCTCTTCACACTGTCCATCCATCCTATTCGTGGTCTTCCTCTCAGCCTTACACCTCTCACATCAGATCTAGTTATCTTTTTCACCAGTCGCTCATTATCCATTCTCTCCATATGCCCAAACCATTGCAACACCCTCTGCTCAACTCTACCAGCCATCTCCCGAACAACTCCAGTTCTCCTTCGCACTTCATCATTTCGCACTCGATCCATACGCGTCACTCCACACATACTCCTCAGACATCTCATCTCCATTACATTCAAACTTTTCCTCTCTGCTACACCCATATTCCATGTTTCAGCCCCATATAATGCAGTCGGTACCACAACACCCTCATACAGCCTTCTCTTTACATCCATTCTAAGCGAACGACATTTGAACACTTTTTCATTCACTCCCAGCACCTTTCCTACTTCATTTATTCTAAACTTCACTTCTGCATCTATTCTTCCATCCACAGCAACATGTGACCCTAGATATTTAAAACAATCTACCTCCTCAAGCAACTCACCATTCAAAACTATATTCATCCCCCTACCATCTATCAACCTCGTACACTTCATCACTTTACTCTTATTCTCATTTACTTTCAATTTCCTCCTTTCACACACCCTTCCAAACTCCTCTACCAACTGTCTCAATCTCTCCTCTGAATCAGTCACCAGTGCAGTATCATCTGCAAACAGCAGCTGCTTCAGATTCCACTCTCCTCCATCGACATTTACCAGACTCAGACCACCTAAAACTCTTGCATTCACCTCCCTTACAACACCATCCATGTAAATGTTAAACAACCAAGGCGACATCACACATCCCTGTCGCAGCCCCACTCTCACGGGAAACCAATCACTCACAGCATTTCCCACTCTTACACACGCTCTACTATTTACATAAAAACTTTTCACCCCTTTTAGTAACCTACCATCAAGTCCATACAATCTTAAAACAGTCCACAAAGCCTCCCTATCAATTCTATCATAAGCTTTCTCTAAATCCATAAATGCCCAAAACACCTCCCTTGCCTTTCGCTAAATACTTTTCACACACTTGTCTCACAGCAAACACCTGATCAACGCATCCCCTCCCTCTCCTAAAGCCACACTGCTCATCACTAATCACTCCCTCTGTACCCTCTCTAACTCTCATAATTAACACTCTACCATACACTTTACCTACAACACTCAACAGACTTATACCCCTAAAGCTAGTACATTCATACTTATCACCCTTGCCTTTATACAACGGGACCACACAAGCACTTGCCCAGTCAAATGGCACCATACCTTTCTCAAAGCACACATTCAACAATCTTACTAACCAGTCAACAATAGTCACTCCCACCACCCCTTCAGGCATTCCACAGCACACCCATCCATACCTGCAGCTTTCCCTGTTTTCATCTCCTTTTACTGCCTTCTCCACTTCCTCCTTCGTGATCAAAGAATCATTTAACTCTCCCAACACATTTATTCCTTGCACCCTTCTATCCGCCACAATCTCAGCCACCCTTTCCTCCTCTACATTTAACAATCTTTCAAAATACTCTGCCCATCTCTTCCTTACTGCATCCATCTCAATTAACATCCTTCCATCCTCTGCTTTTACTCGTTCTTCCTTCCCAGACTCTCCCTTTCGCACCCTTTTCACCTCCTTCCAAAACATTTTCTTATTCTGTTGAAAATTCTCTGTCAGCCGCCTACCCCACCTCTCATCTGCTGCCACTTTAGCATCACGCACAGCCCTTCTCGCTCTATTCCTCTTTTCCTTATACCTTTCATATGACATCTCATCCTTCCTCTGCAGCCACACTTCATATGCACGTCTCTTCTCAGCCACAGCCATACTTACTTCCTCGCACCACCATTCACTTCCTTTTCTTACACCCCCACCCACACGTCTCACACCACACACCTCTTCTGCATGCCCCACCACAGCACTCTTAAACAACTGCCATTCCTCCTCCACGCTGCCATTTTCACGATCTTTCACTGCGTTCCACTCATCTTCCAATTTCTCCTGATACTCTATCTTTTTCTCTCTTTTATCCAACTCACTCACTTTCAAAACCTCCCTGCCACACCTAACCCTCCTAGCTCTCACCCATCTCTTACCTACTCTTAACTTTCCCTCCACCAAGGTAGTGGTCAGACATACCTCCACCCTCCCCTCTCAGAACTCTCACATCCAACAATCTTCCTATTACATTCCTAGACACAACCACATAGTCCATCAAGGCTCTATCAACAACCCTTCCACCCTCCTGTCTCACCCATGTATACTTATAAATATCTTTCTTCTCAAACAGCGTATTCCCAATCACCATCTCTCGCTCAACACACATCGCTATCATTCGTTCCCCATTTTCATTTCTTCCAGGCACACCATGCATACCAACTACACCTTCAACTGCTACATTTCCCACTCTAGCATTCAGATCTCCCATCATTACCACATTCACATTCGCTCCAAAACTCTGCAGACACCCATCAACATCATTCCAGAAAGACTCCCTCTCTTGTTCATCTCTTTCACTACCAGGCCCATATGCACTCACAAACACCCACAACTCACGTTCAAATTTCGCTTTCACCCACATCAGTCTCGATGACACCTCCTTCCATTCAATCACACACTGCTGTACTTCCGGACTCACTAACAAGGCCACACCTTCTCTTGCCCTTCCTCTATCAACACCTGACAATCTTCCATTCACACTTCCAAACATAGATTCCCCCTTCCCTTTCATCTTGGTTTCACTCCAAAGCTAACACATCCAACTTTCTTCTCACAAACATTCTCCCACTCTCCTCCCTTTTAGCCTCAATTGTACTACATCCACGCACATTCATAGACCCAATCTTCAGGGTACGGGGATAACTCCATCCCCCATCCCTTTCTCTGGCCTGTCTCTTTTTAGGAACTAAAAAACAGAGGAGGGGGTCCCTAGTCCCCTCACCCCGCCCCTTTTAGTCGCCTTTTACGACACGCAGGGAATACGGTGGCAGTATTCTTCCTAACACAACCTGGCCACAGAGTAGTAGTACCACCCCATAGTGCGGCCAGGTTGTGTCCCCCCCGCCACTACATGACAGTATTGTGATACCAACTCTAACGTATGGAAGTGAAGCTTGGACGTTGTTGGAAGGACACAAGGCAAGTGTAAGAGCAGTGTAAATGAGTTATTTAAGAGGAGCCTGAGGAGTCACATGGAGAGACAGGCTGACAAATGAGGATATAAAGAAGCGTTGTGGTGTAGATGTGGATGTGATAGGAAGCGTTAGGAGGAATACATTGAGGTGGTTTGGCCATGTGGAGAGGATGGAGGGTAAAAGACTGACGAAGAGAGTGTATGTGAGTGAGGTGGAGGGGGGAGGAGAGGGAGGGGGAGGCCGAGGATGAGATGGAGGGATGGGGTGGAGAGGTATATGAGAGAGGGGGAGTGAGTTGGGAGCAGGGTAGTGAAATGGCGGGGGACAGGGCGAAGTGGAGGCGATTTGTTTGTGGCCACCCCGAACGGGATTGAGGCGTCTGGCAATAGATAGATAGATAGATAGATGTTTCTGAATCCTTTCCATTCTAATGAAACAAAGGAAAATCTAATAATAACAAGGATGATACTCGTATGCGATGATCATGATCATGACCATGTGGTGGTGGTGGTGGTGGTGGTGGTGGGGATGATTCGGATAACCTTTCTCTCACTATTAAAAAACTACGAATTATTTCAGTTCAAGTTCAGGTTCATAAGCATTTATTAAGACACAGTATGAAGATCTGCACGATGGATGGGGAAAAGGGAAGGGGGTCAGGTGTGGAAACATTATGTTGGAGAGAGGGAGTGAAAAGGGGGAGATGTGTTAATGATAAAAAAGAGGACGGCATGGATGTGGTATATTGGTGAGAGGAAATAGCGGTGGAAGAGGGGTAGGATGTACAGTATTGTGATGGGGAGAGAGAGAGAGAGAGAGAGAGAGAGAGAGGTATTTTGGAGACAGGAGGTGGGAGGGAGGATGTGTTCTGATGGAGAGAAGGAGAGTGGAGGGATGATGTTTTATAATGAAGCAGCTGAATACATTATTTTGGAGATACGAAAGGAAAAGGGTGACGACTGTGCCGTGATGGAGAAGGGGAGATGGTGTCGATATCATGCTGGGGAATGGGAGGAGGATGGATGTGGAGAGGTTGCACTAGAACTTCACAAAATTTAAAACAAACCTGATAGAATAATTAAAAAAACATTACAAATGAACTACCTCCCCTACAAGCAAGAAGGAATAATGCCTCCCTTGCATTATTTTACAAATACTTTTATGGCAAATGCTCAGAGGAAGTTGCATCCGTTGTGCCGCCTCGCCATGCCTTCCCTCGTGCTACACGAGCATCTGGTTGCGCTCTTGACTGCAGTATCACACTGCCATATTGCAGAACTTCTGCCTGTTAGAATTCTTTCATTCCCCGAGATGCACCTCTTTGGAACTCGCTTCCCTGGAGTGGTTTCCCTCTAAACTTCAACCTACGGCTGTTCAAGTCCAACTTTTACCGATTTCTTATGAATGGAGGACGCCTGTAATCTGGTGGAGGGATTAGTATTTTTTCAATTCATTTGTTTTTCCTTCCTCTATCCTGTTATTTTTAAAAAATGTAGAGAAAGGAGGGGGGGTGGGGGCGAGACATGTGTGGTAGATAATGTAGAGAAAGGAGGGGGGGTGGGGGCGAGACGTGTGGTAAAAAATGTAGAAAAGGAGGGGGGGTGGGGGGCGAGACATGTGTGGAAAAGTCGTTTGAGAGAGGGAGGGATGGTGATCTTACGCCGGGGAGGTAGAGAGACTGTGAAGATGTTATGTTGGAGAGGGAGGGGGGAGAAGCGTTATGTTGAATAAAAGGAGAGGGAGGGACAATAGGTTATACTCGAAAGAGGGAGGGGGGAAGATGTGTTAAGCTGGAAAAGATGAGGATGTAAGAATGCATTAGGGAGAGAGGATGGGGGAGGGGGTTGGAATGTTAAACTAAAAAGTGGGATGGGAAGTGCAAGGGGGGATGGAGAATGTGTTAAAGTGATGAACTGGGGTGAAATTATGTTGGGGAGAGGAAGAGAGGTTGAAGGGGGTGGAAGAGATGGTACCTCATATAGAGGTAGGAGTAGAGTAGAGTCGGTGGGAGAAGGCTCCGGTGAAGCCAGAGAACTGTCAAACGGCCATATTGGTCAAGTCAAGAGGTCACGGCAACAAGCACTAACTTTCATGGTAGTTTCTCACAAATCTTCATTTAAAGTACCAATTGGATATTTTAATTGATGGACTAAGCAGCACTGAACGAAGCCACTTCACCACTTTAGAAAGTCATATGTCTGCCAGTGACCCTCTGCACAACCACCTTGTCTCTTACTTATGAAAGCAGTCGCAGAGACATATTTACAAGTGCGGTATTCCTGTGCAGGAAAGCACTTTACAGCAACAAATATTGCCTTAAAAAATGTCAAGAGCAGGACTGCTATGAATAAGGTAGTACTGTTTAGTGGTTCATGAATAAAGCATGAGTAAATAATTTGTTGCCATATAAAGTCTCAAATGTATAAACGGTTGTTTCTATATCCTTTTAGATGAGTATGCAAAAATAGATAAATAAATAAATAAAGATAATACATATTTTTATTTGTTTACAACTAAGAAAACGCGCCTGGTCAGCGGAACCAAGTCAGACAGCCGTCAAAGGGGTCGCCGCCATGTTGGTCGAGTCAGGTCTGTCGGCCTCACTCTGACATACCCTTGGTTATTCCCATATGCTGCCTCTACCCTACTCCTACCTCTATGGTACCTCATGTTTCGAGAAGCCGGAATTAAATAATTATATTCAGGTGAGTCAAGGACGAAATAGTTAAGGTAGAGGTGAAGAGGAGGAGGGGGAAGAGGAAGAGGAGTAGGATGAAAATGTATATATAATGTTGGAGAAAAAGATGAGTGTCGAAGGCTAGGACGGGTGAAGGCATGTGCATTGCTGACGCTGTAGAATATAACTGTAACATAATTGTGGCATAAATAATGGCGGAGCCTCTGGCAAATTACAATGTGTATTGAGATGTTGGAGAGGGGGTACCATGGGCTCCGTACGGTAAGAGGTGGCAGCAGTGAAGTTTGCTTCCAGACTGTAAGAAGCAATTAATAAGAAAATGCAACTCTGAATGATTAATTACTAAAGCACAATACCACCACTAACACAACACCCGCCGCAATCACATCTTCCGTATGTTCCCACTCTGCTTTCACTGTTCTCTGCTCTTTCACTGCTCTTCTCTCTGCATCCTTCCTTAACCTCTTTTTCTCTTTGTCTGCACCCTCCTCCTTTCTTTTCCTGCCCCTTCCCCTCCTCTCCTCGTTTTTCTTATTTCATATCCAGTGTGCTCGATTTTATATGCAAGATAATAAACAATAAACTGAGAATGAGCAAGAGTTGTCTCCGTCCCGCAGATAATTATACAAAGGAAAACCCAAATGAAGGAGTCTTTATTTCGAGATGCATGGATACAATACTACTAAAAAGGAAACTACAGAAAAAGAGACAGTCCCGGTCTTCGTCAATCATCCGGACCTCCTTTCCCACCCTAGGGCAGGGTGAGGAAAATACGAGAATAATTAAGTAACTTTTTAAATACAGACCTAGACAGGAACGAGGTTGAGTGAGCTTTTGTGTGATTGCCAAAGGAATATAATCTCTCTCTCTCTCTCTCTCTCTCTCTCTCTCTCTCTCTCTCTCTCTCTCTCTCAACGCTGTTTCTAATCCCATCCTTCCCTTCATTTCTGTTCATCATCAGTATCTGAACCACGGAAAATCATGAATGGAGTACGTCAAGGTGGAGTCTTATCACCACTGCTCTTTACTGTGTATGTTGATAAGCTCATTGAAAATCTAATTCTAAAATAGGATATGCACTTGGTAATAAGATGAGTGCTAGAACTGCTTACGTAGACGATATAGTCATTCTAGCTCCTTCTGCGACAGGCTTTAATGCTAATCAGTGTATTTGAGAAAGAAGCCAAGAATATAGATACTGAGATTAATACTACCAAGTCGCTATGCTTGTATTTTTTAAGTGAAAATAACAGGTCCTTGGAACGATATCTGACTCTGTATGACCAAAAACTGGTTATTGTTAAGAAATGTAAGTATGTAGGTTTTATTCTGGACAATCATCTTAACTGTAAGATTATAATTAGGTGTAGGAATAAATTTTATAACGAATTAAACTGTATTTTAAAAAAATGTTCAAGGGTAAGGTGGAGTTGCCATTAGCTTATTTACTACAAGGTGGCCTCCTATTCTGAAGTACACATTGGTAGGAAGAGTAGATTAAAATTACAATCGTCACCGTACTGAAGAGGTGAATATTAGTTACTGCAGAAAAAAATTATTCTTTAATAACAACAAAAGTAGGTTCTGCTCCCCACTCCTCAGGCTCTCCGTCCTTCAGCCACAGAGGAACAAGAGTATAATTGCTCTGGGGCCTGCGGCGAGGGCTCAATAGACATAAATTAAGCATTTTTACTAAAGTTGTAGCTTGATGGCGCCACCTCAGGTGTCAGCTGATGGCAGATTTGGATTCTCAATGTCAAATTACCATACATGGTGCCACTTTTATGTCTCCAAAGGTCTCCTTTTATCAAATCCGCCAGAAGCAGAAGAAGAAGAACCCTGGCCACTCACTGACCCACTAGCTATCGCCGCGGGTAAAAATATGTAACTCGTTCAACCTAATGCCGGAAGGATTGTTCTGCTAAGAGAAATGCTGGCAAGGAAAGTAAAAAATAATTTGGCGATGGTATAGTTTTTGTTTCCATGCTTGTGTCTTCCCTTACCGAATACATCATCATCACAATCACCTACAAACTTATTCTCTACTCAGTCACGGGTTCCAAGAGATTTCTTGCCAATAGTGATGTGTGCGGGGACTTTTGATGAATGGTTGCGAAGACGGACGTGTGCTGAACTCTCCTCCAGATTCTAGGGCTGCCCTCACCGGCAATAGTTTTTGCGCTTTTTCTTTAATAAAGTTAGGTTAGCTAGCATTCATATTCCTCCCCTTTGCTTTCTCACCTCTGGGAGTATACCCTCAACTGATTGCTCCTGGGGTGTGAGTTACACACACAGGCTGTCGTCCTCCCGAGAGTGGTTTGAGAGGGTAATCTCAGGCTAGGTGTGTCTCTCCCCCCCTGGGTAATTTGTCCCTTGCTTGTTTTTCTCTTCCTTCTTCCCACTTCCCCCTCATGGGGGGAGTGGTTACTATGACGGACGCCTCTACTGCCTCCCCTTCAGGGGGGAGGTGGTCCTGACGAATGTAGGAACGACCAGACTGGACCATCCCCAGACTGACGGACGCCAGCACTCGAGCCCCACTTGACATTCCAGTAGCTAATGCGGCATACGTCACCATCCATGCGCTAGGTTCCACTCCCCTGTTCAGTCTCCAATCCCTTTCCTTATCAAGAAGGTGATTGACCATTGTGTGGGAGAAGTTGTCGAACAAGTTAAAAAACTTGCTAATGGAGATCTCCTGGTAAAAACTGTAAACTCCGGCACAGGTAAAGGATTTGGTTGAAACTGCGTAAATTCCATTCTTACGATGTCGAAGCCAAAATCCCAGTCTCCAAGTGAATTCCTTGCAAGGGTGTTATCACTTCGCAGGGATCTCATGGTGATGAGCGAGGACGAGATCGTAGCTGAAGTGGCGCAGCAAGATGAAAGTGAATCTAAATTCATTGCTCGATACTCGGAAGGGACAAGGACGAAGACAGCAACTATTATCTTGACGTTTGTCAAATCTTCTCTTCCTAATGATGTCAAAGTTGGTTATGAAATCATTCTACATTCGGCCGTACATCCCTAACCCTTTGCGTTGCTTGGCGAAATGCGAGCTGTATGGGCATGGTACAAAGACTCTGTCGGGCTTCCCAGCCAGTGTGGGCGGCAAGTGTGCAAGCCAGGGTCATGATGCGGAAAGTTGCACATCAGAGACAGTACGTTGCTTTCACTGCAAGAGAGCATTACTACTCACCTACTTCCTCTCTAGGGATTGTCCTGCAAGTGGAAGGAGTGGAGAAGGAGCGGTCTGCACAGTGAAGGCAACTGAGGGTATTTCCTTCTACGAAGCTAGGAAAAGGTGAATGAGTTGCATGCAACTCCCACGCTGAATAGGTCCTATGCTTCGGGCGGGTAATGTCCTCGTCCTGTGATGTGCTCTGTCGAGACGCAGACCGGGACCTTTGTCCTTCTTCCTCCTGCCATTCACAGTACATCTCCATCTCAACCTCCTGTCCGCTCCAACTTCCTCTCACTGACATCCCTAAGGCTTCAACTTATTCTTAGGCTGCTGCTGCCTCTCTCCATCAGTACGGCCTAAAGCAAAGTCTGACATGCCTACTAAAAATAACATGACTCACCCTCACGAAACAGTCACGTCCTCATGTCCTTCCGTTTCCTTCTCCAGCGAGGGAGAGAAAGGTTAGCTCTTCCCTCGGGGGAGGCTGGGGGAACTCTAGTTATTGATGAAAAATATGGAGGTTTCCCATCAACTAGCACCGGGATAGGTCCCCCAGTAGTCGCCGCCTGCTGGCTGGTGACAAAAAAAGACGAAGCTAACACTGGCCCCCAACGGAAAATCTTAAAACCGTTGCATTCACTATACTAAGCAGTGGAATTAGTAGAAGTGTTGGTAATAAATTACAAAATCTAGCAATCTTGCTATCTATACACAGGCCAGACGTTATTTGTTTACAGGAGACGTGCACCTGGAGTGATCACCCTGATCCTCCACAGGTCAAACACTACTTTACTCATATAGAAGATCTGCAGGTCACGGAGTGGCCATATACACACACAAATCACACCCAGAAACGGGAAGTGATTCTATATTCTACTCCGGAAGCTGTCGCATGCAGAGTAAAATTTAATAACACGTATCTGCTGTCTATTTGCTCTTCTGTACTGTCCTCCACATGGCGCCATTGATAGTGATGCTTTAAATTCACTATTCGAACATCTACCTGAGAATAAGTTAGTGTTGGGCAATTTTAACGCCCATCACTATCAATGGGGTAGCTTTGAGGATCGATGGTCAAGTGGGGAGCAAGTAGCGACTCTAATACTTCATAGTCCAACCCTCTGTCTTCTGAACGATGGTAAAGCAACTGTGTGTAGATGACTGTAATGGTAACTTCTTCGGCCATTGACTTATCTTTGGCCTCCCCTGGTATACTGTACATCAAGATTTCTCATGGGACCCCTTATGACGACTCCTTGGGAAGTGATCATTTACTCCATCTGTCTTTCTTATACATGCGACATCGTTTTCTGGAACCCTCCACCTCCAAAATTTAACTATAAGAAAGCAGATTGGGGATCATTCTCAAGCGATGTACCAATTCAGATATATCTGGGGAGATCATAGATGTTAAGGTCGGAAAATGTAACTACTTCCATATTACAAGCAGCTGAGGCTGCTATTCCCAAGACTTCTAGCAGTTCATGCAAAGCAAAGAAAGCACATTGGTGGACGCCGGACTGCTGACAGGCATTAAGAAAACTGCAATAGGAGATACAGGATTTTTGATAGTCAGCCCACTGCGGAAAATTTTATTGCAGCTACAAAACAGGCACGGGTTATGAGGCAAGGAGAATAATAAGAAGGGCCAAACGGTGACTCCTGCCAGTCCTTTTGTGTCCACGGTGACTCGTACTACACCATTAAGCAAATTCCCTGGTCCACTATAAGAATATTAAATAATAAAGGCCCATACATACATATTACGATCCTGTGCAGGTAAATAATAAAATCTATGATGAGCTCCTTGGATGTTGCTAACATCCTCGCCAGTGAGTTTTTCTCATATAAGTAGCTCAGCCAATTATGATCCTCGTTTTCAACATCATAAACGCACGGCTGAGCTTATAGACATTAGACTTTGCCACAGAAGACATAGACTCCCTGTACAACCAAGAGTTTACGCTAGATGAATTGCTCCTTGCCCTTAAATCCTGTGTAAAGACACCAGCCCTGGACCAGACACCATCACGTACTCCGGTATGATCCAAAAGCATCTTAATCAGGCCAACCTTTATTAAGATGTTAGCATTGTACAATGAGATTTGGGCGTCTCGAACGTTCCCTAGTCCCATGGCACTTTGCGCACGCCATACCGATACCCAAAGAGGTTGGTCGTCTTATGAATCCCACTTCATTTCGTCCTATTGTAAGTTGACTTCTTGCCCATGTACAGGTCATGGAACTTATGGTTAATAGTAGGCTTCTTTTTGTTTTAGAGTCGAAGAATTTGTTAAATGATCAAGAATGTGGCTACCGTAAATATAGGAGTTCAGTAGATCATTTAATGAATCTGAGCATTGTACTGCAGAGGCACTATTGCCAATCAAAGAATTCATGATAGGGGTGTTCTCTGGACATCCATAAAGCCTATGACATGACATGGCGACACGGTATACTAATGAAGCTCTATGCTGTATGGGTTTAAGAGGAAATTTGCCTATTTTTATTTCAAATTTCTTAAGGGACAGGACTTTCTCTGTCATATTGCCCCGTAACATAACATCGGATATATTTATCCAAGGAAAACGGGGTGCCGCAGGGAAGTGTGCTTAGTCCTACTTTATTTAGTATTATGATCAACGATATTCCTCTCATCAGCTCCCATCCCAAGGAATCTTAAATACTCGCTCTATGCTGACGATTGTGCAATATGGCACTCTTCCCATAATGCACAATTTTCGGCTGGGCGGATTCAAGTAGCCTCTTGACTCCATCCACCAATGGCCTTGCAGTGGGGATTTAAGCTTTTCCGTCCGTAAGTGTGCCACTGTAGTTTTCACGACTCGTAATCGTACCTAATATGTGCTTAACTTTGGATAATCAGGCGGTACCTTTTCAAAATTCTGTAAAGTTTTTGGGAATACATTTTGATCGTTGCTTGAACTTCAAAATTCATGTTAATAATTTGATTGCTCGTTGTGATAAACCAGTAAACGTCCCTTTGCCAAGTACCTAGCGGGTACTACATGGGGTGCTGACAGAAAATCTTTATTAATGGTGTATAAGTCCCTTATTCGATCTGAAGCTAGACCATGGCGCACAGGTGTATGACTCGGCATCCGATGCCACACTGAAAGGATTGGATGTGTTGCAGAATAAATGTTTGGCGAATGTGTCTTGGAGCTGTCCGGTGTACCCGTGTAGCTCAGATATGGGAAGTGGAGGCGAATGTGCTCTCCCTTCCGTATTCGGGCTCGTGACCACCTGGCACATCGTACAGGCTACGAATATTAAGGAAAAGTAATATCGGCAATGTGGCCTGTACCCCTGTGTCAATACCACCACCTTCTGGCAGAGGGTGTCGTCGGCCACATGCCATTCGCCTACACTTACTGACTTCAGGAGCTTGGTAAGAGGACCTCAGTGACTGTGACAAGTTGGTGTTTAAAAATATAGCACCTTGGGAGCCACCCAGCTTTACAGTGGATGTATCATGGCTCCACAGCACCAAAGGCCAAGGGCGCCGGAGGCGGAGGTCCACCACTTGCTTCGTAACATCATCATCGTTCATCACTTGGGGGTCCCATCAATTGCACACCTGACGGCTCCAAGTCGAGTGAATGTGTGTGAATGTGCTCCTCAGGTATCGGTTGCCAACTCATACATCTGTGTTTACATCCGAACTTTTTGCTATTGACAAAGCCATAGACTATGATCTCAATTCTAGGCATGACTTATTTGTCATATTTTCAGATCCAAAATCAGCCCCTTCAGGCAATTGCATCTTGTACTACGGACTCTCACCAGAGATACAGGGCCGCATCATTAATAAGTTGCATTCATGCAGCAAGTCATTCACGCTGATTCACGCTGATCTGGGTGTCTGGTCATTGTCGTATCTACGGCAATGAGCAGGCTGACTTACTTGCAAAGTCGGCTGTAGAGCTCTCGGGGAGACTCTGGGACGTTCCTCGTGGATCTATGGTCTAGTCTCTCTCTCGGAAAGAAATCAATATATCTTCTGTGGCAAGGTCAGTGGACCAGACTAAATATTCCGACCTGTAAGCCGCACTCTGGGCGACTGGGACACTGCCAACCGCCCCAGTCGCCTTGAAGAAAAAGTATTGGCACGGTTACGGCTCAATGCCACCATTTTAACTCACATGAAACCATATATGGAAAGACGCTTCCCACCGCACTGTGACATCTCGGTAATGCGGTGTTATCTATCAATCATATCATCCTTAGGGCTGTCAGCGATTTATTCGCGAACGTGCTTCACTTATAAATTATTGCGGCGCAGTAGACGTCCCCTTCACCCTCTTTCCACCATCCTGGGTGATGGAGACATTGTTATGACTGATAAATTGATGGCTTTCTTGAGAGAGACCGGACTGATCAGAGTGATGTGACTTCTTTACTGTATGGTTATGGTTTTTATCAACTGTAAATATGTATATATTGTACTATTAATTAGGGTTGACAGTTGACGTATTTCAAATAGTTCCTCCTTCCACTGACCTATTTCTAATATTCATGTCCCCTACATTAAACCCCGTTCCTCGACTGACAGTCACCAGCTGATGAGTGCAAGTGTGCAATGTAGAAAGGTACTTGGGCACTTGCAGTCGATGGTGGTCTGTTGGGCGAGGTTCTTCACTTTTTGTACATATTATGTAAATACATTATACCATATTCCTGAAGTTACTAATTAGGGTCCGACAGCTGACGTATATGGTAGAAAATGTTCCTGACTTGTTTGGTTCTCTTTCATATATTGATGTCCCCTACATTAGGTTGTGCCTCGACTGACAGTCACCAGGGTGATGAGTGCAGGTGTGTAATGTAGAGAGGCATTACATATCTGCAGTCGATGGTGTTCTCTTGGTCGAGGCCTTTCTACCATTAGTATAGGTTTAGTTATTTTCTCTTTAGGGTTTAGTATAGGTTAGTGATTTGTCAGTTAGGTGGTTAGTTTCAGGTTCTTTAGATTAGGCATTTTTGTTTGTAAAGCACTGGCCAAAAAATATAAAAATATAAAAATAAATAATAAATAAAAATAAAATAAAAATTATATATATATATATATATATATATATATATATGTACGTGTGAGTGAAAGTATGTCTGTATATATGCATGGAAGTGTGTGTGTGTATGTATGTATATACATATATTTGCATATATATGTATATATGGGTAACTGTATATACATATATAATATATGGCCTTAATGACCAGGGGCTTTGCTCCAATGGTCGATAGGCCAAAAAAAAAAAAAAAAGTGATGTGCAGACATGAAAGAGACATGTTTATCCACAGCCAGCCCTAAATTTGAATCAACCTCTCTAACCCATTCCACCGACCTCCTTGTGCCATCTCAGTCAACCCCTCTAACTCATTCCACTGATCTAGTGCCATCTCAGTCAACCCTCAACCCATTCCAATGTTCTCCTTGTGCCATCTCAGTCAACCCCTCTAACTCATTCCACTGATCTAGTGCCATCTCAGTCAACCCTCTAACTCCATTCCAATGTTCTCCTTGTGCCATCTCAGTCAACCTCTCTCTCACATTCTACTGATATCCTAGTGCCATCTCAGTTAACCTCTCTTAACCCAGTCCCACAATCTCCTGGTGCCATCTCACTCAGGCCCTTACCCATTCCACCCATTTCCTAGTGCCATCCCACTACAGACTCCTAATAGCCCCGATCGATTAGCTTACTTCAGACCCATGGCGCTATTATTTTCTTGTTTCTTTTAGACAATGTTATTTAGCTTGGAAGAGAATTTTCAGGTGAGGGGATACATATAATCTGCAATCAGCCCCTTACTAATAGACACATAATCTATATAAAATAGCCAGACACCAGGAAGAACAAACCCCCACCAACTCAGCCATCCCCCACGCCACTCAATCTCCCTGTGTGAGTCCAACCAGAATCTCATTAACAACACGAACCAAACAACGTCATTACGAGACGCTTTGTTAAGAGAGAGACAATTTAAAACCATGATGAAAGCTTTAGTGTTATTGTCCATTGTTGAACTGAATTGGGTTTTAAAAATGATAACAGTGAGGTATCAACATAGGAAATGAAAAAAAAAAAACTTTTGGAAGTTAGGGTTGAGATTTGAGAAAGGAAATTATACATATCTTGTTTGCAACACTTGGAACTGAAATAGTATTTACATTCTAGGGTGACAGTGAAAACACTGATCAGTCTCTCCAGTCTCCAATCAATACAGAAGAGTTTTTTTTCAACTGTAGTGTTTCATATGGCCCCTTCATTGCATCAAATCCTTCCCAGGCTGAATACAACTGACAGGAGGCAACAAGAATAAATCAGCAAAACATCCGGTCAGCAATAGAAGTTAACAGTGCAGTGTGTCTCAGTTTATTTCCTTGGCCGGCTCAGCCTTTACTAACATTAAAAGCTTATGTCACATTACTTTTCTGTTTAGGTTAATGATGCTATCCTTCTTTACAAGACGTTTAGTGCCATCCGGGGATGAGTGAGGCTGGCCATTCTCATCTTAAATATCAGGACCAACTTGCCTAGCCCCAGGTTTCTACTCTCCTCATGGAGCTGCATAGGGATTGGATGATGGATGGATATATCTTGCTAAATTCGGTTACGCTGTTGTAATGTACATAACCGACTAATGTGGAATACTTACACATAATCAATGAGTAATCTCCCTATCTTTCCTTCAGCATAATATTGTAAAAAAGTTGTTCATTAGTTTTAATAGCACCAGCGAAGTCAAGGAATCATTAATCCCTAGCCTACACTGGTCCGGTGTCTCTCTCGTAACTAACTGCCAAAATCCATCTTCACAAAAAGGCGCTCCGCCGTTTGGGCATTTCATCATTGCTGACCATGCCTCCTACACCTTTGATAAACAAATCGAGACATTACAGTATAATGGACAACTAGCATTCATTCCATTACCTTCCCTCCCCTCTTTCAGACGGTTCATTCGTTTTCATAAACTCTGTTTCATTTTCATCAAGTCATTCATTTGTTTTCATTCGGCCCCCTCACTCTCTCCTCAGCCTACGTCGTTCATTAGATTACATTTACAAATTCACTTGCTTTTCATATATCTTGCTCTACTCTCCTTAACTTATTTATTCAGTTTCATCCACCTCCTGCCTGTACGTGGCTCCCAGGGCGGCCATGGGACACACAATATTTCTCTCCATTTACATCAGTTAACACAACCCATTATCACTCTAACCCACTTTCCTGCCTGACCTCTCTCTCTCTCTCTCTCTCTCTCTCTCTCTCTCTCTCTCTCTCCCACAATTATTCCTCTCCATAATTATGCTTCCCTGAGACATCTCTTCTTCTCCCCACCACCCTCGCGCTCCCTCGTCCCCTTCTGTTTTCTCGTATTTCTTCATTTGCTTCCCCTTTTATTTATTTATTTCCCTCTTCTGCTTCCCCCAGTACCTCTTCTTTTATGCTTACATTTCTTATTCTTACGTAATCCTCTTTTTTATTACTCTCTTCCATTCATTTTCCTTTCTCTTCCCATTAACGTTCTTACTTCTTGGATCTGACTTTCCTTATCTTCTCAGTTCATACAATCAGATATCACAGTCCGTAGTCTTCTCTGTAACAAACATCTCCGAAGGGAAACATTTCATTCACATGCAGTTTACATTCCTTTGTACTCATTTGTACTCCTTTTCCGTACTCTCTCTCTCTCTCTCTCTCTCTCTCTCTCTCTCTCTCTATTCACCCACGTATTTTTTTCTATACCTTATTTTTTTAAATACATTTCGAATTTCTTATTTACGCTTTCTTTTCTAACTCTCTCCAATTCCTTCACATTTCCTTGCTTTATTCTCCTGCTTCTTTCTTCCCCTCCTCTACCACCCCTTCCCCCTCCCTCCTCCGGGTAACACAGAAAAACAAACTACCAAACCCGACCGGGCAGTGATGGGGAATGGGAGGGTGATGTGATGGGGGGGGGTTGAATGGAGGTAAGGAAGATGAGGGGAAGTGGGGTTGGGGAGTAGGGGGGGAAATGTAGAGGGGGATAGGTTGAAAGGAGAGAAGGGAAGGGGAAAAAAGAGGAGGGGAAGGGGAAAGAGGAGGGAAGGAAGGAGAAGGAAGAAGAAGGGTAAAGAGGAGGAGGGGAAAGTTGAGAGGGGGAGTAGGGTTGGGAGGTGAAAGGAGAGGGGATAGATGAGAGTGGGAAAAGGGCCAGAGAAGAGGGGAGGGAAAGGGATGAGTGAAAGGAGGAAGGAAGGGAGGAGAGAGAGGGGGTTGGGGTAGAAAGTGGGGGAGGGATATGGTAGAGGATGTGAAGGGGAGGGAGAGAATAGGGAAAAGAGGGGGAAGGAGAGAGAGGTAGTAGGAGAAAGTGGAGAGGGAGATATTGTAGAGAGTGTGAAGAGGGAGGGAAGAAACTAGGGAGGGGAACGTGAGGGGGAATCGAGGAAGGGAATAAGATATGAGTACAGAAGGCAAAAGAGCTGAAAGGAGGAAAGGGAGGTACCGGCAATTAAGAAGCGAAGGAGAGGGGATCGCGAGTGGAACGACAGTGGCGGATAAGAGTAACAGATCCATAGTGGAATATAGAGAAATAGGGAGGGAATGAGGGCAAAGGCGGGGAGGGTGGGGAAGGGTTGGTGAAGATGGTATGTGACTGGAATAGAATGCAGTCCAAAGGGTGGGATGACATATGGTTTTGAGAAGAAAAGAAGAGGTATATGGAGATGTGTGTGTGTGTGTGTGTGTGTGTGTGTGTGTGTGTGTGTGTGTGTGTGTTGTTACTTAACAGAGAAAAATGTCTCTCAAAGTTCCAGGTTCAAAACAAAAGAGTTAGGTAAAATTACAAGTTAAAGTTTAATGCTCAAACTAACAACAAAACATTCAGGACTCATAAGGGTAATGTAATGGCAAAAAACAGGTTAAATATATGGTTAACTGCAATAGCCTCTATTAACACGAAATTAGCAAGTGTAAATTCATCTAAGTCAGCCCTGATAAAATGAGAAAACCAGATAATGCTCAGTGAATGCAAAATATATTATTACAGATACAAAATATTATCAATAATGGCTGACACCCAAAACACATGAATCACAAAAACCTCACCAGGCCTACGAATCAACACCCCATGCTACACAGTACAAGAAAAAAATGCAGCAACACTTATACTCAAATTACACAGCTGCTAGATGGCTGGAGACCTTCCTGAGCACTCACAATAATAAATAACTGTACAGGGGAGGACAGAGATGTGAGCAAAATGAGGAGTAGATCTAAGTGGCAATTAATGTAGAGACTGAGCTCATTATATAGGGGCTGGCAGAGCTTGATACAACTTGTAA